>NW_028317803.1:0-600000 GCF_062004578.1 Staurois parvus
GGAAAGAAGGAAGGGCAGGGTAGAAGGAAGGGGTGGAAGGAAGGAAGGGGTAGGTGGAAAGAAGTAGGGGGGGGTGGGAGGAAGAAAGGAAGGGAGGGGTGGAAGGAAAGGAGGGAAGGGTGAAAGAAAGGGAGGGGTCGATGGAAGGAAGGGAGGGACGGGTGAAAAGAAGGAGGGAAGGAAGGAAGGAAGGAAGGAAGGGGTGGAAGGGAATGAGGAAGGGAGGGGTGGAAGGAAGGGAGGGGTGGAAGGAAAGACAGAAGGAAGGGGTGGGTGGAAGGAAGGAAGGGATGAAGGGGTGGCAGGAAGGAAGGAAGGAAGGAAGGAAGGAAGGAAGGAAGGGGTGGATGGAAGGGAGGGGTGGAAGGAAGGGAGGGGTCGGTGGAAGGAAGGAAGGGTGGGGGTGGAAAGAAGGAAGGGGTGAGTGGAGGGAAGGAAGGGAGGGAAGATAGGAAAGGGTGGGTGGAAGGAATGGAAGGGTGGAAGGAAGGGGTAGGATAAAGGGAGGGAGGGGTGGAAGGAAGGGAGGGGTGGGTGGGTGGAAGTGAGGGAGTGGTGGAAGGAACTAAGGGAGGGTTGGATGGAAGGAAGGGAGGAAGGAAGGGGTGGGTGGATGGAATGAAGGGAGGGAGGGGTGGAAGCAAGGGAGGGGTAGGTGGAAGGAAGGAAGGAAGGGGTGGGTGGAATAAGGTAGGGAGGGGTGGGTGGGTGTAAGGGAGGGAGGGGTGGAAGGAACTAAAGGAGGGTGGGTGGAAGGAAATGAGGGAGGGGTGGAAGGAAGTAAGAGAGGGAGGGTTGGAAGGAAGGGAGGGAGAGTGGAAGGAAGGAAGGGGTGGGTGGAAGGATGGGAGGGAGGGGTGGAAAGAAGGAAGGAAGGGAGGGGTGGGTGTGTGGAAGGAAGGGAGGAAGGAAGAGGTGGAAGGAATGGAAGAACAAAGGAAGGGAGGGAAGGGTGGAAGAAAGGAAGGAAGGAAGGGATATTTGGAAGGAAGGAAGGGAGGGAGGGGTGAGTGGAAGGAAGGAAGGAAGGAAGGAGAGAGGGAGGGAGGAAGGAAGGAAGGAGGGGAGGGGTTGAAGGAACGGAGAGAGGGGGTGGAAGATAGGAGGGGGGGTGGGTGTAAGGAAAGGAGGTCGGACTCACATGACTCAGATGCATCACAGCTCTCGGCTGCTCTGCGTTCAATTTCCCTCCCACACTCTAGTCCATGCAGCTTCTGAGGATATGAGGAACAGGGGGAGGCAGAGCAGATCCAGCCTCTCTTCCCTCCATTACTATTTGGTGCGGAGGATGGGGGGAGGGGCTGGGCACTGAGGAGCTCACAGCGGGGGGGGGGGCTCAGAAAGAAACTGAATGATCGGGGATTATCTGTGCAGAGGTGGGGGTGGTGACAAGCAGCGATCTCCTGTGTGGTTTTCAATGAAGCAGCTGGAAGCCGCAAATCCTCCTCTCCCTCCCACGGCTTCCAGCTGCTTCATTGAAAGTCATACAGGAGATCGCTACTTGTTGCTGCCCCCACCAACGCCCCTCCCACACACCCCTTGTCCCGGCGCTGCTCGACCCCACCTCTTTTCCACTTGCCCAATGCGAGCGTGCAAGTGGAAATTTCAAGGGCTGCTTCTCAGCTACCTCCTATAGTCTCAATGCATAATTTATCTAGGAACTGACATTTTAGGAATGTCGAACCACTTTCTAAAAGTAAAACTCTCCAAAACTAAGCTCATAATAACCCTCTACACCACTGTATCCCCCTCAAACCTTTTTGTCAACATTAATAGCAAAACTATCCTTCCCTGTCCTCATATGAGGGTGCCAGGTATTATAATTGACTCTGACCTCTCCTTTTTACCTCACAGCAATTCACTGTTGAAAACTTGTGACCTTCACCCTGTAACAAAGTACACTCCTTCCTAACCAGCAACTGTACCCAATCTACTAATACACTCTCTTATTATCTCTTGCCTTGACTACTGCAACTCCCTCCTCATTAGCTAACTACTATGCAGGCTCTCTTCAGTCTACTATGAATGCTGCTACCAGACTCATCCATCTTACCAACTACTTAGTGTCTACCACACTTCTCTGCCGATCCCTCCTCTGAATTCCGATTACTCAACAAATAAAATGTAAAATATTACAACAATTTACACAGCCATCCACTACCCTGTAGTCAACTCTACAACACCACCCTTACCTAAAATATCAACCAAACTGCCCAATTCACTGCTCCCAAGACCTCCTGCTCTCTGGTTCCCTCATCACCTCTTTCTTCTCATGCTTGCATCCAGGACTTCTCCAGAGCCTCCTCCATTCTTTGGAACGTCTTACCCCAACCTGTACAACTATCTGGCCTCGTATTACTATCTGTACTACCGGGTCTGTCTGTCTTCTGGATTCCTGAGAACTCATCTCTTCAGGCAAGCCTATCCTGCCTCTAGCTAGCAACTAAATTTTACTTTCTTGATCAACCCATCTCCACATAGCTACCAAATAATGTATCACTTCCCCTTCTCATAAGATTGTAAGGTCACGTGAGCAGACCCCACCTAACCCTCTAGTTTTTATTGTAGGGGACCCTATGCTGTTTTTTTAGTTAGATCCCCCTTAAAATCTATTCCAAATCCTCATTGAAGTGAATGGTTTGAAATTGATGTCTATGGGAAAACCTACACTTTTTGGCTGGTTGACATCATTGGCCATATAATGTACCTGGTCACGGCTTCATTTTCTATTTTCTAGCAATAGAGTTGTCTTTAAATGTTTATACCCCAGGTATCCAGCTAATATTCTTTTATTTGTGGCCAGGTAGATACAACCAAGCAAGTGGCAGCTCCTGAGTTGGTCAGCCATTGGTTTAAGGGGCTGTGCTAGCAAGCCTACATAATGTACACTGGTCAATACCACCCAAGGGAAATTGTATGTGATACATCAATTGCTCGGTTGGTCCATACTAAGCCAGTCCAGTGAAATTGCAGATCTAGGTTTTTTTTCAGCTGTGACAACATTCAAATGGAAAAAAAAAGATTGCATTGTTCTTTGTTAAAGCACACCCTCCTGCTCAAGTACTGAGTGCAGCAGAAAATATGGCAGTGCTTAATGTGGTATTTGGAACTAATTTGGTATAGTGTAAAATAAAAGTTTTTAGTTGACATCCAAGGGGGGCTGTTGAGTGGCCTGCTTTTTGTGTTTTATTTCTTAGTAAATTATTATTGGCTCAAGTCTAATTTAGAATTTAAACACAGATAACCTGATTATAAAGAAAATGATCACATTATATAAATTAGATTTAATCATTTCTGTATGTTTGATTACAAATCCGACATAGCTTTACCATTTCATTTTTTTTTTACTAGTGTACATTTTACCATTCACATCCTACCACCCCCAGCAATAAAATAATCACAGCTTGCTAAACAGATACATAAAAAATTATGTTTTAATTAAGTTTTTTTTCCCTTTCCACCAGTATATGAAAAACTTACACCTGCAGTGCATTGCAGTTCAGCAGATTTAATGTTAATATTCTGTATAGAATGATAATTAATTTCAAATCTGCATTAGGTCATAGCACTTCCATAGAAAACAAATAACACTGGAATTCACCTGGCATGCCTTCGGTGTTTCGCTGTCTCTGTCCTGTTGAAGCAAACAAATAACGTTATTTGTGAAATTACGGTGATACTCGATTTTGTATATAAATGTGCGAGAGAAGACAACATGTATTTCGGCAGAGGGTGCTGTCCTCTAGTTCAAGCACACGTTAGATTACAAGGTCATGCTGCCTATTGATAAATCACACTGCCGTGATTCCTAACTGACAGCTCAAACTAACATCAAGCTGGATGAGAGAGAACAAAAGGCCATCAAGCAGCCATTTTCTTGACACTTTTATTCAATCACCAGCAGATTGCTTACGACAGCAATAGCAGCTGTTTTGTCTTCATCTTTCCACATTTGATAAAAGGTGTCAACTCAAATTTTTGTAAATAATTCACTTACCCCTACTGCAGACTCCATCGCTGCTCAACATATGTATTCTTTTTTGAGCTGATCACTCAGACAGGTCAGGGCTCAGAGATATCAAATGAAGGTCATCTGTGATCTCAAAGGAAACACTGATAAAGCATCAGCGCTTGAAGGTCACAGATAAGAAATGCATTGGGATATTTCTGATGTGGGTATCGAGGCTAAACAATAAAATATAAACACAGCATTGTGGCTGCATATTATTTTTCTATTGCTCTCTAGGGACAACCGTGCCCATTTGCCAGCTGCTTAACCACTGTGTTACATGTGTGCACCTAAACTGAAATGACTGAGAGGTAGGAGAAGGTACAGAGAAGTTTTCTGCACTTGATTTCTCTTTTACCATGAGATTATACACAAGCAAATACCATAGCAGTCAGTGATGAAACATAGATACTCCTTAAAGGGAATTCATATTCTTATTTTTTTTTAGATATACAGTACATATAAAAAAGTCAGTTTGGTATAATCATATCAATATATACTACTGTTTTAAAACCTTGTGTATGTGCATAATGTGTGATTATATATGAACATGGGGTTAGTCATATATGCTCATTAGAAACACAGGCTCTCCTTACTGCAGTGCTACACAGTGTTTTATTGCTCCTTGCTGTCTGGCAACCTGCTAAATATAATACACATCTTTTGTGGCTAATATTTTATCTGATCCTTTGTTAACCACTTCAATACCGGACACTTTTACCCCCTTCCTGCCCAGGCCAATTTTCATGTTGCATCACTCTCACACTTTGAATGACAATTGCGCGGTCATGCAACACTGTACCTAAACTAAATTTTTAACATTTTTTTCACACAACTAGAGCTTCCTTTTGGTGGTATTTTTTAGTACCAGTGGGGTTTTTATTTTTTGCTAAATTAACAAAAAAAGACTGAACATTTTGAAAAACAAAACCCCAGTTTTTCTTTGCTTCTGTTATAAAAGTTTGCAAATAAATAATTGTTCTTCACAAATTTAGGCCAAAATGTATTCTGCTACATTTCTTTGCTGAAAATAACCCAAATCAGTATTCATTATTTAGTCTGTAGGAAAGTTATAGAGTTCACAAACCATGGGATATATCTGAAAATTTATCAATCCTGAAGCACTGACAGCCAATCTAATTTATTGAGTCCAAAAATGTCAGAACAGTACAGATATCCCCCAAATGACCCCTTTTTCCAAAGTAGACAGTCTGATGTATTTCATAAGAGGCATGGCGAGTTTTTTGAAGTTGTCATAATTTTTCTGAAAATGAAAAAATTAAAAAAAATTTTTTTTTTTACATACTGTCACCAGTGCAGTACAGTGTCATAATATAACTGGCATGGCAGTGATCAGGGACACTGACTGGTGACAGTACAAAAAAAAATGATAATTTAAATTTTTTTAATTATTTCTTTCTATTTTTTATTACATTTTTTTCTCTTTTTTAAGATTTTTTTTCTTATTACACTATGACCAAAGTAGTATAATGTTACAATAGAAACATTGTACTACTTTGGGGAAGTGATCAGTATTTTTTTTTTTACACAATTTAATTGCTTATAGCAGAGAGTTTCTTTGCTAAAAGCAAGCATTTAACTGAATGAAATCGATTCATTCAGGTTTTTTTGTTGTGATTAGCTGTGATTGGCCACGGCTAACCACATGACACAGATGGGCTGTGATTGGCTCAGCCTGTGCATGTGATCACTGTGACAATTCACAGCTAGACACACTTATATACAACTGATGGCATGAAAGGAAGCCATCCATTGTTTACAACTGTCATGTGACCTGCTGTGATTGGTCACAGCAGGCCACATGGTACTGGCAACGGGGCCGGTACACAGATCTGTCATCGGCCGTGTCCGAGGTACACAGCCGGTGACAGATCTCACCACAGCGCGGCCCTGCGGGCACACGCAAGACTCGGTCTAGGAAGGACGTCATATGACTCCCTCTTGGAGGGACATGAGGCTTGCCTGGCTGTCATGTTACCACATGCTGGGCGGGAAGTAGTTAATGAATATGTCAACCAAAAGTGTTATATTCCTGATATGTGCCTTTTGTACTATGTGCTTGTATGAAAAAGTATCCTGTTCTCTTTGTATTGTTTCCTTTGTGTGAAATCCGTGGTGTTCCTGCTAGTCCCTCTGCATTCCTAATAAAAACTGACCACACTGGGCATGAGAGCACAGAGTGGTTCTCTAGCTATGCTGAGAACTCACCCTGCTCTCCTCCAATGATCAGACGTGTTCTGACCCCCCTCACAGCCATTCACTGGGAAGATCAGTGTCATGCTGCTTTTCCTCCCCCAGCTCTCTAAGATCCTTATGTTTTTCATATATATACACAAATGTTTTGCTTTTCATTTCTATTTTAAAATGAATGGGTTGTTTTACAAGCTGAGGGTTCACATATACTTTAGGCTCGCCATACACTATGCACATTTCAGTTGGTTTCTGATGAACCAGCTGAAATTTGCTCCCATCTGACATCCTTCGATTGAAATATAAAAGGAGTTAGATAGAAAATTTTCATCCAAACAGCAGCTGCATCCAATAAGATGCAGTTACTGTTCAGGTAATTTGTATCAGAATACAATGGGCACAGCAGGAGAGTCATCTCACTCATCCATGCTGCATAGTGTGGACGGAGGAATCATTTGTTTTTCATTTACTTTCAGCTCTCAGGCTGAAAAGAAAAAAAAGATCTAATAGTGTATGGTCAGCATTAGGTGGTGACAGTAAGGCTGGCCATACACACTTAGTGTGCTGGCTGTATTAATATATATACAGTATATATATATATATATATTTTTTTTCTTCTTCATCCACACAAATGAAGTGACTGGAGAAACCACCACCCCCTGCGTCCTAACCAGAACAGTGTATTTGATAGTGGTGCCCACTGCTGTCAGAATACACAAATCAGTGGCTGCAGCTGATTGGCTGCAGCAGTTAATCAACTGAAAATTTTCCAGCATGTCTCTTTGACAGAAGTCAATTTAATATTCCACTTCTGTCGAGCGGGAGAGGCCAAACACAGATTGAAATTCATCTGGTCCTTACTGAGATCGGACTCTTGGCTGTTGGAAGTTTGTCAAGCTTTACAAAATTGTTGCACTCAACTCTGTTTACCCCTGATTGACTGAAAATATTTGAGGAGGGGATAGGCATTGTCCCCTATGATATCACGTTTTGGGTGGGCTCTTCAGGATCCAGCACACACAGGACAAACTACCAAGCTTCAAAGGGTTCATACTCTCTGGTCATGCCATCATTATTTTTTTTAACCACAATCTCCCCCCTGTCCATTTTTATCTTTCTCTTCCCTACCTCACTAGAGAGTCTGGTGCAGTTTTTTAGAGAGCTGCTAGAGGGAGGATGCCTTCCCCCTCTCCTCAGCTGAAGCCCCACTCCCAAGAGTTGCGAAGCCTGCTCACCAGGTTCTAAGTCCAAGCCTCAAAACTATCTGAGCCCCAGCCTACAGTGTACTTTTGGTCAGAGCAATAGAAGGCTGTGTGATTGTGGGCACTGCTTCTGCAGCTCGCTTTACAATAACTCATCATTGGAGATGCAAGGAAGATACCTGGTCCTCACATCACACATGCTGAACATCCAGCTCCAAAATCCTTTTTCCAGCAGTGTAGGTCTGCTTTCATCTGTAGCAGATCTCACCAGTAATCAGCTACAACAACTTCCAACTGTGTTGGCTGCATCTGTCACTTTACAATTAACACCAAATCCCTTGTTTCTTATTCACAATCTAGTACACAGGAGGATTCCTAACTTCATGCATCTCTGCTTTGGTGCCTACTACATTAACCCTTCCCACTTTACTTCATTCCCTCATAACAGAGAACTTTACCTTTGACCTCAGTGTGCTTAATCTGTCTCCTAGTAGACCTCAGGACACCTATGTGCACCTTATCTTTTAGCCACCACTTCTCAGGACAAAACGCCTGGTGGTGACATGTTGATGTTGCCAGGACTCCATTAGATGCTGTTTCAATTGACAGAAATCCAGTTACTCTGCCTCCTGATCATTGCTTTGCCTCCTTAGAACTTGTTAGGCCATCTACCTCTGAAGCGTCAGCAAATGTAAAAAAGGGAGCACGTTGGCATTTTAGTGAGTCACTGCAGATGGTGCACTGTTTACAGGTGTTTACATCAATGTCTCATCTGTCAGACACAAAGTATGAACCTTATGAGCTGGAGGACATCAGTAAGCATAGCAAGGATGTCCCAGTGACTAGACAAATACCCACTTAACAGGAAGGCAGATATTACTTGTGAAGAGTTTGACATATGTATTTGATCCCCTTTAGTCCATCCAATAAATTTACTAAGTTGGATAACAGTTGGAATTGGTTGTTGCTGACAAACTACACAAAGAAGTTGAGTTATGGCACATAGTTGGCCCCTTCTCCCACCCTCTGTACCACAATCTCCAGGTATTCCTGTTTGGTATTTTCCCTAAAAATAGAATTGGGTCACTATCGGTTAATACACTACTTTTCCCATCCTAGTGGAATGTCTGTTAATGACAGTATAAAAACAGAAGAACTGAGAGTATGACAAGCAACCTTGGTTTTGTTACAGCAGCCTGGCAAATGCTTCTGGCTTGCTCCTGGCCTCTTCATGTTTTAATAGCGAGGCCATGGTCCTTTAACCAATGAGTATGAGTGGAAATGGTATCTCTTTCCCATGGTGAGTGGAATGTGAACTTATTGTTGGCTACCTATTAAATTTTATTTTTATATAACAATGGCATCTCAGGCTCTTCTGCCAAAATATTTTTTCAGCATTACACTTCTGGCTCTGCCCTTTTAGTCGGGAAGACATTACTCATGAATTTTGTTATCTGATATATTATCATAGGCTTGAAATGTCTCTGCCATTCTACAGAAGCTCTGTGTCTATTGACATACTGTTATGTACAGTATTTTGTCATGTATTTATTACTGGGTGTTTATTTTTTACCTTTGGAGTCTATACTTTTTAAGTTGCCTTTTCCTGGGCCTTCTTCAGGGCTTTTTGTTTTAGTGAGCTAGTTTTAGAACCCAAAAACCATGTGGTGGTGTCCAAGAAAATGAATTGAATTTTCCAACTTAAAGTGGTACTAAATTCAAAAACAAAAGTTTACTATATAGCAGCTTTCCAGTTCTTACACGGGGTGGCTGAATTCGTTTTTTTTTATAGTCTTAATTTCCTTTATTTCTACCTGTTGATCTGGACAGTAAGTGTGTTATTTTTAGCTGCCTTTAACAGACAAACCTGTGCATCAAAAATTGTCAGTCAGAGTGCTAAGACAAAATTTAAAACACAGCTCCAAGAAAATGTGACATTTCGCACTTGCACCACAAGAGTTAAAGTGGTTGTAAACCTCAGACATGAAATATGAACAAAGCAGAGTGTGTACTTGTCTCAATACAGAGCACTAAGTGTCATTTCTGTCCGCTGCCTACTGATGTCTGATGAATTTTCCTGACACCAAGAAAAAAATAGTGACGGGGAGGGCACAGTCCGTGATTGACAGCCTCAGCTCTGTTCCTCTGTGCTGTATGAAGGGGGGTGTTCCTTCCCTCCAATCAGCTCTCAGAGGTCTCATCACTGATGTAAATACAGCTCTCCATCCCCTGCTTTTCAGAGCTGAGAAATCCTGTGTAAATTCTGCACTTTGAATGGATGTAGGGGAAATGGCTACAGATAAATAGGTACAACTTATGTAGGAGGACTTGTTTCATCTTTGTGTATCAGGCCACTCAATTCACTGTGAATATGTAAGAGTTTACTAACACTTTACTTTATTTGCTACTTTAGGAGTAGCTGCTGCATGTACAGATTAAACTATTGTCCCTTTGTGCTTGAACTTGCAGCCTCTAATGTGAGTTGTATGGATTATTGTTTTATATACATTTTTAATAAAAAGTTTTACGTTATATATATGCTTCATCTTACTTACTGCTCATGTGTATGGAACTCTCTTGAAAGTGAGCTGGCTTGGCTTGGAGGTTTATAAGAAAGCATGATGCATTTAAAGGGTCTGAGCTTCTGAAGAGTGGTCTGAATAGCTGGGTGGAGGATGCACAGCATGGAGTGGAGTACACACAGAGCTTATTCAATATGACATCACACCACTCTGGGTGTTAACTCAAAATCTGGTTGAGATTGTGATAACAGAGTTATCTGTTGACAACTGACTTGGATAATAAAAAAAAGACTATGTGAAAGGGACACTTTGTTATGATTGCAGTTAAAGTGCACATTGCATGTGTTTTTTTTTTTTTGCACTGTTTAAAATTTGCACAGGGACCTTTTATCAACATTGTTTGCAAAATTTAGCACTTTTGTTTGCATTTTTGCACATAATTATATGGATCGATTTCAGGGCTGGTGCTAGACTATTTTGCACCCTAGGCAAGAGACCAGCTACTTGCGCCCCCCCCCCAAAAAAAAAAATGTTTAAAAACAGTAGAAAATATTAAATCAACAACACATGGAACTGCTAAATTTCTTTTAATTTGCCAAAATAAGTGCCATAAGATGCCACCAGCACCAATATTAAAGACAAAACATATATTAGCCACATGTAAATTAACAGTATTAACCAATCAGACAAACAAAAAAATAGACAGAATTACAAAACTCCACAGTGATCAGCAGCCGCCAGCCGACTTGCAGTATGGGACTGAGTCTGAGAGGAACACTGAAAGGAGCGGCAGCTCAGCTGCTTTACTGGCCCCAGACACCTGGCATCTTCCTCTGTCCTTTCTTCCTCCCCCTTTGCCACCTCTCCCCTCAGCTGAAGGATCATTCATGTCGTGGCGGTGTCCCACATAATCAATCAGCATCATCCTGGCCATTGTCTGTGCCCCTCCTCCTCCTGTCACCTCCATGACCCGCCATCCTCCTAGGCTTGGCTCACCTCTGATGGCTGCTGCTGGGGTGCGGAGTCCAGCAGGCTGTGGCTCTCAGTGAGGACAAGCGGCCTCCAAGCACTACACTGCTTCCCTTTCATACACATCGGGCCCCGATCATCCTACTCACATAGGGTTAACCCTGCAACCAGAGCACACACCCGCCTATTGATTGGCTCCATCTATGTAGAAGAAGGCAGAGCCAGAGTTGGAAATGCCCCATTTAGTCACTAGCTGTTTCCCTGTTACATCCGGGGGATCGTATGTACCAGTGTGTGTATCACAGATGTACGGATCAATGTACTAAATGGTCATGTGTGTGGCTAGGCCGTGAGACAATTGTGCAGAGTAAAGATACCATCATTTCTTACTCTTACGGTTCTAGTAAAAGTCTACACTTAGATGGTGGTGCCCCCTGTTCCATTATTCTTTTGCAGTATACAAACACTGAGGATTTATCCAAAGCTCTGACCAGAGGAGCTGCAGCCATCAATAGGAATGATTTAATTATATCGGACTTTTTTATTTTGTTTTGAACGGACTATGTAATTGGACCATTTTTATGGGAATTTCTCCTTTTTTTACTCTCCTTCCCCTTACCACCCCCCCCCATTCTTTCACTTTGCAGCATAAAATTATTTGCTGCTTATAATAAAGAGCATGCTAGTCCACCTTCTCCTGCCCCTTTACCTATTACCTAGAAACCTGTCAGCCAGCTGCTTACCTTCCCTAAGCATTACCTCCCCCCAGCGTCCTCTGCTGTTCACATCCTCCAAGTGGTAATTTTCTGCAGTGCAGTGATGCTCAGTGAGTCCCCCCCCCCTTCCATACACTTTAGGGCTCCATGTACACGGTGCGTTTGGAGAACTCTTCTGAAAGCTGGAAATTGACGGCAGTAAAACACACGTTAAATAACGTCAGTTTTACCACGTTTGCATACCGCGTTTATGAGAGTTTTGCCGCATTTATGAGCGTCTGCGTTTAGAAGCATTTTTTAAAGATAAGCACAGGAGAACCTCCAAAATGCCCAGAATGCACTGGAAGATGGTAAATTATTAACTATTTCAGACTGTTTGAGAGAAATAGAGAGAGTAGAAGCAGACAGAGCATTATTTGTTGAGATTTGCTCCCTTTTTTTTGCTATTTTTTGTGGTGTTTGGATGTGTTCCAGCTGTTTTCTGTGCAGAAATTATTACAGCAGTGTCTAACATATTTTCTTTCATGCGAAACCTCAAAGTATGGTGTACCAGCTCCATTTGAGTACCGGGAAAATGCTTTGCATGCATTCTTCATGATGAAAAAAGGCTCTGGACAGCATCCGGAAATGGAAGAGTTAAAAAAAATTTCCAAACGCAAACACTTATAAACGCTGTTAGCCGCATTTACACGCGTTTGCAAGCGTTTGGCATTTGAAACACTGATAAAATCTACTCCTGAACGCAAGTTTGGTGCGTTAAAAAAAACACTGTAAACTCGACTGCCTGGAAATGACTATAGGAATACATTAGGGAGAGTTCAGGGGCTACCTGAAAAAAAAGCAGAAAAGATCCTGAATATGAGTTATCTCCTAGACCTAAATTGTAAGCTCGAAAGAGCAGGGCCCTCGAACCCCTCGTGTAGTGTATTGTTACTGTCTTGTCTCATGTTATATCCCCCTTGCTACTGTACAGCGCTGAGCATACCCATTGGCGCTATATAAATACTGTATAATAATAATAATAATAATAATAAACGACATAGTGTACATGGACACATAGGAATACATTAGGGAGAGTTCAGGGGCTATCTGAAAAAAAAGCAGAAAAGCTCCTGAATGTGAGTTATCAGCTGCAGTGTACAGTTTCTTTTAGAGACATGGATATTGATTGGGTTGAGGAGTATTTTACTCCTTACAATTGGGTCAAGAATTTGCAGATTAGGTCATGGGCTAACCACAGTGGCAAACAGGATTATTTTGGCTGAAGGTGCATGTGCACAAACTGTCAGTTCTGGATTTATTAGGAAATAATAACAGTCATCAGGAAAATCAATTTTGGATGATTATACCGTATGTGTGTTTTTTGTCCAAGATTAGAAATCTCTTGTTTGTGGCTGTCCTAAAACTAGCGGATCTGTCAGATAACTGCCCCATGTATGGATAGTTTTACAGTGCCTTCATTTATCTTTTAGTCTAGGTACTTTAAATGTATGTACTAATTCAGCAAAGAAATGACATGGTATAGGAAAATGAAACAGAACATAAAAATATGACTGCTAAATAATATTATGCCAGGTTTTGTCGTCCTTCTTTCTTGCTGGATTTGTGCACAAACCTTTCAATAACTAGTGACATTTCTCACAGAGATTCCGCTCATGAATATTTATTTATGTTAGAGAAGAAATCATTGCTTTCCATCTAGAAGGGAGTTAACAATTCTTAATAGCGTCTTCTGATTTGATTGATGTTTTTGTCACTTTCTGCAGTAAATAGATTCCCATTAGCATAGCAATGTTATCAGGCTCTTTACCTTACACTGCACTTAAATGGCCACATTTTAACATCCCACCTAGGGCTTCTTTGTCACTTGAGGGTCACTGTTGTCAGCAGAAGTCAAGTACATTGACATTTTACTATTTGCTCTTTTTATTAAAGTAATGCAATTATTATTATTTTGCTCATTTTATTGTTTCTATATATATATAATTTGTTTTAATTCCTTTTATTTTTAACTCTTGGAGACAGCCAGTACTGAATGACCCATATCAGGATGAACAACTCAGTTAGGTTCATTTGTAGCACAAAAACTGTACCAGAGACTACAACCGTCAGCTATCTTCCATAAAGCTCCACCTGCTGATGGCAAATGGAAAATATTATTTATATATGCAGTTTGTATACTTCCATCTATTGATTTTGCCCCAGTTACATTTGACAATTTCATGCTTGGTGTGCCCCAAACTAAATTGGCAGGTGCCTCTCAGGGCTCCACCGTGTCCTCTTTTGTAGCAACCACTTGGAGTGCAGACAAGGACAGAGCTCGTCCCGACTCTAGACATCTAATGGAAAAAGGGAAAGTCCTGGAAGTCACACATTTCTGCAAAAAATTGTAAGAAGGTGTATGACAGCCTCAGACTGGGTTCCAACTAGGCCATGCCCCCAATTTGATGCTTGAGTTTTGTAAAGGGAATCAGTAGTAGTTTTATTATATATATAAGGGCAGCACAGTGTCTAAATTCTTTGCACTTTCGCCTGGCAGTACTAGGGTCGTTGGCTTGAATCCCAACTATGGCACCACCTGCCTGGAGTCTTCATATTCTCCCTATGCCTGTGTAGGTTTCCTTCAGGTACTCTGGTTTCCTCCTACACTACAAAGACATGCTGGTAGGTTAATCGGAACCTGTCTAAATTGGCCCTAGTATGTGTATGTATGAATGTGAGTTAGGGACCTTAGATTGTACGCCCCTTGAGGGTTAGGGACTGATGTGAATGTACAATATATATGTAAAGTGCTGAATAAATTGATAGTGCTTATAAGCACCTGTAATAAATAATGATAAATAAATATATATATTTACTGTATAGCACAGTGGCTAAATAGTTAGCACTTCTGCCTGGCAGTACTAGGGTCGTTGGTTCGAATCCCAACCATGGCACCACCTTCCTGGAGTTTGCATGTTCTCCCTGTGCCTGTGTGGGTTTCCTCTGGGTACTGTGGTTTCCTCCCACCCTCCAAAGACATGCCGGTAGGTTAATTGGATCCTGTCTAAATTGGCCCTAGTATGTGTATGTATGAATGTGAGTTGGGGACCTTAGATTGTACGCCCCTTGAGGGTTAGGGACCGATGTGAATGTACAATATATATGTAAATCGCTGCGTAAATTGACGGCACTATATAAGTACCTTTAATAAATAAAAATAAAATATATAAATCCACTACTGATTCCCTTTAAGAGACCCAAGCATCAAATCGTCAAATGTAACTGGGCAAGATTTACAGATAGTACATTGCTCTATGTAGAGTATACCCATTATGTACTCAACACACACACAGTCCAAGTAGGCACACAGCACACAGTTAACCCTTTGATCACCCCAGATGTTAACCCCTTCCTGCCCAGTGCCATTAGTACAGTGCCAGTGCTTTTTATTAGCTCTGATCACTGTATTGCTGTCACTGGGAATGTCAGTGACACCAAGTCAGTTCCCCCCAGAGTCCTAATGCCCGCCGCAGTCCTGCTATAAGTTGCTGATCGCCGCCATTACTAGTAAAAAAAAATTCCAATATATACCGCCATTTTATTTTACACATATTGGGATTTTTTTTTAGCAAAGACATGTAGAAGAATACATTTTGGCTTAAATTTATGCCGAAATTTGATTTTGAAAATTTTTTTACTGAACATGTTTAATAGAGAAAAGTTAAAAATATTGTTTTCTTCTCAAAATTGTCAGTGTTTTTTTGTTTATAGCACAAAAAATTAAAAATGCACAGGCGATCAAATACCACAGAAAGAAAGCTCTATTTGTGGGAAAAGAAGGACGTAAATTTCATTTGGGTGCAGTGTTGCAAGTGTCAGTTGAAGTAATGCAAAGTCGTATCACAAAAAATGGCCTGGTAAGGAATGGGGTAAAGTCTCTGGAGGGCAAGTGGTTAATTTGTTAGCCAAGCCAATCTAAATTTGCTAGTGTATCTAACACTACCCTCTTCCCAGACTGAGATTGCTGCTCTCCAATAGGGGTGTGTCTGTTGCTACTCCATTGCAGAGTGGGGACATCCTAAGACAAGAAGTGTGTTACTTACTGGATCACCAGATGAAAATAAAGGAATAAAGGAAAACAAGAAATTAATGCAGCCACCACATTTAAAGACTGGTAAGCTACAATATAATACATTACTGTTTTGGGGTTCAATCCTGCTTTGAGCGATACCTTTTAGATTATAAGCATTTATAACCCTCTTTTATTGAAATTCTATTGTAACTGTTCTGTCACTCTTTATTTTGTAAAGTGCTGTGAAAAAAGCTGGCACTATATAAATCTGGTGTAATAGTAATACACCGGGCCATTGAATTGTCTGCAGAGTTGGGCTGTTCATGCTCCACCCTTACGCTCCAAGATCCCTAATTTGACAGTTCCTACAGAGAGATATACCATATCATAAAGTGATAGGATACAATTTATTAGCCAGTACTTTTTTTTTTTTAAATGCTACTTACAGGAATACAACTCAAATGTGAAACTGCTTATCTTTTATAATTTGGATAAGAGTGTCCCTTTAATATGTTGAAGCCAAGCATATTGTTCATAAAGTAAAACATTAGAAAGACCTTGGTATAGTCATAAAATGTGGCTCCATCTCACAGCTATTCATTCCTTTGCTGTTAGAATAAAGCAATGAAGTATATGCACTTGGAGTTAGATGCAGACCTTGATGTAATGGAAAGTACAACATCCTTTATAATAAAGTATGACATTGTATGCAGTCAGGGGGTTGTGTTATGAAAGCTGCAGTATAAATCACTTTGTGGTACACTACTAAAATTTGTCTATCTGGATTTCATTCTGTGCTTGAAATTAAATAGTTGGTAAATGATTATCGCAATGTTTTTATTTGTGTTATAAAAATAACAGACTTGGAGAACGGCTTCTAATTAATCAAAACACACTTACCTTGCAGTTTTTACAGGTCATGTTTACGATTGAAGCGTTAGATGGAACATCTGCCGTATCATAAAACATTATGGAAATGAAAACATTCCAGCCCAGTGGAATATCAGTGGAGTGCACAACCTTTAACCTTCAGGGTACCTGTGATAACTCCAGACTGGCTGGATGATTATTGAACATATCATGATCTGACAGCTTTTTGCTGACTTCATTCAACTTAATTATGTCTTGAGTATTTAGTAGGATCAGTATTTGGAATACCTAAGCCCTAGATTTGCTGGAGAAAGATCTACATTTCATTTGAAAACATCATGGAAAGGGCTTGATGCTGTAAAATGTAGCAAACTGAACTGGAGTACAACAGCAATTATTTTTTTTACATGTATTTATTACAGGCATTTACAGTATATGGCAATGATAATGCAGTGTATATGCAGTGCTTTACATATTTGTGCATTTACTTCAGTCAATTAATTGCTACTCAGCATTGCATGAACATTACCGTCTAACTTAGGTAAACTAAGTTACAGTATACCAGTAAGTGATTGGTAAAGGAGAATTGCAAGCCTTACTATTCTCAAATTAAAGTTTACTACTGTAAGTTTTTTATTTCTTACTTATAGTGCTGACAATTTACTCAGCACTTTACGTACTATACATTTACATAAGTCCCTGCTCTCAGTGAGCCTAAAGTGTCATTAAACCCACATCATTAAAAACTATGAATAAATACTATATTACATGCAGTTTATACTCACTCTGGGATTCAATTTTGTAATCTGCAAAAAAACCTGGTTGATCCTGCTATTCTCTGTCTCCCTCTGCTGTCCATGTCCCCAATGCAGTTGGGGATGTTGCACAGCAGTGTTAGCAGCTAGTGCACATGCTCAGTTTTCAGTGTATTTTCTACCCTAAACATTTCCTCCATATCACATCTGAGCAGCCAATGTGACTATAGATTCACACATGTAGCGTATACACAGTGCTAACTGAAAGCCCACTCCCTCTTTCCTCCTCCATGCCCACTAACCAGCTAAATACAAATGGGAGTGGGATATTACATCTTGACTAATGGAGGCCTCACCTTTCTGTTATAAGACACAGACTGGAAGGGAGTGACACCAGAAATCGGCCCACACCATGGTATTGCCAAAAAATAACAAAGATTCAGTTTCAAATATAGTGTATATTGGTATGACTATTTAAAACAGTTTATTGATATAAAGGCTGTGACCAGCAGCACAGGACTATAAGCTCTTCCACTGTTTCTCTGCAGGCAGGATGGGAAAGAGCTGGGTCATGAAAAAATGGTACTTAGATGTTTTTTAAGTGCCATCATCCACATACAGAAATAGAAGGTATAATGTAAATTAACTACTTCCCGCCCAGCCTATAGTAAAATGATGGCTGGGTGAGCCTCTCATCCCTCTGGGAGGGCATCATATGATGTCCTTCGCGGATCACGCATTGCGCGTGCCCGCAGGGCCGTGCTGTGGCGTGATCTGTCACTGGCTGTGTACCTTCGATATGGCCGATGACAGATCTGTGTACCGACCCCGTTGCCAGTTCCATATGACCTGCTTCGACCAATCACAGCAGGCCACATGACAGTCGTACACAATGGATGGCTTCCTTTCATGCCATCCATTGTATACAAGTGTGTCTAGCTGTGAATGGTCACAGCAATCACATGCACAGGCTGAGCTGATCACAGCCCATCTGTGTCATGTGATTAGCCATGGCCAATCACAGCTAATCACAAAAAAAAAAACCTGAATGAATCGATTCATTTAAGAAATTCTTTGCAACAAGCAATCAAATTGTGTAAAAAAAACAAGCAAAAAAAAAACTGATCACTATCCCAAAGTAGTACAATGTTAGTACAATTATACTACTTTGGGCATAGTGTAATATGAAAAATAAATCTTAAAAAAAAGAAAAAATGTAATAAAAATAAAAAAATAATTAAAAAATGTAAAAAAAATTATCACATTTTTTTTTCCGTACTGTCATCAGTCGGTGTCCCTGATCACCGCCACACCAGTTATATGATGATGCTGTACTGCACTTGTGACAATATGTAAAAAAATATTTGTGAAAATAATTTTTTTAATTTCTTCTTTTTCCAAAAAATGATGACGAAAAAATTACAACTTCAAAAAATTCACCATGCCTCTTATGAAACATGTCGGACTGTCTACTTTGCAAAAAGGGGTCATTTTGGGGAATATCTGTACTGTTCTGACATTTTTGGGCCTCAAGAAATTAGATTGGCTGTCAGTACTTTAGGATTAATCAATTTTCAGATATATCCCATAGTTTCTAAATTTATGAAGAACAATTGTTTATTGTACTTTTATAACAGAAACAAAGAAAAACGTGTTTTTTTTCAAAAGTTTTGGTATTTTTTTGGTAATTTAGAAAAAATAAAAACCCCAGTGCTGATCAAATACCACAAAAAGCAAGCTCTAGTTGTGTGAACAAAAAGATAAAAATTTAGTTTGGGTACAGTGTTGCATGACCGCGCAATTGTCATTCAAAGTGTGAGAGAAAATTGGCCTGGGCAGGAAGGGGGTAAAAGTGCCCGGTATTGAAGCGCTTAAACATTGTGTGTTTAGTATCACTTTAAGGTTCCTACCTTACATGCATACACATACTTTGATTTAATACTTAAATTTAGACAGAAGACAGTTAACATAGCAGAATGTCATTTAGTGGACTAAGTTTACTACAGACTGTAAAGGTTGTACTCCAGGCAAACATAACAACTGACTGTCTTGTCTAGCTATATATTGAAGACCAACTCCAGCCAAAACTTCTTTTGCAGTTTTGGATTTAGCATTGGGGTGTTAGAACATCTGTCCATTTTTTATTGTTGTCCTTGTCCCTCTTAGGAAGATTTTACTTCACTTTCTAACTTTCCTACCCCACAGGAAAGCAGTGGATTAAGTGCATTAGGCTATAGATATCATCTCAATAGTACACTCCTCATGGGAAGGTGCTAGACATGGGATGTTTTTATCCCTAGACATAAGGAAGGCATTCGTGGTCCTACCTCTTCTGGATGCTGGAACGATGGAACTTTGGTCTCAAATGTATTTCCTTGCTCCACTCCCTCTATAGCAATCCTACAGCAGAGATATCTTCGCGTATCCATAAATCCGCAACATTCACTATCCCCTCTGGCACTCACCAGGAGTGCCCACTTTCTCCTTTGTTATTTGTATTAATGATGGCAACCTTAGCTATAGCGATCTGTCAGGATTGGAACATATTAGGGATCACGAGTGGTGATCGAAATCATAAATGCACACTTTTCACAGATGATCTGCTGTTATTTTGTTATCTCCCCGCATACCACCCTACTACATTTATTTTCTTTATTGGACTAATTTGGTTGGATTTCGGGCCTACTGGTCAATTGTACCAAATTGGAGGCAATGAGTGTCAACCTACCGAGTGCAGTGCAAAAAAGCCCCCAGGCTCAGTACTCATTCATGTGGCAAACTACTTCACTCCCCTACCTTGTGTTTAAATTGGCTCCCCAGATTTTGTCGCTTTATAAAACAAATTATCTGGTGCCATTTAGCATATACTGTTGGAGATGTGAGGACTTGGTCTAGGATAGGTAGAATTGCATCTGTGAAGATGATAGTATTGCCCAAAATATTATATTATTTTTGAACCCTATCCATTTCTGTGCCAATGGAGGCATTACAGCAGTTCCAAATAAAAATCTTGAATTTTGTCTGGGATGCCAAGGGCAGTGAGCTGGCTCTGACTACAATGTATTCACCTAAAGAGCTGGGTGGCTTGGGGTTTCCAGATTTTCAGAAATACTATATTGCAGCCCAACTCACACAACTATGTCAGTTCCATTATAAACACTATAGGCCAGACTGGGTGTCTATAGGAGCCCAAATGTTCTCCCCATTACCAATAGATTTGGTGCTTTGGCTCCTTTCAAAATATCGAAGGGATAATTTGTGCCCTACACTTTCACATTCTATTGGCTTATGGGAATTGACCTGTAGATTATGCGAATGATAGCACTCGCAGTGCCCATTTGGAGGACTCAGGATCCTGGTGGTAACACCTGGTAGCGGTTTCGGATGACCTTACTTCTGTGGAGCCGGGATGGTGATCTGGGTACAATCTGATCTGGGATCTGATGATCGTTCTATGGCCTGGTGACGCAGGATTACATATTGCGTATATTAAACGCACATCTGGTGAGTGCGTTTTTCACCTATTTTGTGTGGTTCACACTTATCATCACACCTTGGATCAGGACGTCCACTCACCTTAAATTAGGATCTCTCCACGATCCGCACTATTATATTGAACTTTTGTATCTATGGATCACCATCAGAGTGATATCATGCATGTGCACATATTGTGTGTATAAACTGTGCTTTATTATTTAGCGCTGCACCATTTTATTTAATATTTATGTCTGATTGGAGGTTTTCATTTGGTTACCTTTTCGGTGTATCAGCTGCTCAGTAACATTGTTGTATATATAAACCTACACACTTTTTCATCTAAGTTGCGCTCACTATAACATCTTTTATTATCACAATGTCCTGTGATCGACTTAGCAGAAGGTAACTTGGATCATGCTGTACAAACAAATTGCTATTATCCTACGGAATAAACAACCTCTGTTTGAAAAAGTATGGGACCCCTGGCTTTGTTACCTGCATGTACTGGACACTTAAGGTCGACATTGGATTGGTGGCCTGGCAGATTCCCGGACAGGCATGTCCTCATTATTCTACTCTTTTTCCCCTTGTTTTCTTTCTTTCCTCCCCCCCCCACTTGCTTTATCTGCCCCTTTTACTTAGGTGCAATTTTGGTCCTCTAGCTGGATCTTTACTCTTGATTAAAGACTCCAGTCTAGATTTTCTATGTGACAAATTCTTCAAATGGACATGAGGTTGATATATTTGATCTTTCCAATGCTTTGAGGTTCTCCTGATAGAAATACTGTATAAGTCTATTCTTTGGTACCATAATGGTCCCTATAATTGCTATGGTTTAATTATATATACTTATGGTTATCACCTGCCTAGTCGGTAGGGTGGGTGGGTGTAGTCCTGCTTTATCCGTCAGCTAAGCCCACAATGTTGACCTAAATCAAGGTCCATCTGTGATTAAGCTTCTTCATGGAATATAGCTGCATATGCAGTGTCAAATGGGACTGTCTGTAGATGACCACTTTGATGTAGTTCCTTATACCTACTCATGGACTCTCCGTTGATTCCTGATTGAACCCCTAATCTCTCATTTTTGTCATTGTATACAATGACTATGATGACAGTTCTGTTTTGTACAATATTTTGTTACTCTGCACTGTCCTTTTGCTATTTGAAATCCTATTAAAAAAATTGAAGCAGAAAAATAAGGGGGCCCCTAGATACTGCCCCCCCCCATTTGAACAAACAAAAAAATGAGTAGTAAAACACACACACAAACACAATTTTTGACAAGCCAATACCTCCCATACAAAAAAATCCAACAACGTAAATGCATCGTCAATCACATCATCCAGTGACGTGGATCCTCATCATTAAAGATGAACAATGCCCAATTAAACAAAAATGTGCTTAGACCCACATGACTTGTACACTTTCTGACGCTATACTCGCTGACTGATCGTTTCCTCTGTCAAAATGTTTCCTATTTGGATAAGGTGGAGATGCTGGGTGGTGACGACAGCTCTCCACCTCTTCCAATCAGACAGCACTTGCATTCATTTAGAAAATACAAAGCATTCTCTGAGTGGCAACTTGCTGATTATCCCCAACTCCTGTGTTCACAATACAGCAGGGCAGCTGCTCAGCATGTAACCCAGAAGGAAGTTGTGATCACTGGAGTAGTTGTGTCTACTTCAGTGATTTTCACCTTCCAAGGGGGGGTCGGTCAGGTATGGTATATGCTGGACCATGCTAGATCAATGCAGCTATGTATAAACTATCCATAGCTGGAATTTTTCTTAAAAAAAAAACTAATTGGGAATAAGGGCCTAAGATGTTGTTTTAAAGAAAAGCCTAGCAACTTCTATCCATAAATTAATGCAGAGCAGGAACTAAGCTGCCAAACTGATAGCTCAGTCCAGAAGATTACACAGAGGGAATGTGATTCTTCCTGTGCAGGCATCAGAGCTACATGACAGCCAAGTGTTGTGCTCTGTTTACAGAGGGGACAGGTGTCACCCTGACTGCAGAGTCGAGTGCTGCTAGTTATGTAGGGAAAGCCATGCTTTCCTACTCCATTCTGCATGACTGAGCTTTTAGTTTCATAGCTTAGACCTTCACAATGCAGGACACAGCTGAGCAATACAGTGGAAAGATAGGCTCTCGCTTCAAGTGTGCCCCTCACAGCATGGCCCACGAGACTGATGTCTTTTCTGTCTCTGCTTGGCTATGTGCTCATTTCTCGGGAATACAACCCCTTTGTTAAAATCAGAACCTTTAACCAGGGAAACGTAGTCTTCAATTTGGTGCTTACTTTAAATTTCTGGCAAAGTGTCTGGGCTCCTATAAGATCAGAGTAGAAAAAAAATCAGAGATGTTGTCTACCATGTATACCAGCCTACGTATGCCACAGGGGGGTGCTTAATTGACATTGCACAGAATTCCTGGTATTTTTTCAGTGAATACAAGACGTTCTGTAATTGGATGAAGTTGAGATTGTGATGTCACCTGTACTCCTCTCCACCTCATCCAATTGGAGAATTCTTTGCATTCACTGAAAAAAAGGTATTCTATAAATGGTAGTGGTGTCTAGCGATTAACCTCTTGTTGTCAGTATGTAGTGGGACACCTGCTCGGCACAGGACCCAGAAGAGAGCGACAATCACTGTAGTAACTACTACAGTGACTTTCCGCTTTCACAGTGGTCCCCCATGTATGAAATAGGCATACGTATGCTGGTCCAAGTTGGGCCAATGGACCTATGCAATTGGGATCATTTGTGTAGTTCAGCTTTAAGATTTTCAGAAAACAAGTTTGTTTTCTCCATATCAGCAATAAACCTTGGAAACTGTCACCTTATTTATGTGAGAAACCTAGGTGAAACATACACACCACCCACAATCCTGTGAGTTATAATATTAAAACAAAACAAAAAACAAAACAAAAAAAAAACAAATTAAAAATAAATATATATATATATACTGTATATATATATATATATATATATATATATATATATATATATATATCTGTATATATTTGATGCACATTTACTGTTATGTTTTATATATATATATATATGTGTGTGTGTGTTTTGAAGATTCTTTATTTTTACATTACTCTTCAAAATAAATAAATAAAGCAGTGGCTGTTGTATAATAGCAGGGATAAAAGGACAGATGCACTTTAAACAAACAGCAAGTTCCAAAGCATTTTTTGTCAGTTCAATTTTCTCAGCTTGTGACTGATAGCAAGGATTACTCTGGCAAGAAACGATATTAAAGAAGGTAAAAGTATATGTTGCCTGATGTAAAATAGTATGTTTCTTTTGTAACGGTGCAAGACAATCTAATATCCTGAGCACATATCTGGTTGAAGTGGACATTAGAAAAACATATATTGTATTTTTCATGCACATTACCCCTGGATCATATGCCCCAAAATTACAACAGTGTGTCTGTTTTGTCTCTTTCAATTCAGCTCAGTGCTAACTTTTTTACTGGATCTTGTAATGCCAATTCCATATATTGCCTTACTTCTCTGCTCTGGCTTTATAGCCTGTTCCATATTTATGTGAATGTGTTGCAGACGTTTATATAAACAAAATGGATTGTCTAGCTGATATAAAAGATCAACTAGGAGATACAATTTACAACTTGCATCGCAGAATTAAGTTGGTTTCACTGCAATAATTCATATAGGAGCGCAATAAGCCAGTGAGACTGTACAAATATTGGTGAAAAATGTTTCCGGTACCACTTCTTGTAGGCAGGATATGTAACATAATACATCTAAAAAAACATTCAATATAGATGGTCCTAATAACTATAAAGGAAATTGAAAATTGCTTCTTATTTTTATGCAGAAGTGGGCATTTTACATTCATCTCTAATTTGTTACCTTGTAAAAAAAGACACACAAAACCATGTTGCAAAATTATGTTTTAGCAAAAAATACGTAAATAACTCTTCATATATATATATATATATATATATATTTACATAAATTGTTAAAAATAAAAAAAGAGCCTAACTTAATCTGAGAAACCCCTCTAGGTGCCAAATCTCATACATGAAGAGACTTATTTTAGCTCTAATATGTGAATTACCTTTAGACTTTAAAAAAGATTTCAGATTCATAAATGCAGTATCTCAGAACAACAATGCTGTGGTCCGACCTTAGCTGAGTATAATATGTATATGTATAAATTTTTATCAGTTTCTGCATTTTAATGTAGGGACCCTAAGCTGGAGCCTAAGGTTGGACCCTAGTCCAAATTTAATGGGAAGCTGACTGTAATCATCCTGAGCTCTAATTGTTATTTTTCTGTATTTGTTGGGTTTACCATAAGTTGAGGATATTGTTTGCTTCTTTTTGCTGTAGGGGTGTGTACGTAGCAGACAGAGCAAGAAGAAACAATATTAATAAAGCTGGTCATATACTAGTAGTTTTTTAAATAAACAAACATTCATGCAAAAATTCTCAGTAGATTCTATGATTTGGTGAACATCATTCCAAAGAACTTCTAAATTCTGTTTTCTTTTAATAATTGCTTTTGGAGTGAATGGACGTTCCCGAATGAAAACCACATTCATTGTTAGAAGAAAAATTTCCCATCCTGAGTCTTCAAAATTTTTCATCACTGCAGTCGAAGCCAGAAACATCCTTAAAGTCAAAAACTTTGAACGAAATTCTACTAGTATAAGGCCATCTTAAAGCGATATTGCAAAAAAAAAAAAGTTATACTTACCTGCTTTGTGCAGTGGTTTTGCACAGAGCAACATTGATCCTCCTCTTCTCAGGTCCCCCACTGGCCATCCAGGCCCCTCCCAGCTTGCTATGAGGGCTTCAAAGCAGGCTCACTCCCAAGCCGCTGCTCTGCCTGTCCATTCACACACAGAGCTGAGGCTCAGGTCTGCCCCTCTCTTTCCTCACTAGCTGTGATTGACAGCAGCTGGAGCCAATGGCTCCCACTGCTGTCTCAGCCAATGAGAAGGGAGAGTCCGTGGAGAGCCGAGACTCTCATGCACATCACTGGATTGCAACGGGGCTCAGGTAAGTATTAGGTTGGGCTGGGGAGGCTGCTGCACACAGAAGATTTTTTACCTTCATGCATAGAACGTTTTTTCGTTTGTTTAGCAAAAAATGAAAAAAAACAGCGGTGATTAAATACAACCAAAAGAAAGCTCCATATGTCTCTAAAAAAATGATAAAAATGTAATTTGGTTACAGTGTTGCATGACCATGCAATAGTCATTCAAGCTGAAAGCTGGAAATTGGCCAAGGCAGGAAGGGGGTGAAAGTGCCCAGTAGGCAAGTGGTTAATAAATATATACAAATTTGTAATAATTGTCCTTTAAGGTAATCATAGAAATAAATTTGGAGTGATTACATTTAGCATAATCTTATGCTGCTGTTCTACTTCATATGAGTTACCAATGACTAAACCAAAGGTTTTAATAAATCAGTATCTCTGTTACAAAATGACCTGTGGGTTGGGTCAGTGAATATTGTTCTTGGCTGAAATAACTGGCACACACTGCACTACTCATGGGAAGTAATGTTGAATTTTCCCAGCATGTGCTACATTATAGTTCTATTCTATATGTACATCTTCTCAACTGACTTCCTAATGATGCTTTAATTGGGGATAATCTTGCAGTTGCCGTCTGTTCTGATGCAGGTTAAAGTCATAATGAATTTGCCTGTGATGCCTCTGCTACATCCATCCATGAAAACTAATGTATTTGAATCCAGTGAAGTGAAATACACAAACACTGTAACAATGAAAATGATAAGTAGTTAGGGCACAAATCCACTGAGCCTGTGGATTCCAAGTGTTTAGTGTGTCTGGCTATAAGGATGAGGATTTATTGTTTCTACATGGATGCCCAAGTGTGACAAATGAAAAATGGAATGGATGTATTAAGCAGTGTCGAACAATGTCATTTCCAGGTTTTACATGAAAGACAGAAGTCAAATAAAGAAAAAACAGATACACAATCTGGTGTATTGCTTTAAAGGTGTTTTGTTTTTTTATATGTACTTATATAGTTGTTAGAAATGTAACTGCTGAGATAAAAATGAAATAATAAGCAAATACAATTTAAAATATAGCTTTAAAGTATAGCTGCAAAAATAAAACATTAACATAAACATTACTATTTGCACTGTAAGAATAAGTATATTGATTCCATCTAAAAAGTAATGAACCAACACACAGTAGTAAAATTTCTGGCACCAAACAAGTCTCTGCCATAATAAATCAACAACAAAAACTCTGGCACTGTTATAAAATATGCCAAGAAATGGGAGGCAAATAACCTGAATCAAAATATCTGCTTTTAATACAAATGAGTCAATTTCCAAATATTATTCTTCTCCTTTTGTAAGTATTCATGTTTTTGAATGTTCAGTCCTCCTTTCTGTCCAGAACAAAGTTCTCCAGGCTGAATTAGACTATTTAGATTGTAAGATATACTGTAGCATATTAAAGTTGGGACTAAATTTTAGTAAATAGGTGTACAACATAAGGGGTACAGATTTGAAATGGAAACACTGGTGGCGATAACATTATACTATAATAAACATACACTATATTGCTAAAAGTATTGGGACGCCTACCTTTACACACACCTTAACTTTCATGACATCCCAGTCTTAGCCCGTAGAGTTCAATATTGAGTTGGCCCACCCTTGCAGCTATAACTTCTACAACTTTTCTGGGAAGGCTGTCCACAAGGTTTAGGAGGGTGTCTATGGGAATATTTGACCATTTTTCCAGAAGCGCATTTGGGAGGTCAGGCACTGATGTCGGACGAGAAGGCCTGGCTTGCAGTCTCCACTCTAATTCATCCCAAAAGTGTTCTATCGGGTTGAGCTCAGGGCTCTGTGCAGGCCAGTCACGTTCCTCCACCCCAAACTCGCTTATCCATGTCTTTATGTATCTTGCTTTGTGCACTGGTGCGCAGTCATGTCGGAACAGGAAGGGGCCATCCCGAAACTGTTCCCACAAAGCTGTGAGCATGAAATTGTACAAAATGTCTAGGCATGCTGATGCCTTAAGGGTTCCCTTCACTGGAACTAAGGGACCAAGCCCAACCCCTGGAAAACAACCCTACACCATAATCCCCCCTCCATCAAACTTCACACTTGGCACAATGCAGTCAGGCAAGCAGAATTCTCCTGGCAATCACCAAACCCAGACATGTCCATCAGATTGCCAGACAGAGAAGCATGATTCTTCACTCCAGAGAACACGTCTCCACTGTTCTAGAGTCCAGTGGTAGCATGCTTTACACCACTGCACCGGACGCTTTGCATAGAACTTGGTGATGTAAGGCTTGGATGCCGCTGCTCAGCCATGGAAATCCATTCCATGAAGCTCTCTACGCATTGTTGCAATACCACTAACAGGTGACCGTGGAATATTTAGTAGCAAGGAAATGTCACAGATGGACTTATTACACAGGTGGCAACCTATCACGGTACCACGCTTGAATTCACTGAGCTCCTTAGAGCACCCATTCTTTTGAAAATTTTTGTAGATGCAGTCTGCATGCCTAGACTGTGGGCACCGAGTCGTCTGGCAAGACTGCGGGCTCCGAGTCAACTGGCAAGACAGCGGGCACCGAGTCGTCTGGCGGAACAGCGGACATCGAGTCGTCTGGCAAGACTGCGGGCACTGAGTCGTCTGGCAAGACTGCGGGCACTGAGTCGTCTGGCAAGACTGCGGGCACCGAGTCGTCTGGCAAGACTGCGGGCTCAGAGTCAACTGGCAAGACAGCGGGCACCGAGTCGTCTGGCGGAACAGCGGGCATTGAGTCATCTGGCAAGACAGTGGGCTCCGAGTCATCTGGCAAGACAGCGGGCATCGAGTCATCTGGCAAAATAGGATCATCAGGCTGGATCAGTTCATCAGGCTGGGTAGAGACATCATGCTGGGTAAGGACATCAGGCTGGGTAAAGACATCAGGCTGGGTAGAGACACTTTTATGCATGGGTAGAGACATCAGGCTGAATTGTGGGCACCGAGGCACCAGGCTGCCCCATGGAAGGCGGGTTCTCAGATGGCAGGCTGACCGGTTTGGATACTGGCAGGATGGTATTGGTTGGAAAGAATTTTCGCCTTTTCCTGGTTTTAGTTCCCAGAGCACTGTAAGTAAGCGCAGGTTTGTAAACGGATGAAGCAGCTGAAGACAGAGAAGAGCTGGAGGACGGAACAGAGGAGGGAGCAGTTGCTACAGAGGACTTCTTTACAGGGTTAAAGAAAGGATAGGTGCAGCGAGTGGGAGCAGAGGACTGATATGTGGTAGTTAGCAGAGTATACTGGGCCGTCACTGGGGGTGCTGTCGGGGATGTAGGAAGAGTGCCTTGAGTGGAGGAATGACGTTGTAAGCTGACTGAGGCTGGGTGCAACAAGTCTGACCATGTCTACAGTATGGGTTGAACAAAGCTCAGCTTACACAAAGCCTGTCTGGTCAAAGACTGCACTGCGTTTATACAATCCCTTAATACCTGTTGTGAACATGCAGCATAATGCTCCAAGAAGCAATCCACATCATCCTCCAATAACCACACCAGGGACTCTACCTGGTCGGCACTAAATGGCGGCAAAAATTAATCCCTGCTTTCAGGGGTACCAGATGAAGTCAACTCTGCACAAACCTGAATCAAAGGTTGCACCTCAGAGAACTCTGTGCCCTGATCTACTAGAACATGAGCAATCTGTATACATTCTAGCAGTTGATCCCGGGTATACTCCCTCAGAGTCTGATAAGCATATTCTCTGTCATCAAAAACCAGCAGCGACAAATACACAACCTCATCAAGATCCATCCTTCCCAGCAACAAGCCAAGATGGCTTCCCTGTGCAGCCACTTCTGGTCAGGATGGCCTTGGTGTAATGTCAGGGATGGTGGTGTGACCAGAGGTATGTGGACTGACACAGGGAAATGCAAGCTTCAGAGATGGTATAAATAAGACAATTTATTAAGACTAACAATACAAACATAAACGCAGTGCACCAAACCCGAAGCTAACACAAATACATACAACAAGATGAAACAAACCCAAACCTAAACTGATAAAGATACACAGGTACATACACATATAGAGCACAACATAGTCAGGCAGGCCGGGTCGATAACTATCGGGCAGGTAGGTACAGGAGGAGCAGGCAGAGAGAATGGTCAGGGTCACAAGCCAGGGATCAAACAGGAGAAGTCAGCAGAGGTCAGGATCAGGCAGGGTCGGCAACAAGTCAGGCAGGAACAGGAACAGGAACGCAGGTTACAAGGTACAGGGGCCCATGGAAAAACACACACCAAGGCACAGACTGCAGGTCTGGCCATCCCTTAAATACACCACCTGCAATCAGCCCCAAAGTGAACCTCTGGTTGTTGAGAGCACCCGCTGGCCAGCCCTGGTACTGCAGCCCACAAGGCAGGTGAGTTCCACCACTATTGGCAAGTCCATTCTTGACATAGTGTTAGGGTCAAAGGTCAAGGCCAGGGTCAAAGGTTATTGTCAGTATATTTTGGGCAGGGTTTTTTTTTATTGTAAATTAGTATCAGTGTGTTTAGGTAAGATAAAAAAAGCAAAATGTCCACTATTGGGCTGTACTATGGGTACACAACAACTAGCATACACATATATAGTATTGCTGTGATTTTCGAGAGCAGGAAAATATATTTTTGGTTGTTCTTTGGTGGTAGGTTATGGTAGTAACAAGAAATATAAAGCTAAATTAAAAAAAAAAGATTTTTTTTTTGTATTTTGGGCCAGTTGTCATTTGATAATAAAAAAACCCCACAAAGATATCCATTACCATTTACCACCAAATGAAAGCCCATTTACCACCAAATGAAAGCCCAATTTGTCCTGAAAAAACGAGGTATAATCCACCTGGATGCTCAAAGTAGTTGTGATATGTACAGTTTTACTAACACATGTCAAAGTTGCAAAATTGTGCTTAGGCATTGATATTTGTTTTACCCTTAGACGCGAAGGGGTTGCAATAAGAGAGTGCTATTTTAGGTCCAACAGTGCAACAGTCAACAGTGCTCTCACTTCCTGAGCAACGCTATTGATTGGTGCACTCTTGTTTGACTGCTGTTTGATGTTAGGTTCTCCAGATTGCTGCAGCACAGAGTATTTTACTCCTTGCTGCATCATTTTAAGTGTAAATAAAAGTAAAAGAAGTTCACATTTATTACTGTACATGCAGGCTGGCTGCATTATGGTAATAGGTAAACCAAAAGTGTGTTGCGCTGTTCCATAAACAATTAAAATAATACAAACCATAGAAATCAGGCAATAAGATATTAAAAATCCCAAATAAAAAGTCCTAAAAAAGTGAGAGCTATATATGAAGTGAATACTGTATATTATATCTTTGCAGGGCTGTCTTTAATATTGAATGAACCCTGGAAAAACATTTCTAGAGGCTTCTGCACATCCTTACCACTCACTGATTGGTTGCTAGAGATTACTGCACATCCTTACCACTAACTGATTGGTTGCTAGAGGCTACTACACATCATTACCACTCACTGATTGGTTGCTAGCGGTTACTGCACGTCATCACCACTCACTGATTGGTTGATAATGGTTAACATGGCAGTCTTTCTGTGGAGGCCCTGTACTGGAGGTGGAAATCTCTTAATGAAGGTGCCTCTGGACTGGAGGTAGCAATCTCTTTATGTATGCCCTACATAGAGAGGCTGCCACCTCCAGTTAAGGGGCCGGGGGCCCCTCCATAAATAGACTACTATCTCCTTTCCAGGGGATCCTCCATAGAAAGACAGCTACCTCTAGTCCAGGGCCCCTCTTATTGTAGGGTGACAGAATGAAAAGCCCCTGGGATAGTAAATCAGTGCAGAGTGCAGGAACACTGTGCTCCCCCCAGCAGTGTAGGGGTTAAGGTGCCTGCCCGGCATGTGTCCTGTATGTGGTCTCACCTGAGTTGACTCTGGTCCGGCTCTCCCCTCCTCCTCCTCCTCCACAAGGTGGCAGTCAGGTCTGTCACTGTGGGCACATGGCGGTATGGGGAACTTGCTGTGTGGTGATGGGATTGGCCGTACACTGTCACAGTAGGGCCTCAGAGGGGGGGCACAGAGGCAGATAGTCCCAGACTCCCTGCACGCACCACCACAGCAGCAGCAGATCCCCCCAGTGGAATCGAAGTCGTGTGGGGAGCGGAAGAGGACAGATTACTCCATCCTGACAGAGCTGCAGCAAGGACTAGAGGAGGTAAATGTGGCTGATTGCTCCATCAGTGGCCAGTGCTGGCAAACCTTGAAAAGTGAAGGTTTAAGGGGCAGCTACTTTGGGCCCCACAATAATGATTGGGCTCAGGGCAGCTGCCCCATTAAAGACGGCCCTATATCTTTCTAAATGAAAACCTCTCTTGTGCACCAGACTCCATTAATAAACACAGCTGCTTACTAAAGACAGACCTCAAAAATACAAGAGGTCTAAAAGCACTTGAGGGACAAAACCCAGATCTCAAAAGGAATGTATGGCATCTGCAATTCAATCCCCAATTGCATTATTGGCATAGTACACAACAATCTCTAAGAAGCACTGATTGGGTCTCCAATGAAGGATGGCTGTCCCTCTCACATCGCACAAAGCCTCTCACTCATAGAGAAAAGCAAGGAGAATCCACATAGTGAAGTATATCCTAAATTACATTTATTAAAAAAACAGCATATACTCACAAGCAGATACAAGTACAAGCATGGAACAGATAAACCACCAGTCCTCTGGGTGGGAGTGCTGATGTCAATGCTAAACTCCACCCTACATGTATCGTCCAAAGGAAGGCCTTCTCAGGGCTATGGAATCATTTTGGTAATAAATTGTAGAGGTTCAACTTGTCTATAAGGTTTAGGGTAGGAACATAAATTGGGGGTTAGGATTAAGATTTGGCGGTTAGGTTTCAGGTGGTGAAGTTTAATATACTAGAAGTAGGGCTAGGTTGACACATGTATAGATTAATTTGGGGACTAGTTATTTTAGATGAAATTACTTAGGTTTAAATTTTCAGATATGCACATTAGTATGACAAAAATCCTTTCATGGACAGCCTATTGGTGGTGAAATGTGATATGCTGGAAACGTTTGCGCCACTGCTCCTGTGCCAAAAATGCACCAAATTTCATAAGAAATCAACAGCGTATGTCAATCTACCTTTAGAAAAAAGTCTGTATATATTTATAACACTCCAGGCTATCGTATGTAAAATGAATAAAATAATAAAAATTCCCATAAAGAAAAAAACCTCGTAAAACCAGCTTTCCCTAAATACATGAACAGTAATATCACAGTAGTAAAAGAACATTTTCTTCTTTGCTAATAAAATGTGCTCTCCTCATATCTGGAAAATTGTCGACAAACTTGATGTAATTTGTAATGTAATTCAGTTGTGCTGTGTGATTTGTGTGCTGACATCTGGAGCTGACATGGTAGTAGATACCTAAGTTTTATTTCCACATTGAAATAAAAAAGTAAAAGTTATTGCTAGCTTTTTTTTTTTTTTTCATTTTTGGCCTTGAGAATTTAATTGTCCCTTATCTGACACCACAGAGCCCATTGCTGACGATGAACAAGATGCAATGAAAACAACAACTTGTGTAAAAAGTGAAAAGATAATGACGACTTTTATTTATGTACAATATTGAACTTTAGTTTTTGACAGAATACATAAGTCAGATATCTCCTTAACAATATTCTGGGTATTGGATGAATGCAATTTAAAGGGTAACTCCACTTTTGTGAATAAATATAGCAAAACAATTATTATAATATAAACAATTACTTCACGACCCATATTGTAATTCAATGGGTTTTTTTTAGGCAAATAGACCTTGCAAGTGCAGTTACACTTGTTTTTCCCAGATCTTATTGAATCTGGTGGTGAAGCTCTGTTGATTTTCATCATCCAGTTCTGTGCAAGCAAAAATGCTATTTTTTTTCACTTTCCTTGAACCTGACTAGGTATTCTTCATGAAGTGATGCTTCACCGCATTCACTAAGCTCTAGGGAAAATTAGTGCAACCGCACTTGCAAAGTGCAGTCTTTAGTAAATCGACCCCAATGTTATTAAAAAATACTTTCCTTTTCAAATTGCAGCCGCTGTATTTTTCTATTGGGTCCTTTCACACGGGCGTTCCGTATGTACGTTTTTCATCTGTCCGTTTACAGATAAAAAACGGACACCCATGTATTTCTATGGACTAGCAGATGTAACTGGATGATCATCTGTTTACATCTGTTAATGTCCGCATGTGTTAACATCTGTCTTTTAGAATGGAAAAAAGCCCTCTTTTTCTTCTGTAAAAAAATCCGGAATGGATGAAAAACAGGTGTAAACAGACAGACGGTCTATTTTTGCATTGCTAAGGCCTCTTTCAGTTGGACGTTCTGATTGGGTCCGCCTGCCCGTTTTTCAGGCGGACCTGATCGGAACCTCCATTCTCCTCTATGGAGTGGTGGGTGTAAACGGACATTTGTGTCTGTTTACAGCTGGTGACATCCAATCTGATCCTATCTTCAAAAAAGGAATGGATGGGGATCCAATTCCCCTTCCGTCTGTCGGATCAGATGAGATGAAAATGGACAGGCCATCCCTTTTCATCCGACCACCCATTGAGGAGAGCGAGCAGCTCTGTTTCTGCTCTGTAGCAGCAGAGCAGACACAGACCTGTCATCCACTTGCTCAGTGGGGATCAGCGGAGAGATCCCCCACTGAGCAAGTGGATCTGCTAAATGGTTCTGTACTGTGTGAAAGGACCAAAGGATGTAAAAAACTAATGTAAAAACTGATGAGAAACTGACAAGAAACTGATGAAAAAATGGATGGAAACAGATCGAGAAGGAATATGAAAATGGAGGCAAATAGTGAAGTCTTGATCCGTTTAGCTCCAATCATGAAAAAAAACAAAACGCGACTGAACTGATGAAAAAAACGGAATGACAATGTGAAAGGACCTTATGAAAATTCAGCTACTTATAGTTCTTCTACATTTCTGTTCTCTGTTTTAATGCTAAGTCACTCTGCCAGAGTTCTCCATTTCAACCCCCAATTCATGGAGTCTTTTTGCTCTAGTAGGGGAAACTCATTCTGCCTACTGCGTTTTCCATTTTATAAAAGGAAAATTTGAGCAGGGAAAGTAAGAGCTATTTATTCAAACTCTAGGCTCAGCCCTGTTTAAAACTCTAAAAGAGTGGCACTGCCAAAGAAATTAGAGGGCCCAGCTGCCGGTGTAGCAATTGGTTCTGTTCAGTTCAATGCTGACATTGGCTGTTGATACGCAGAGTGTTGTCTGTCAAAGTGGAGCTCCACTGATTACATTGGCAGAGCTGTTTTCCCTGTATAATCTGCAGTCCAACTTTTTATTCATTTATGAATGATGCCTATGGCTGCAGCCTTCATTCATAGATGAATTGCAAAAAAAAAAAATCCTTCCAATAACTCTTAGCTAATCCTAATGCCTTTTAATAACTTCTTTGACCCCTTGACAGATTTTTTTCCCCCTTACTGTTCCTATTTAAACTTTCTGTAGCAAATATATATATATACGTATATATATATATATATATATATATATATTTATATATATATATATATATATATATATATTGCCATTATTACAAATTACAGAATAAAAATTTGCACTTTGGATGAATTTTAAGCTACTAAAGTTCCCAAATGGAGCACATTTTGTTTAGTATAATGTTAATTTAATGCTAAAGAAAGTCTGTTTTACTATGCTCATTATAACTAAAGTTTGCTGGTTTAGCCACATAGCAACCCCCGTGTATCATTGAGTTTGCCATGTATCAAAAGGTGGTAACTCTTGGGCCAGTGTACAGTGGCTATCATTTTTGCACCCCGCCAAGCCCACCGATTGTACACACTGATGTGCAAATTTCATGAAGCTTCAGCAAATTCAATGCAGGAAGTATGTAGCAGAGGAATGCTGGACAGTATGATGGCATCGACGTGTAGTATGTGCAGGAGAGGGATATCAGATGGCATGATAGTGGAGAATATTTGCAGAAGAAGGGTGTGGAGGGTATGTCAGAGAATAGCACATGCAGGACAGGAGTGCTGGGGAGGATGACAGCAGGCAGTACGCCAAAGACATGCTGGTAGGTCAGTTGGATCCTGTCTAAATTGTTCCTAGTACATGTATGTACAGTTGTGTCCAAAATTATTCAACCCCCACTGAAATTGAGTGTTTTGGCCAGTTTGACATTGCTTTTGATCATTCAGTCATCTTGCTTACATTTACATTAAAGAGGCACTTGTAGGTCAGACAAATATAACATAACAGTTATAATGAAATAACCACAAATGTCTTTTCTGTGCTCACAGCATTATCAGTTTTATTCAACCCCCAAGTGACATTCAATCTTAGTACTTAGTACAGCATCCTTTTACAGTTATAACAGCTTTTAAACGTGAAGCATAGCTTGACACAAGTGTCTTGCAGCGATCTACGGGTATCTTCGCCCATTCTTCATGGGCAAAGGCCTCCAGTTCAGTCACATTCTTAGGCTTGCGCACTGCAACTGCTTTCTTTAAGTCCCACCAGAGGTTCTCAATCGGATTTAAGTCTGGTGACTGCGATGGCCACTCCAAAATGTTCCAGCCTTTCCTCTGCAACCATGCTCTAGTGGACTTGGAGGTATGCTTGGGATCATTGTCCTGTTGAAAGGTCCAACGTCTCCCAAGCCTCAGGTGTGTGACGGACTGCATCACGTTTCCATCCAATATCTCCTGGTACTGAAGAGAATTCATGGTACCTTGCACACGCTGAAGCTTCCCTGTACCTGCAGAAGCAAAACAGCCCCAAAGCATGATTGACCCTCCACCATGCTTCACAGTAGGCAAGGTGTTCTTTTCATCATAGGCCTTGTTCTTCCTCCTCCAAACATAGCGTTGATCCATGGGCCCAAACAGTTCTAATTTTGTTTCATCAGTCCACAGAACACTATCCCACAACTTTTGTGGTTTGTCCACATGGCTTTTGGCATACTGCAGTCGACTCTTCTTATTCTTTGGAGACAGCAAGGGGGTACGCCTGGGAGTTCTGGCACGGAGGCCTTCATTACGCAGTGTGCGTCTTATTGTCTGGGCTGAAACTTCTGTACCCACATCTGACAAATCTTTTCTCAGTTCCTCAGCAGTCACACGGGGACTTCTCTCCACTCTACGCTTCAGGTAGCGCACAGCAGTCGAAGTCAGCATCTTCTTTCTGCCACGACCAGGTAGCGTTTCAACAGTGCCCTTTGCCTTGAATTTGCGAATGATGCTTCCTAAGGTGTCTCTTGGTATGTTTAACATCTTTGCAATCTTCTTATAGCCATTGCCCTTCCTGTGAAGAGAAATCACCTCTTCTCTTGTCTTCCTGGACCATTCTCTTGCCTTCACCATGTTTGTAACCACACCAGTAAATGTCTAGAAGGAGCTGAGTATCACAGTCATTTTAAAGCTGCCTAATTGGTGCTTATTATGCTTGATTGCTGCTCGGTGACATCCACAGGTGTTTTCAATACCTGATGGAAAGCACCTGTATGAACCTCTGTTCTTCAGAGTGGTAGTCTTTAAGGGGTTGAATAATTGTGGCAATGAAGAAACCACATAAGAACCATTTACTACTGTATTACATAAACAATTGATGTCATTTTAGTTGCATTTGGGTAGTTACAACGTCCTTGTAGGATTTGATTCTGAATACAATTCCAAATGTACACTATAGTCCCTAAACCCCTTTACAGCATTGGGGGTTGAATAATTTTGGACACAACTGTATGTATGTATGTATGTATGAATGCAAGTTAGGGACTTTAGATTGTATGCCCCTTGAGGGTTAGGGACTGATATGAATGTACAATATATATGTAATGCCCTGCATAAATTGACAGTGCTATACAAGTACCTGTAATAAATAATGTGCAGGAGAGGAATGGAAAGGGTATGAAAGTACCCAGTAACTTTATATCTCCCACAGTACACAGAACATGGAAATGCAATTATTATAGTAAATATAAATTGCTAAATACCTTTTCTCATCAGCAGTTAGAGCAGTTTTGTGACTTCTATCTTTGTCCAGCACAGCACTAGCTAAAGCTTGTAGGAGGAGTTTTCTTTCTGCTCCGTGAGGATGGAAATTCCCAGACCTCTGTCTGGACAGTGCTGATTGGCCCTGTGCTGATCACATTCACTCTCCCAAGAAAAAAAAAACCTCTCTAGCAATATACACCAAACTGAGCATGTGCATGCCTACGGTTCAGTCTGGAGATAAGTGGTAGCCGCTTGAAAAAGGAGAGGAACAGAGAAGAAAGGATCAAACAGCCTTTTTACACAATGCAGAGGATGAATCCTTTAGGCTCCACAGTGAGTATATCAAGCATGCTTTACTGCATATACAGACTGATTTTACTGTTGTGGGTTTAGTAACACTTTAAGAATTCAATCTAATACAACAAAAATGCACTTATAGCATGCATGGATCACAAATATAGTCACATGGACAGTGTGTAAGGCAAATTTTATTTCAAGGAAAGCGTTTTAGAGTTTATTCTAAAAATATAATGTAGGGTTATGTCAGGTGGCAGCTTTATGTACAAACACTGCTTTGTGGAATTTTCCTTTAAGAGGAAAATGACCATAACATAACCTTGGCTAAATGAAAAAACTTCTTGCCATGCCCAGCACAATAATCAGAAAAATATTATTATCTATTCTATTATTGTTTGACATACTATTTGCCATAGATACTCTACAACTTTTATAATGTGTTGATGATTAGTATTTACTAGTACATTTTTGCATCTAACTACAATTAAAGGATAGCTAAACCCAAGAACAAATATGTATTATATTGTAGCTCCCAGTCTGTAGATGTGGTGGCTACCTTTATTTTCTCTTTTTTTTTTAGAAAAGAAATGCAGAAAATACCTGCTGATCCTGCTTGAAATGCAATGTACTTTACACCCCCTGTGAGTTTAAACGAAGAATATCTTGTGCATACTATCAATTGCCCTGCCCCTATGTAACGGAGATGAAGAGATATGGACATGTTTGTAGTCCATGTCAGGAGAGTAGCTTAGGCTGCCACCCATGCCTCCCTCTATAGCTATAGTGGCGGAGTGATGTAGCCATCCACGGATAGTGTATTATTTATTATTATTATACAGGATTTATATAGCGCCAATAGTTTGCTCAGCATTTTTCAATATAACGGGAGACAATACAGCAACAATACAGTTCAGTACAAGAGGGTTAGGAGGGCCCTGCTCCTTGGAGCTTACAATCTAAGAGGGAGGGGAATACTAGGTGAAATATAACAAAAGAAGCTTGAAAAGAGAATGTGAATATAGCCAATGCACAAAAGACTAGTAATCTACAATATATTACACTTGTATTTTTGTTTAGTTACACTTTTAATAGACATTTAAAGCAGAATTAAACTCTCTTCTGTCTCTTCTGTCATAACTGTTTCTCTCTGCCTATTAGCGGTACAGTACACGGAGGGACACTTGCATAGCACAGCGTACATTTACAGTACCATTCTGTGCCATGCTGATGTTACACCTGTGCGCATGTGTGGAAGTGACATCATCATGGCCTGGCCAATCATGTGGCTGAAAAGTCCTAACCAGGAGGGAAGACCGGGAAGATGGAAGTGCCTGTGACAGTCAAGAGTGCTGACACTGTAGTGCTGGAGGGGATCGCTTGGCAGGTGAGCTTTGCATAATGTGCGATGTATACTTAAGAGCTCTCTGGGGCCCATTTTCATATATATTTTTTTCTACCAGGTTTTATTCTGCTTTAAAATGTGTTAGTGGTAAAAAACAAAATGGATGTACTGTCACAACTACCATGAGTAAAATTAGCCCCTAAATCTATAGTGCATTTTTTACAAAGTTATCCTTTAAGGATATGCTTTAAGTTATCCTTTAAGGAAACGTCTTAAAAATAACTACAAGTGCCTGTGTTGGAAGACTTCGACAATTGCAGTTTGTTTTTGTCATCAGTTTAATAGGCTTCTGAGATCATTCAGAATTCATTGACAAATGCATTTGACCTGCTTAAGGCTGCTTTTGCATGTACAATGTACAGCCCATGTCAACGGTCTTAGTATCGTAAAAAGTCACATTTTATGGTAAGCTGGAGATGACAATCTATTCCCACAAAGCAAAGAGGGGATTAAAGATGATCTTAATCCTGGAAGCTGCATCCAAAAAAAAAGAGGGGGGCAAAAGTCTAGTTACAAGTATTGCCTCTAGTCTCTCGCAGCTGATCTTTTTTGATTGACTGACCTACTATGCCAGTGTTCATGTGCAAATCTGATAGCCATCTTCGTAGTGGCAGAACTTTTTTCACCCAGGTCAGAGTTGGCCTCCTGATGACTGATGGATTAACAATGAAGCAGCAGCAATAGGTGAGGTTCAGAGAACACAGGTCCACAGAATGAGTGAAACAGAAACAGGGAGATCTTTCTACTGCAGCTTCCTCTTCAGCAAGGAGAACAGAAAGCAGAACAATAGTGACATAACCTAATCTCACTCCAGATCTTTTGAGGCCAGCAGTGTCTTAGATGATCTTATACTGCAGATATGCAGTAAGGGGCTGTAGACACAGAAACACCTAGGCTCCCTCAATTACTTGGAACCTCTTTGCTCCTTCCAAGACCTCCTGCGCTCAAATTCTCTGGTCTTCTCCTCCTATGCTTGTCTCTAGGACTTTCTACTCTCTGGAACTCTCTACCTCAGTATGTCCGGCTATATCCTGCTCTGGCCGCCTTTAGGCACTCCCTGAAAACTCATCTCATCACGGAAGCCTATTATACCTCCAATAACTGAACTTTTATAAATTATATCAGTGTATCCCCCACAATTATAAACCTTTGTACCACTTGCCCCACCCTATTAGATTGTAAGAGTAGGGCCCTTTTAACCCTCTTGTATTTTATTGTATTGTAACTGTACTTGCTCCCTTTATATTGTAAAGTGCTGCACAAAACTCTTGGTGCTATAGTAACTCTGTATAATAATAATAATAATAACAATAACAGCACTGCTATTTTTCAAGAGTAATTTAACACCCAACACTGGTCAACTAAATAAATATTCTTTGCAGTGAGGCTTGCCTGCACTGCAAGGGTCAATTGCTCATTTTGGTCTAGGGGAACAAAAAAAGATTTACTTACCTGATACTCCACTCCTTCCCACAGCTAGACCGGTGTCTGTAGCATCTTCTTCCCTAGGGTCCAGCAGTCAGCAGTGTATTGAAAATGATAACACAGAGGGACAGTCCAAGGCCAGAGTGTGGAGAGCTCCATTTGCCGGGGGAGTGGAGAATCAGGTAAGTAAAATTGTTTCTACTCTCCCTTAGACAAAAAAAGCTACAGTGTTATCCCTTGCAGGACAGAGTCAGCCCCTTTCGCAGTGGAGAAGTTTAAGAAAACCCAGAGTTGGGGTTTCTCTCAGGATACTGTTTAGGCACAATTAACAATTCTTGATATTTCCAATAAGATAGAAAATACAAATTTTTCAGATCAGGTGCATTTTATGTCATGTAAGCCCTAATATTTACAAAGTGAACTGTACATATATGGAGTGCCTCTAAGTAATTACAGCATCCCCACTACCCTACAGCAGAAATACTGCTACAGGGTGGTACGGGTGTGCAACATCACTTATATATATGCGACTTTGCATTTCCGTGAGCTGCTGCTGTCATTCACCGGGTCCTGGACAGCAATTACTCGCCCAGTAATTACGGTGATTTCCGACGATCACCAACGGGGAGGAGGACTGTTTTGTTTACTAACAGTTCTCCTCCCTGTCAGCTCGAGCACACTGCTCTGGATGGCTGTGAAACACACACACCGCCCCCTAGTAAAACACTCCCTGCGCACAGTTAACTCTTTTATAGCCCCTCATGTTAAACCCTTCCTGCCCAGTGCCATTAGTACAGTGTCAGTGCTTTTTTTTTGGCACTTATCACTGCATTGGCATCCCTGAGGATGTCAGTGACATGAAGTCAGTTCCCCCCAGTGTCAGAATGTCTGCCGCACTCCTGCTATAAGTCGCTGATCGCCGCCATTACTAGTAAAAATAAAACATTAAAAAAAATCTCAGTATATATATCGCCATTTGTAAACTCTATAACTTACATAAACCAATTAATTTAACTGTATTGGGATTTTTTTTTAGCAAAGACTTGTCGCAGAATACATCTTGGCGTAAATTTATGAAGAAATTTGATTTTTAAAATTTTTGTACTGGACATGTTTAATAGCAAAAAGTCAACAATATAATGTTTTTTTCTCAAAATTGTCGGTCTCTTTTTTTTATAGCGCAAACAATAAAAAAGGCACAGGCGATCAAATACCACCAAAAGAAAGCTCAATTAGTGCGAAAAAAGGACATAAATTTCATTTTAATTGTCAATTAAAGTAACACAGCGCCGTAACGCACAAAATGGCCTGGTCAGGAAGGGGGGTAAATCCTCAGGAGGGCAAGTGGTTAATGCATTGGGAATTCCTTTTGGATGTTTTCTTGAAAGCTGACTATTTGTCAGTTCTCAGAATAAGTATGTTTTGAGAATATTTTACAAGTAGCCATTTGGTGCAAATTTGAACTTTTCACTGAAGGCTCACAGAACCCAAATTAATTTTAAAATGATTATTCAACAAAATCATTTTTATATCTCATACATATACAATCACACAACTTTCCTGTTACACAGTATATAAATATTTGTATCTTTTTGTACCCCATAGCTAGCTCTCAGATGGTTTAAGCCATGATTCTCCAAATCACTGTCTGCAAAACCCCATAGACTGGTTCAGATGATTCTAAAAGATTTACTGCAATTCACCCTATAAGCCTGGGGTTTTATATTTAAGCCAGGAGACTGCTTTTAAATGACAAAGACCTGGAGCAACATTAGACTCTAGTGACCGGCTGCTAGAGTAGATTGAAAGTTGAAATATTTTTTATTGGCAGTGTAATGAAATGTCACACAGCACATTTTATGAAGACATAATTTGTAACCAGATAGTTATCAGTTTATTCTTGTTCTTACATCAACCTTCTTACTTCTCTCCAGCCTTGCAGCATATTTCTTATAAAGAAAATTAACTCTGTGGATACTGGACATATAAAATGGATATGTTTGAGTTAGATGTCTGCTAGATGCACACAAATCTTTGCTATAACCAAACAAGCACCCTTGAAGGATTGTATAATTCAAAAACTAGATGTGAAATCTACAAATTATGTGGACAAATAGAAAGGACTTGGAAATTGTCTCAGAACACAAAAAACGGTCTCTTCATTTTCTGTAGTTTTGTCCTTAGACAACCTCAGGCAGTTAATAAAAAAATTAACTAACTCGTACCCAAATGCAGACTGTGGTTATTCATGCTTAGGTGAGATATCAACTATGTTCTCCAAGGTAGTGCACATTAATGCTTAATGAACTTTTCTAGTCAAATTCAGCACAAATTGATGCTGATACAATCAGATGAAGTCAAATTTGAGCGTTACCACCTGGGTGCTTGTAATCTGCAGAGAATGTGTCTTTTATAATAAAAATGCAGCTTAATGGTAATTAAAGGTCATAAATATAGTTCAATCCAATTTTCATTTTCTAAGACAAACAAGTATATCACATTACTTTTTCGAATAATGTTTAATCTGCTTTAGCAGTTCAGAAAAGCTTTCTGATGTTTCGGAAAAAAATAATAAAGGTTGTGTTAAATACATAAACTTTGAGTGCATGAATCTTCATGATTTTTTTATTGTCATAATCTAGAGTGGGTCACTTATTAACATCAGCCAGTGTTGGGGGTGGCAAACTAGGTCATTTCCCAGGGTCCACATTAATAAACCCCCAGTAGCTTTCCCCCAGTCTCAAATACCTGTACAGGTGACGAGTATAGAATACTCCACTCCTAAACTTCTCTTAGTGTGCACTCATACTGGCACTTTGTTAGTGCTGGGCACTGTTCAGGCCCTGGGTTGTTCATTTTGTAGTGTAAGTGCTCCAAAAAGTGCACAGAATCCATTAAGCTCACCCAGTACCACTTGAAAGAAGTGGTCCTGGGTGCAGTTCATTTGCACTTTACTGTTGCCTGGTATGGTTTGCTTCAGTATGAATGTGGTATATAAGTAATAGGGATGAGAGCTTCCTGACACAACTCTTGACAATGCCAGGACAACGAAACACAGTGTTGGGGCGAGCCAGGAAGTGACGTCATCTTGTATAGTATACCCAGCAGTGAAGGTGGATACACCGGGACGGAGCAGGAAGGGTTCGCTCTGTTGCACATTAAGGAGCAGGTTCCTAAAAACTGCTAACAAACAATAAGTGCACATACCCTAGTGCAAGGAAAAGCACTGTTTAATGTGAGTAGAACTGTAGAGTTTTTATGAGCAATAACGTTTTTAAAGTTTTACACCATGGCGGTCTCTCTTTATTCCCTCCTCATGTGACGTGAGTTTACCTAACCTGATGTTATCACAGAGAGAGTGAAGAGATTGACCCTGGTGAAAATAGGAAGGTGTCTATTCCCAGTATCATAAGTGCTGTATGACTTACCTGTAGTGGGTGGTCATATACAGTATATTTGGGGAGTTCTCTGTGTTGGTGGTGGAGGATCACTGAATAACAGCATCAAGAGCACACTGGTTTTGTTTGATGATTGTGCATGGAACCATTTTCATGGAAATAACTGCACAGACGCTTTATTGAAGGACTTTATTGAGGCCATGTGTGGAGTATTGCTGCATAAGATCACTTAAAATGTGGAGATTATATTATGTGGACATTGAATGCACATTTTATTAATATAGGTTTTTTTTGTGGTGTACATAGGGCTGTATATATTCTATTGCTAGATTTAGATATGTTGGGGCACTGGGCAAAAGTCAAAATGGGACCCCCTTGGCTAGAATACTACAGGTCCTCCAACACAACCTAGTTCATAAGGTTAGTTTCTGCTGCCATGTACACTCACCAGCCACTTTATTAGGTACACCTGTCTACTCTGCAATGCTTGGTAACAAAAATTGCTAATCAGCCAATCACATGGCAACATCTCAATGCATTTAGGCATCTAGATGTGGTGAAGACAACTTGCTGAAGTTCAAACCTAGTATCAGATTGGAGAATAAAGGGTATTTAAGTGACTTTGAATGTGGAATGGTTTTTGGTGCCAGACGGGCTGGTCTGAGTATTTAAAAAACTTCTGATCTACTATGATTTTCATGCACAACCAACTGTATGGTTTACGGAGAATGGTCCGAAAAAGAAAAAATATCCAGTGAGCAGCAGTTGTGTGGATGAAAATGCCTTGTTGATGTCAGAGGTCAGAGAAGAATGGGCAGGCTGGTTTAACATGATAGAAAGGCAACAGTAACTCATGTCAATATGGACCAAAATCTCTGCGGAATGTTTCCAACACCTTGTTGAATCTATGCCACGAAGAATTAAGACTGTTCTGAAGGCAAAAGAGGGTCCAACCTGGTACTAGCAAGGTGTACCTAATAAAGTGACCGGTGATTGCATAGTTCTAGCTTTAATTTTCAAAAAAGTTAAACAGACTTCTTGCTTGAGTTCATTAAGGGTGCACTCACACTGGGGCCAGTGAAATTGAACTGTGCCTGAGTTAATTTCTCCCCTCTCCCACTCCTTCAGTGGGCTGCACTCACACTTGACTGTGTGTTCCCAGGCACACTGCTCTGGTAACCAAACCAGTGATCCATGCTTCAGTACATTGGGATCTATGGAGAATTCTCTGCTCCAGCACAGTTTGCATTCACACTGCAGCAAACCATATAGAATGCTTATTTTCTTAGTATAGTTTTTTTTTGTGGTGTACATAGCGCTGTATATTTTCTATTTGTGATAGTGCTGAATGCCCTTAAGGTATTTTAAATATAGCAGATGTATATGTACATACATATATTTTTATTTCTTTATATATTTTCTGTATACAAATTTTCTACAATTCTAGTGCTGGTATATAGTAGTATAGAATATCTAAATCCAGCCTGGACTCCAGAACCATTGGATACAGAATGTAGCTTTTTACAGAAACACAGCTATCCTGTCCTAGATGCCCAAACATATGCAGTGTGAATATCCATGCATACTTGATAGTGGTAGCTTGGTCTTCCAAATCTGACAGATATGGGCAGTTCATGTTTTATTTCACCATAGGAGAGATTGCAAGAAAGATGGACACATGCACTGAGATGCCCCTAATTGACTGAATCTTCTATCCCAGCGGTTTGATATACAAATTGGATACCTCCGAGTTCTGAGAGTTGTATATAGCCCATACATTGAGGGTTAATACTGGCAAAGTTCCAAGCAGGGGCAGACTGACCATCTGGAAACTCGGGCACTGCCCGAGGGCCCGGGGTAGGTAGGGGGCCCCATGAGATGCCCCTGGTACCTTTTTCATAGGCTTTTTTGAGTTTGGGCAAGGACACAGGGGCCCCATGATCCCCCATTGCCCAGGGGCCCCATGAGCTGTCAGTCCGCCCCTGGTTCCAAGTGACTTTTCTCTGCAGAATATCTGTACCTGCACAGACAGTATATGTAAGTGTATGTAAAGCTTGGTTCTGTTTTGAATAGCAGTCTGTGTCCCTCCTGGGGAATATAACCACACTATTAGTGAAGTGAACGCAAGGCAGATATAAAAGACAAATTAATGCAGTTGTGTGTTTGCTAATATATCATTAAATGTACTTTAAATGTAAGCAACAAAAGTACCTGCATTTTATTGGGATCAGCCTCTTGCAGTCTCTGTAAAGCAAAGTTCAGTTGGGGGAGGAAAAACCAGCACAGGAAACCAATCAGTTCATGTGCTGGCAAGAAATATAGTGATAGGAGGAGAAAGCAGAATGGGATCAAAAGATGTGGGTCGAAAGATGCTGGCTGTTATTCAATCTAAAAGACTGAGGACATCTAATGACAAAAAAGAAGTACTGTGGGGGAAAGCTGTGAATTGAAGGTGATTGTAAGAAAAGCTGCTTTAATACACTAGTAGCATCATGTCTATGGACCCGCTCCATAGTCTATAAAATACTCTGCACCTGAACTTCTCTCTATGAATTCTTGCAAAAAGTCTGTTTACTTGACAATGAAAAGGCAAAAGAATACATGTGCTTTATATTTTGGACTGTGTCAGAGAGCATGTCAAATTCCAGCCAAAGGGGCCATGTGTGACTCTTGTCCAGGGCTCCAATTGATTTAAAACTAGCCCTGGATGTATGGAAAAGGAGCAGACACTACATCTACTGCAGGGATGGAGATTAGTAGTTCTAAAAGTTGGGCATCCTCTTCAAGATCTGCAATTAAAACCACTGGGATCACTGTTCATATTTTATTGTAGACATATGGTTAAAGATTTGCAACCCATCTGACCATTTTTTCACTCATCGGTGATGTGTCAAGGATGTCCATTATGGTCATCCTAAAAAAATTGAGAAAGCACCAATCCTAACTATGAGACATATAATAAACCAGTAAATCAATACATAGAATCAATTCAATCAAAGGCAGCTGCCCATTTTAAGTGTGACCTACACTTATAACTATAGAAAATGTGTGTTAAAAAGAAGGCGCTGGCCCTTTAAATTTATACACAAAACGCAAAATTTAAAAAAAAAATTAGCAAACCTGTACAATACATCAATAGATTTACATAACATTGTATCTCAAATAAAATGTCCATCAACATGTGAAAAAAGTCCCATAACACCAGGAAGCTTGTATGAGCAAATCAATAAAAGTGACTAATTCTTCTCCAGAATGAACGACAAAAAATTAAATGTGCTTACAACATGATCAGCTGAAATGCCAACTCACCAGATTGATGTGGCCACAAAAAGTAGCCAAACCAGCAATATAGATGAATGCCCAGTTCTACAAGATCATCTCTTCTCCATAAAATAATGCAGTGTTCCACATAGAGATGGTATAAATAGAAAAACCTCATCAGCCCAGCAATACATGGGGAAAAAGCCCAAGAACAAAATATCATAGTGTAGTAATTTATTAAAATGTGTAAAATAGAAAAAAAAAAAAAAGCCTATGAAAGGTACCAGGGGCATCTCATGGGGCCCCCTACTGACCCCGGGCCCTCGGGCAGTGCCCGAGTTCCCAAATGGTCAGTCCGCCCCTGGTGCCAAGTGGGGCACCAACACAAACAGCTCACTAGGGGGATCTTCACATCACCGCACAAGTATTGAGCCAATGTGAGTTTCATAGACCAGAAGTAATGTGGATATGGGGACCGGACGTGATGTTAGCGACTCAAGCCTCAATGCAGTTCATGCATCCATGTATCATCAAGACTTCCTGGTGGACATTTTATTTTATACATGCTGTTATGTATATCTATTGATGTATTGCACAGATTTGTATATTTTTGATATTGATTCATTGAGTTTATTGTGTATAAATTTAAAGGGCCAGCACCTTCTTTTTAACACATATTATGGTCATCTTATCCAAAGATTGTAGTCTAAACGTTTTGTAATTAAATGTATAAACTATGGGATAGATAGATAGATAGATAGATAGATAGATAGATAATTACATAGCATTTTCCCACCTCTTTACATTGTTGCTGTCTGATGCCTACACACTATGTTCACATGAATAATACCGTTTTGTGACCAGAGACTTGTGGGAATTCCAAGCCCAGTCTGAAAGAAGTATGAATGTCACTAATGGAATACCTGCATAGTTTATTACATTTAACACTAAGAAATTACAAGCACTTCCCAGAGGGGACAATATATCATTGCTTCTGGAGGTTGATTCCTATTCCTATATATCATATACTTCTTTATTATTTGATGCCAAATAATGTTGTGTTCATTACAGGAAAAGTTTGTGTGTGTGTAGTTAAACATAACGGCACTAAATGATCCTGTTAATCCTCCTTTATAGTCCTATTTTCATTTACATTAGTAATGTTCTCTGTAGACAATGAAGTAATGAAGGATTAATTATTTGAAGCAACTTCTTTTACAGTGTCTTTGAGTCTATTAAGAAGTGATTAAGCAGAATCTCCTTGATGTCTCCTTCACAAAGGAAATCTCCCCTTTTTTTTGGTTCACTTGCTTGATGTGGGAGTTATCTGTGATATTTGCTGCATTTAACCTTCTGAAATTATAGGCACTGCTCATATGCCAGTGTTCAAGTGCTATACCTCATTCTCAGATGACTAAGTAGGGCTTTATTCATTTTTCTTTATTTGTACAGATCAATTTGCATGCATAATTATGGTTAAAAAAAGTGCCAAGTACAGATTTGTCCTTTAAAGTTATATATTGTAGTACAACTTCTTATAGAAACCTGGAATTTGATGACTTGTTAGAATAAGACAGCGATTCTATTGAAGTTTCTAATTACATTATTGCTAGCGGACGCAGATGGACAAGTTAGGGCATAATTCATAAAGTGACATTCTAGAGCTATAACCCGCATTTAAAAGGGCTGCTCTTTTTCAGAATATTCAAAACAAGAAATATCTCTGCTGAATCGAATCTGATTGGATGCTCAGGAACAATGCAGATGCTAGTACTTTGGACACTATAGTAAATGACAAAGGACTGAACACCCAGCTAGAATACATTTTTGTGAAGTATCTACCTGCCCAAAAATGTGTAATTCTTTTTAGATAGTTTCCTAAATCCAACACCCTGGTTAGACATTGCAACTGACTATGTTCTTTTTACTGCAGTCAAAACAAGAGAGCTTGGCCAAACAGATATTGAATAGTAACAAATCCGAAATTCACAGATTAGGTCATTTCTGTGCTCTCTCCTCCAATTGGCAAGTTCCAGCCATTAGATTCACAGCGTTGTTAAATTTGCATCTGCATAGTGCCCACACATGAAGCTCTGGTTCACACTGATCTGCAACTTTGAAATCTTGCTACTTTACTTGAAGTAGCTCGATTTCAAAGCTACAGGTCAGTATGATTTGTACCTCCGATTACATTGTGGCTTGCAACTTCATTTAACAGAAATCAATGCAAGTCACAATGAAATTGGAAAAAGTAGTGCAGGATTTTTTAAATCGCGCTACTTCAAATGTCACCTGATTGAAATACATTGGATACTTCTTCAGGTGGGATTTATAAAACTCATGTTGCACCTGAAGTCGCACCGGTGTGAACCAGGGCTACAGGATTGAAACCAGGGCCGTGGATAAGGGGGTACCACCGGTCCTCCTGTATGGGGCCCAGCACGGAGGTCAAGGCAGCTGAGTGAATCTGATGTGGGAAGGGAGAGTGATTGGCACAGCAGGGGGCAATTACTGGAGCCTATCCCCTGTATGGCTCTCTCTGCAGCAGCTGAAAGCTGGCTTCTTCTCCTCCCCTTCCCACCAGCTTTCAGCTGCTGCAGAGAACAATACAGGGGATCGGTTCCAGTAATATCCCCCCTGCCGCACTGATCACCCTCAATGTACACCATAAATTTTCCCCTCTGTGTCCCCCCTACCCACGCAGTGCTTTCGGCTTCCCTCCTCTTCTTCCCACCAGCAGCTGCAAGCACCAATAGGATCCTTCAGGATGGAGAGTGGGGGAAGGGTCCTGTAAATATGTCACATTTACCAGACCCTTACTTTCCTGAATGAACACAATGGGAGATTGGCACCAGTCACTCATTGTGTTCATTCATAGCTGAAGCATGGTAAACTGTGTTTATTTGGGGGGGGGGGGGCTGTCAGGTTGGCTGTATGGGGCCCCATGCTTTCTAACAGCAGCCCTGAATTCAGATTTCTGTATTGTGTGGACTATCGAGCTGGCACTTTTAGATTCAGGAAAATTTGATTCTATGATCTGCAATAGTTCCATTCTTTTAAACACATTAACACAATTTTCAGTTAGCTCACCTGGCATAAAACATTATGTAGATTAGTTAAATAAAAAAAAGGATCTTCATATACTGTATAAAAGATATGGTACTGTTTAGGTATCTGCTATTTAAAGTCATACTCCCTAGGAATGTTTGGGGATTTTGCAGGAAAGCCTGGCAAATAGATTGGGCTTAATCCTAGAGGTACTTCTATGATTAAGCCCAGTCCAGGTGAAATGCACCAAAGAGGCATGGCCATCAGGCTGGGACTGTAGCTGAAGCTTGCAATTCATTGTGAGACATGGTTGATACGCATAGTTTGCAGCCCTGGGTTTTGTAATGCTGTGAATGGAAGAATCAGTACATGCCTGTTGAAGGACCAGCACCTGGAGTGAGGAGAGAGCAGCTGGGATGGTGTGCAGGAGGTTTTGAGTGGCACCATATCTGTCAAGTCCGGCAAATAGATGTTTGGGCTAAACTACTTCCGCCAATCTTCTGCAATTCTTTCCTGCACAATACCTACAGGAGTGGAAAAATACAAAATAACTAAATAATGAATAAAAATGCTGTTTAAAATTAAATAAACCCTGGTTGTACTGCATGTTATCTGATTCTTAATTACCCTTTAATTAAAACATAACCTTAAGTTTCATGTCAATGGGCTTTGGGCTTGTGTCAATGGGCAAATGCAGGATTCTTTGAAGTGTATTCCCCTAGCAATGGAGATCAATTTGAGACACTTTTGGACCATATTTTAAAAAATGCTGCATGTGACTTGCAGTTAACTTGCTTCATGCCTGTTTCAAGCTGCTTTTGCATTCCCATTGATTTATATGGGGAGAAAAGCAGCTGCAACATGAAAAACCCCCTGACACAGACCCCTATTTACATTTTCCATGTTCATGACATGACTGTTGCAGACCCCAGCTATGTAGTCTTATAAATTGTAAAAAAAAATATGACACTTTATTTGTATGTTCTGCCTCATGTGACACTCAGAGAATCATTTGCTAAGTTTAATTATTTTCCCACTAAATATTTAGGTGGGCTGGTTGGCCTATTAAAGTGGTTGTAAGCCCTCACATATACCCAGTGAAGTGACTGGCCTGAGATGCCACACAGAGATGAAACAAATCCTCCTACATATTTGGTACCTGTGTCAGGAAACGAATGCAGCCAATGCTCATTCTCATGTAGCTAATGTCCATTCCTGTGCAGCTAATGCACATGCACATTTCCATGCAGATAATGTACCAGCACACAGATCAGTTTAGGGTAGTACCCAGCGTGCAGCGCGCACGTACATGCACCATTGGCACCAAGCTGCCTATTTAAAGGAGACCTTGGTGTGCACTAATTGCTGGAGGTTCTTCAGCTTACCCACGTCCCATCTGACATATATAGGTGTATGGTATAGAAATAGAGGAATTATTTTCTAATTAGCACATTTATAGTATGTTATATATTGCTTTCACATATTCTTAATTGGTTGCAAGAGCTGTCTGACATATATGACATGTTACAGTATATCTGACAGTAAATGTTTGCATGCTCAATTCCAAGCTCCTTTGCATCCTGACTGAGGAAAGTGGTTTTAAAAATTTTGCAAAGCTATGCTGATTTTGTCAGGGCTAAATAGATAAAATAAGTAATAAGCAAAAGATAAAATTAAAATAATAATGATAATAATAAAATAAATATAACAAAAATAAAGATAATAATAATAACAGTTATGCATCATCATGATTTCTTAGAAGTAATATTTGAGCTACAGTATATGTAATATCTATTGCAGTAAGAGCTGAAGACATTTTTCTAGATCTTGTGGATTTTTTTTTTCCTTTCACAAATTACTTTCTCTACTCTTGCAATCATGTCAACAAATTGCAAATGATGTTTTAATTTATGCCAGAAAGATCATTAAGTAGAAGATTTATATCTACAACATTTATATATCCACAACTATTTTGTCAGTACATTGCAGCAGCCTAGAAAACCACTGGATGTCTCAGTATTCAAAAAAAATAATAAATTCATCACTGGGTACATTTCACATTTACTCATTGCTTCAGTTCTTCTAAATGTTCTTTATTTTCTTCAACAAAGCTATCATGAGATACAGTGGGTAAATAGGTATTGAACATGTCACCATTTTTCTCAGTAAATATATTTCTAAAGGTTCTATTGACATTAAATTTTCACGTCGGTAACAATCCATGCAATCCATACATACAAAGAAATCAAAACAAATAAGTTCAGAAATTAAGTTATGTGTGATAAAATGGAATGACACAATGAAAAAGTATTGACCACGCTAACTGAAATGTATTTAATACTTCATACAAATTCCTTTGTTGGTAATGACAGCTTCAAGAAACCTCCTGTAAGGAGAAACTAGTTGCATGCATTGCTCAGGTGTGATTTTGGCCCCTTTCTTCCACACAGTCTTCAAATCTTGAAGGTTACGTGGGCCTCTTCTATGAACTCTGATCTTTAGTTTGTTCCATAGATTTGATGTTGGATTCAAGTCAGGTGATTGGCTGGGCCATTCTAGCAGCTTTATTTTCTTTCTTTGAAACCAACTGAGAGTTCCCTTGGCTTTGTGTTTGGGATCATTGTCTTGCTGAAATGTCCACCCTCATTTTATCTTCATCATCCAGGTAGATGGCAGCAGATTTTTATCTAGAATGTCTTGGTAGATTTTTCCATTCATCCTTCCTTCAATGACACGAAGTTTGCCAGTACAGTATGCTGAAAAACAGCCCCACACCATGATGTTCCCACCTCCCAAATTCACTGTTGGTATGGTGTTTTTGGGGTGATATGCAGTGCCATTTGACCTCCAAACATGGTGTGTATTATGGCATCCAGAGGGTTCAATTTTGATCTAATCTGACCAGACTAAGTTCTCCCAGTATTTCACAGGCTTGTCTAAATGTTGTGCCACAAACTTTAAACATGCTTCAACATGCTTTTTCTTCAGCAATGGAGTTTTGTGTGGTGAGCGTGCATACAGGCCATGGTGGTTGAGTGCATTACTTATTGTTTTCTTTGAAACAATTGTACCTGCTAATTCCAGGTCTTTCCTAAGCTCTCCACAAGTGGTCCTTGGCTCTTGGACAACTCTTCTATTAATTCTTTTCACTCCTCTGTCAAAATTGTGAGGAGCACATGGTCATGGCCGGTTTATGATGAAATGATGTTCTTTCCACTTCTGGATTATGGCCCTAACAATGCTCACTGGAACATTCAGAAGTTTAGAAATTCTTCTGCACCCAATGCCATCAGTATGTTTTGCAACAATAAGGTTGCAAAGATCTTGAGAGTGCTATTTGCTGTTACCCATCATGAGATGTTTCTTGTGTGACACCTTGGTAATGAGACACCGTTTTATAGGCCATCAGTTGAGACTGAATCAGCTGATATTAATTTGCACTGACAAGGGGCAGGATTGCTTTCTAATTACTGATAGATTTCAGCTGGTGTCTTGGCTTTCCATGTCTGTGACATGTGGTGAAAATTTCATGCCAGCAGCACATTTAGAAATAGATTTACCGAGAAAATTGCTCACGTGTTCAGTACTCATGTTACCTGCTGCATATTTGGAAGTTGCTATTCCTGGCCTTCAACAAAAAATACTAGTTGCCTCACTATCTCTGACTTCAGTACTTTTAGAGTCACTGACCTAAAACAAGAATGCAGCTTACAAACATAAAAAAAAAGAAAGCAGCGCTAACTAAATGTACTAAATAAACAACAGATGCTGATTAACTATATACATCATGTGCAAACCTACACATCAAATAATAGCAGTTCATAAAAACTGTCTGTAGGTCTCTTTTTTCCGATCAAGTCCATCTGTCAGTTTTTCATGTGGACCAGATTGGAAGCTCTGTTCTCTTCTATGGAGCAGCGGGTATAAATGGACATGTGTTTGTTTATACCTGCCTACATCCAATCCAGTCCACCATAAAGACAGGTGCCACATTCCACTTTTGTCCAGCAGATCAGTTGGCAATCGGGTGTGAACGGACGGGCAGTCCATTATCCAACCTCCAATAGAGGAAAGTGGTCTATGTCTGTGTCCTCTCTGCATAAGCGGAGCAAACATGGACCTGTAATCCACCTGATCATGAGGATCAGCAGACAGATCCCCATCTCAGCAAGCAAATCGCAGTTGCAGTCCTCCCTTTGTTCATGCAAGTAAATCACATCAAGAATGTATACATGTGATCCAGTAGCAGTGTTTCAAAATCTTAAAAGGTGTTCCACATTAATGATGTGCCACTCTATTTCACCCTTCTTCTGTGTTCTGTAATCCATAGTGCCTCCTTAGGCTCCGTTCACACCTATGCAGTTTGCTTTTTGTCCATTTTGCGTTTTTGATGCGTTTTTGACGTGTTTTGTTCAGCTTTTTTTTCAGCTTTTTTTTTTTTAAAAATTGATTTTTTTTTTTGTTGCTGGGCAGAATGAAAATGCAAAATGCGGCAAAAATGCTGCAAAAATGCACTACCATGCATTTCAGCAGATTCTCCATTGAAATCTATTGTAACAAAAATGCTGCTTTTTGCTTTTAAAAGAGTCCCTGATCCTTTCCAAAAATGCAGCAGCTCAAAAAAAGCATGGATGTGTCACATGTTCCAAAGAAAACCATGTTAAATGGACTGTAGTGCGTGTCTGCAAAAAGCACTAAAAAACGCATTGGTGTGAATGGAGCCTTAAATAGTGTTCACTCACCAGCGAAGGTGAGCCCTTATGGATATAATAAGGTCAATATGCACCTTGTGCTGTATCAAGATCACACTTAAATGTCCCACCACTTCAGGAAGGCCACGGACTATGTATGTTAACACCTTATCATATACATGTTACCTGTGAAATGATTAATCACAAATGAATATTTTATTTCAGCAAATAACAATAAATACCATATAAGCATATTGTAATGTCAGAAGCCTTACTTTTTTTTATCTTAGGATAGACAACCTTAGCAGGGGTTTTTCTTATAGCTAGCAAAAGTCGCCATAGCAAGATTTTTAAATTAACAATTGTGCGAATGAAAACCTTAGGCAGCTTGTCAACAGCAATAAAATATAACACATACAAATAAATAGCAGTCTGCCCAGCTATAACTGCACATCAAGATCCTGTCTAGCAGGAATTGAACTGAAATGGAACTTGTTCCCATATTCCCCCAAAAAATGCTGCCTAAGAAAATCTCTCTACAGAGCCAAGTGCTCAGGCTTTCTCAAGGTTTGTGTAAGTCTGAGGAAACCCTACAAGAGCAGCTGTGCTGTCTATCAATATAAACCACAACCAGGGGCAGACTGACAACTCATGGGGCCCCCGGGCAATAAGGGATCATGGGGCCCCTGTGTCCTTGCCCACACTCAAAAAAGCCTATGAAAAAGGTACCAGGGGCATCTCATGGGGCCCCCTACTGACCCCGGGCCCTCGGGCAGTGCCCGAGTTTCCAAATGGTCAGTCCGCCCCTGACCACAACCATGGCATGATTGAACTTGATTAGACCATGTGTTCAGGAGAAAACAACAACCTTTCTGGCTTTCCCTGTACTCATCTAACTACACTCACTGGCCACTTTATTAAGTACACCTTGCTAGTGCCAAGAAAATATCCCCTACACCATTACACCACAACCACCATCAGCCTGAAACGTTGAATCAAGGCAGGATGGATCTATGCTTTCATTTTGTTTACGCCAAATTCTGACCCTACCATCTGAATGTTGCAGCTGAAAATGAGACTCATTAGACCAGGCAACGTTTTTCCAGTCATCTATTGTCCAATTTTGGTGAGTCTATGTGAATTGTAGCCTCTGTTTCCTGTTCAGTGGCATCCAATGTGGTCTTCCTCTGCTGTAGCCCATCTGCTTCAAGGTTCGCAGATGGTATTCTGCATTCCTTGGTTGTAACAAGTGGTTATTTGAGTTACTGTTGCCTTTCAATAATCTCAGACCAGTCTGCCCATTATCCTCTGACTTCAGATATCAACAAGGCATTTTTGTCCACACTCACTGGATATTTTGTCTTTTCAGACCATTATCTGTAAACCCTAGAGATTATTGTGTGTGAAAATCCCAGTAGATCAGCAGTTTTTGAAATAGATAAGACCCTAACCAAGAAAAACTAGTGGGGATTTTAGGGTACCAAACCATATAAATCAACATTGATTATACAAAAATATGTAAAGACAGTTGATAAAATTAAACACCTTTTATTTGGTTAAAAAAACCCACCAACAGGTGGAACATGACAGTCAAACATATACATAGAGGATCATAAAGTATCGTAAAATTCAGTTATTGAAAACAGCCACAGTAATTGCTACTGATGTCCTAGACGCAAAAAGAGCGTCACTGGCATCAGCTACAAATCACCAGCAGCTACAACCTCAAAACATCAAGGCTAGACTGTGAATGGTTAATGACACCTAAATGAATGGTGTTGCATCATAAGTAGCAATAGACATAGTGTGTAGGACTACATAGGGGGATTAGGGGTGAGGTTTATCTCTCCCCCTTCTTTTTTGATGGGAAACAATTTTAGCCTTTTGTGGAACCCCGATCTTGGAACACCTATTGGCCAATGTACCAACATTACTGTGAATGACAGTTCTGCTGTTTACAAGGGGATTTAGATCTTCTCTTCACCGACGAATATTCCTCATTAGTTGCTGGAGGCCCCTTTTTTCCATCCAGATACGATTGACATGTCCTATATACCTTGCATGGGAAATCTGGGAGTGTGCTAGTATCGTCAACTGGAATTTGTTTTCCCTGAAGAAGCGGGCATTGTCCTGTGAAACGCATTGGAAATATCAACAAAATGCTTATTCATGGTTCTAAGCGGAAGTTATGTAACTATATATTTATTGATATATACAATGTGATACCATCTTTCTAGGTGTCACAATACCAACCAAGTACCAATCTACAATTCTAGGCTGCAGCTATGCACCACTATGTCTTTTGCTACTTATGATGCAACACCATTTGTTTAGGTGTCGTTACCATTCACAGTCTAGCCTTGATGTTTTGAGCCTGTAGCTGCTGGTGATTTGTAGTTGATGCCCGTTATGCTCTTTTGTGTCTAGGACATCAGTAGCAATTACTGTGGCTGTTTTCAATAACTGAATTGTACAATACTTTATGATCCTCTATGCATATGTTTGACGGTCATGTTCTGTTGGTGATTTTTTTTTAACCCAATAAAAGGTGTTCAATTTGATCAATTGTCTTTACATATTTTTGTATAATCAGTGTTGACTTATATGTTTTGGTACCCTAAAAACCCCAATAGTTTTTCTTGGTTAGGGTCTTATCTAATACATTTCTCATTAGGGGTGTGGTATCAGTAAAACCATGTTCACAAGGATATGGAGCACTTTTTTTGTCTTCATCTCCCACTCTCTATATATTTAATGCAGTTTTTTGAAATACTCACACCAGCTCATCTGGCACCATTTAAATTTCCTTTCTTCCCCATTCTGATGCTCGGTTTGAACTTCAGCAAGTTGTCTTCACCTTATCTAAATGCCTAAATGCACTGAGTTGCTGCCATGTGATTGGCTGATTGGCAATTTGTGTTACCAAGCAATTGAACAGGTGTACCGAATAAAGAGGCCGGTGAGTGTATTTATATTTTGTTAGTGTTTATGCATGTCATTAATTAATTATTGCTTCAGTAAACTGCATAATGTTGGATTAAAGTAATTCCACTTATTGGTTAACTGAGCGTGTTTGTAATGCAAGCATTCAAAATACCATATAGCACTCATATTAATTAAATGACTCTCAAGAGTCTCTAAATATGGCAGTGTCTAAACATCTCTATGCCCGCTTTGTCTTGGGGAAAGCATTGGGAATAACATAAAAAACTGACATCACATGTTTCTTTAATGGAGTAGCTTGGGTGCTACCCATTGACAGGAGTATTTGCTAAATAAGTATTTATATACATTTGTCAAAGTGAAACCATCTTCTGGGCTCTTCAGTGCCCTACATATAACCTGACTATTGACTAATTCTTCTATTTGTATGTATTTGAATATGGGTTTCCAAAGCCTTTGGGTACCTTCAGCATGCACTTTACCATAAACTAATACTTTGTTTGTGTTTTATGCAGAATTTACATTTATACCTATTTCATTGACCATATTTTTTCCTTTGCAATTCTATCTCTTTAGCACATAGAGAAGAGTATAAGGCATTTTTTCATCAAAATATCTGAAAAAAGCTAATTTTTGTTAAAATTGCCAACAAATGGGCAACAAGACATTTTCCAAGACAGACCTGCCAAGGTTTCTTTTTCTACTTTGGCTTGGTAATGTATTACAACAGCTGGTTATGAGCAGCTCTCTCCATCTGCTTTATGCTCTTCCTTGTGTATGTTATCTCAAATTGTTTCTTGTTCTTACTAAACTGTTTTGCTTTTTATCTTCTGAGTTAAAGTGATATTAAAAACAACAAAAAAAAATAACAAACATTATTTATTACAGGTACTAACATGTCATACTTATCTGCTCTGTGCAGTGGCTTTGCACAGAGCAGCCCTGATCCTCCTCTTCTCGGGTTCCCCACTGGCACTCCTGGCCCCCCTGGCCCCTCTCTCCTGCTAAGTGTCCCCAGAGCAAGCAGCAGCTGTGGGGACACCCAAGCAGGCTTGCTTCCGACCCGCTGCTCTGTGTGTCCATTCACATACAGAGCCGCGTCTCGGCCCGCCCCCTCTCTCTCCTTATTGGCTCACTGGCTGTGATTGCTAGTGATTGTCGCAGCCAATGAGAAGGGAGAGTCCCCGGGGATCTGAGGCTCTCATGCACATCGTTAGATTGCTATGGGGCTCAGGTACATATTGGGGAGGGGCTGCTGCACACAGAAGGTTTCTTGTCTTCATGCATAGAATGCATGAAGGTAAAAAACCTTCAGCCTTTACAACCACTTTATCATTTGCCCCAACTGCATGCTGATTTCTCACCTATACTTCTCTTTGCCCTTACCTCCAGCCTGTTCTGATCATGCATCTGTCCTATGATTTATTCCTGTTTGAGTTGTTCTTTGCCACCTTTCAGATATCCTGAGGCTCACACTGTAGTGTTTAATGATGCAAAATATCTTCACCATCACTGAATCTGGAGAAGGCCAGACATAACTAAAGCCCGCATCTATTGAGACCTCTAGGATATCATGTTTCGGTTCATCCGACGCCACCAGGTTGCACCTCAGACTGTCCAGGAGCTCAGCGATGGCCTGGTCCAGAAATACCCCAGGACACCATCCATCGTCACATTAGGAGCATGGCCCGACATTGTCAGGCATGCATACAAGCACTTGGGGGCCATAGAAACTACTGAGTACCATTTTGAGTTGCTGCAATGAAATTTCAACAAAATGGACTAGCCTGCTGCATGATTTTTTCACTTTGATTTTTGGGGTGTCTTTGAATTCAGTCCTCTGTAGGTTGATAATTTTCATTTCCATCAAGCGATGGGGCATCCTTACGTTCCTAATACATTACCCAGTCCATATCAGTATAGATATCCAGCATGATATTTTTCCCCATTGAGATGAGAGTGTTTTCAAAGTGTTCCTTTAATATTTTTGAGCAGTGTATATGTATGTATATACATATATATGTACAGTATATACACAGTACCATCAATATGTGTCCCTAAAAGATATCTCAAAAAGTCAAAATCTGTCCTAAGTATAATACAATGGGGAAATTGTAATCATATAAAATGTAAAAGCTTTATTGTTCACAGAATAAAATTATTTAAAAACATTTAAGAAAACATAAATCCCATTGCTAGCAGTGATCCTACTACTATATTGGCAAATATACTTCTGCAGGAGTTGTATTAAAGTAGAAACAACTGTAGGGGCCAGTTCACACTACATGTGTTTCAGTGTGCTTTTTTTCTGCATCCAAAACACACAGAAAGTAGGTTATATGGTTGTCAATGTTATAGTTCACATCAGTGCTTGCAGTTCAAGTCTGTTCCAGTTGCAGAAAAAAAAGAACAGGCTCCGTTTTTCCAGCACAGAACTGTACTGGAATGCAATAAAACGCATACAAAATGCACCCAAACACTCTGGAACAAACCAAAAATGCACTAGAATGCACATTTCCCTATTTAAATTGTGGAAAAAGAGAGGGGGAAAAAAATTAACCGGAAAGCATAAAAAACGCACCGAAAAGATTAAAAAATGCATAAAAAATGCACTGGAACATCCAAAAAAAGCATCAAAAACATGCATTAAAAATACATCTGGAACACATCTGGACTGCATTTCTATGGTGCGAACCGGGCCTGAGGGCTAGTACACATCAAATGCAGTCCAGTTCATTTTTTTCTGCATCAAAAATGCATGCACAGTATTTTCCATGTATTCCAACGGCCCTCGTTCACAGTAGTGCAGTCAGTTCCAGTGAGTATCCAGTGCAGAAATAAAAGTAGAACATGCTGCATTTTTTCTGCACAGAACTGTACTGGAACACAGCAAACTGCATCAAAGCTGCACTGGAACTGCGTGTGTTGTGAACTGTAAGGGAAAACATATCTGGAATGCATCCGAAGTGTGTTTTTGTGGTGTGAACTGGCCCTTAAACTTTTTTTATTTTGGATTGAGAAAGGGAGGTTAAACCCCTGTCATTTATTTTTTGCCATTTGTTTTCCATTGGGGAAATTTTCCTTTACTTCCTGTACTATAGCCAAAACATGAAGTGATAGGAAATCACTCTAAAGTTAGGGAATACCTGGTTGTCACCAGGGTCACCAAAAACGAATACCCCCATTTGAAAATTTTCTTTCACTTTCAATTTGGGATTTTCTTTCGCTTTCACTTCCAGTGAAAAGAGTAAACAGGACATGCAGAGAGGGAGAATCTTCCTAACTGGGGGCACAGGGAGCAAGAAAACTGCTCTAGCCAAAACTTAAAGAAATTAGCCTTTAGTTGTGCTTTAAATATCAGTATCAGTCTATTTAATGGCCATCAGTACCACTCTATAAATGTTTATTGTTAATAAATCCCTGTAAATGCATTGGCCATCCAACGTATAACTGCAAATTTTGTCCATGGAATAATTGGAATATCCCTAGATAAATAAAATCCCATACTGCAAGCACTTCCCCTATCCGTAGAAGGGAGTTTGTCAAATGACTTTTGGTCTTGTGGATCAAGTACTGTAATGGATCACATCTCTCATATATGTTTATAAATAATGGCTATCCATCAATCTGTTTCAGTTTCCAGTTGAAAACGTTTATGTATTGCTGGTCATATGACCATTGTAGTTCAGTAGAGAAAGTTCCATTTGGTGGTCACTCCCACTTTCCCTAGAATGGAGTCTGTTGGAAGTGCGGTACAAAATGCAGATACGATGATTCTATACATATAGTCCATTTCTATTTGTTTTTCAACTAGAGATGACTGTCTATCAAACAAAATCCAGCATGCAAGCACATTCCCATTTCCACAGGAAAGCATAAAAAATAGCATCCAAAAGATCAAATAGCATATGAAGCACTTGTGTCAGATGAGAGTTTATAATGTATACATCCATGTTCATAATGCAGCAAACAATACAATGCTACTTAGCCATTTAGTACTGGAAATTGCAAGAAATAGAGTGATGCCATTATTACTCTATGAACAGTAAAGCTTTTACGTTTTCCATAATTACAGTTTTCCCTCTGTAGTGTAGATAGAACAAATTTGTAAATTTGTGTTGTTGTTGATATGTGTTTTAGTATATATATATATATATATATATATATATATATATATATAAAAAAGGAAAAGGAACACTTTGAAAACACATCAGATCTCAATGGGGAAAAATATCATGCTGGATATCTATACTGACATGGACTGGGTAATGTGTGAGGAATGTAAGGATGCCCCATCGTTTGATAGAAAGGAAAGTTATCAACCTACAGAAGACTGAATTCAAAGACACCCAAAAAATCAAAGTGAATAAACGATGTAGCAGGCTAGTCCATTTTGCTGAAATTTCATTGAAGCAACTCAAAATGATACTCAGTAGTTTGCATGGCCCCCAAGTGCTTGTATGCATGCCTGACAACATCAGGGCATGCTCCTAATGATTTGATGAATGGTGTCCTGGGGTATTCCTTTCAAGATCTGGACTAGGGCATCATTGATCTCCTGGACAGTCTGAGGTGCAACCTGGTGGCATTAGATAGATCAAAACATGATATCCCAGAGGTGTTCTATTGGATTTAGGTCAGGCAAGCATGCTGGACATTCAATGGTATCAATTCCTTTATCTTCCAGGAAGTACCTGCGTACTCTTGCCACATGAGGCCGAGCATTGTCGTGTACCAGGAGGAACTCAGGACCCACTGCACCAGCGTAGGATCTGACAATGGGTCCAAGAATTTCATCCTAATACCTAATGGCAGTCAGGGTGACATTGTCTAGCCTGTAGAGGTCTGTGAGTCCCTCCATTGATATGCCTTCCCAGACCATCACTGACCCACCATCAAAATGGTCATGTTGAACAATGTTACAGGCAGGATATTATTCTCTACAGCTTCTCCAGACCCTTTCACGTCTGTCACATGTGCTCAGGGTGAACCTGCTCTCATCTGTGAAAAGCACAGGGCGCCAGTGGCGGACCTGCCAATTCTGATGTTCAGAGGCAAATGTCAATCAAGCTCTATGGTGCCGGGCATTGAGCACAGAGCCCACTAGAGGATGTCAGGCCCTCAAGCCACCCTCATGAAGTCTGTTTTTGATTGTTTGGTCAGAGACATACACACTAGTGACCTTCTGGAGGTCATTTTGTAGGGCTCTGGCAGTGCTCAGCAGATACCGGTCCTGCTGATGGTTAAGGCCCTGTCCATCTCTCCTAGAGTAACGGCCTGTCTCCTGGAATCTCCTCCATGCTCTTGAGACTGTGCTGGGAGACACAGCAAACCTTATGGCAATGGAACATATTGATGTGCCATCCTGGAGGAGTTGGATTGCCTGTGCAACCTCTGTAGATTCCAGGTATCTCTTCATGCTACCAGTAGTGACACTGACCCTAGCCAAATGCAAAACTAGTGAAAAACAGTCAGAAAAGATGAGTAGGGAAAAAAATGTCAGTGGCCTCCACCCGTAAAACAAACCATTCCCGTTTTGGGGGTCATCTCATTGTTGCCCATTTAGCGTACCTGTTGTTAATTTCATTAAAACCAAAGCAGATGAAACTGATGAACACCCCCTATGCTACTCAAATGACCAGATCAATATCCCAGGAGTTTAACTGACTTGATGCTACACTCTGATTAAATAATGTTCCTTTGATTTTTTGAGCAGTATATATATATATATATATATATATATATATATATATATATATATTTATGAATAGAAGGAGAGCAAAAGAGGAAGAGATAGAGAGAGAGAGAAACTCCATATCTGTATCAGGTGTGTAGAGCCTCTTTAGTTTTCAAGTGGTTTGATACAAATATACTCAACAAAACAGTGTACAGAGACAAAAAATATGTGCAAGATGCAATAACCTTTAGCAACAAATATGAAATGATCTCTTGATTAAAAAAAATAATAATCTTTAGCAAGGAACATACATTCCACATTAATAATTATGCCACCAAAATTAGTGAGTGCTGTCCCCAACATTGCTCTTTTTTCTTTTTGCTGGAAACTGCCATTTTGCTGAGGTCCACAGCCCCTTAGCACCAGTAAACAGGTACAGTGCTGAAAAATGGAGAGCAACTGAGCATGTGCAGAGCAGGGTGAGATTTATTGTATTATTGGATTTTAAACAGTATAGGCACTTATTTTTAATTATTTACATTGCTATGCATGCAAAATGATCCAGCCTAAAGTGATCTAGCAGGACTTAATGTTCCGACTAAAGTTCCACATTAACTGCAATGACTATAGCGAGCTAAATTCTGATTAGTTGCTAGAGTTTATTGCACATGTTTCTTATTACCCTTTGCAGCTATTGCTTGGGCAACTGCATGTGAACTACAGGTCAGGTCCAATAACTCATTTCTTGCTTTTTAGCACAAATTTTTGCAATGCTTAAAAAGCTACAGCTGCTGATCTTGTCCCTTTATGATTTGGGAAAAAACTATTCCAAGGTACCTAGGGTCCTTCACAGTCCAGACATGTGCTTATATACTGAACAACAATTTTTAACTGCCTCCCACCGACAGATGTCCTCCCACTCTAGCCGGACATGTGTGCCCACTGGGTCTAGCAGCTATTGGGGGTACGCTGTGTCCCTCGGACACAGTGCATCACCGATCAAGGTAAAGAGCTGATGACATAGGCCCTTTACCATGTGATCAGCTATGTCCAATCACAGCTGATTTCATATAAACAGGAAATACGGGTTATTGGCAGTCCTCTCCTCAGGCTGACAGCATGTGAGGAGAGCCGATAAGCGGCAATCCTCAGAGGAGACATATACACTTATAATCAGGGCACTGATCATCAGCGCCCTGATTATCAGTGCAGACCTGTTAGTGCCCATAAGTGTCGCCTGTCAGTGCCTATCAGTGCTGCTTGTCAGTACCAATCAGTGCCGGCTATCATTGCAGCCTCATCAGTGCACATCAGTGAATTACTTATTTACAAAATTTTATAACAGAATCTAAGAAAAACAGTTTTTTCCAAAAATGTTTTTTAAATTTGTTTACCAAAAAATAAAAGCCCAGTGGTGATTATATACCACGAAAAAGATGAATTTGTTTGTGATACATGATCACGCAATAGTCATTCAAAGTGTGACAGCACTGAAAGCTGAAAATTGGCCTGGCCAGGAAAGGGTTGCCACTAATATTGTTAGTGTTACTAAGTACTAATAATTTACCGAATTATGAAAATACTGAGAAATATTAGGATAAAATGATTTTTAAATACACTCACCACCCACTTTATTAGGTACACCTGTTCAATTGCTTGGTAACACAAATTGCTAATCAGCCAATCATATGGCAGCAACTCAATGCATTTAGGCATCTAAACATGGTGAAGACGACTCGCTGAAGTTCAAACTGAACATCAGAATGGGGGAGAAAGGGGATTTAAGTGACTTTGAACGTGGCATGGTTGTTTGTGCCAGACGGGCTGGTGTGAGTTTTCAAAAACTGCTGATCTACTGGGATTTTCATGCAAAACCATCTCTAGGGTTTACAGAGAATGGTCCGAAAAAGAGAAAATATCCAGCGAGCTGCAGTTGTGTGGATGAAAATGCCTTGTTGATGTCAGAGGTCAGAGGAGAATGGGCAGACTGGTTTGAGATGATAGAAAGGCAACAGTAACTCATGTAAATCTGGACCAAAATCTCTGAGGAATATTTCCAACACTTGTTGAATCTATGCCACGAAGAATGAAGGCAATTCTGAAGGCAAAGAGGGTCCAACCCGGTACTAGCAAGGTGTATCTAATAAAGTGGCTGGTGAGTGTATACCTAGGAAATAGGAAATCTTCAGCAAGGATACTGGCACACGGTCTGGACTGAGGTGTGAAGGAAATGGCAGTAGCACCCATTTCCAGTCTTGAGATTTATCTACTCATTGCTTGATGACATATCTGTTACCTTGTGCAAGAATAGGCTGAGCCTGGTTTCCATGATAAACATTTGGCAACTCATCTCCCTTTTTTTATGGACTGCTATTATTTGATGTGTAGCTTTGCACATGATGTATATAGTTAATCAGCATCTTTTGTTTATTTAGTACATGTAGTTAGCGCTGATTTCTTTTTTATTTTTATGTTTGTAAGCTGCATGCTTGTTCTAGGTTAGTGAATATACCTAGGAAATAGGAAATCTTCAGCAAGAAATATCTGCAAATTTCACATTTGATGTTGAGCTGGATCAAGTGTGTTTTTGCGTTTCTGTAATCACATGTGAAACAAAACACACCAAATACAGCTTACAAATCCCTTTTAATATTTTATTACATACAATGTATTTCTAGTCACGGTGGCACCATGAATATTTCTGTTTATGCGTTTTACATCTCTAAATTACCGTGCTTGCTGTTGATGCATTGATTGGAATTGACCTTTGACATGGAATAGGTAATTATATTGTTGATGGAAATTGCAGCTTAACAATTGCAAATTTCAAACAGAATGTAAAATAGCTTATTGCAGCAAGTGTAGAATTTCCTGACTTTGAAAAGTGAAAAATGGTAACTATTGTTACCTATTACTTTTATGCAAAATCTTCTTGTCAGATATAGATACCCTTTAGTCACACTGCACAGCCTGAAGCTTTTGGAGGAGCTGAGTACACTACATGTCACTTGTTTTGAAGATTCAGACTAGAGGCTCAATTCACAAATGCTAATGTTTGGTTAGTTGACAATAACAATTGTAATTTTCAGCCAATAAAGGCTTAAAATAACAGCCACATAGCTAAAAATAAGGCATTATAGGAAAGTGAATTGAGTCTTAACATTCACTGGAGTTGATTTACTATGATATGTAAATAAAATGTGTTAATTTTGCAAAGTGAATGTTCACTTGGCTTCCTAAATAAGGTGAAGCTGTGTTCACATTCACTCCAATCATATGCAAAAAATAATTTCATTTCTTTTCTATTTTCTTTTCACATGATTATTCATTCCAAGTTTCCATAGCTTTACCTTATACATTTAGCTAAGGGAACATTCACATTGCAAAAGGAATTTGTTGCTTTTTTGCTTTGTGGTGACACAGTCTGTTTGAAAAGAAAATTAGTATTTTAAATTATACGTTTTTCAGCATCAGAGTTTTATGCATTTTAAATTTACGTAGCTATTGCAAGGCAGCTTCCTTGCAAGCATGTACCTAATTAGAACACTGATATATGTGACAGTGAACTCTGTGAATATGAAACAATATTTGCCATAAAATGACATGCTTTAGTTTTTCTTATTCCATTTGGTAAAATATATTAAAGGAATCTGTCATCAAGAAAGGAAAGTAGATGTTTTCTAAGTGTGTCCATGTCTGGATCAATGGTATACAGTAATACATAGAAATTCTTGCATGCACGTAAAAAAAGATATGACAAATCTAAATAACCAAAAAAGGTAGCAAGCAGATGTTGATACCAAGGTCTTCATTATTTTATCTTCAAAGAATGCTTATAATGTGACTGAATTGGGTCAGGAGATGTTGTTGTAGCAGAGGATAAAATGTGGATACTGATTCAGTGTGTGACAGCCAAGGAAGAGAATAGTTTTGAAAAAGATGAGTTCTAACAATGTATTAACAAGCAGAATGTATTTGACACTTCTGGCATCATTGATGCTGCTCTTGCATTTCACTGTCAGGATACTGGGACAGGGTCTGGACTGTGAGGTGCAGGAAATGGCAGTAGCACCCATTTCCAGTCTTGAGATTTATCTACTCATTGCTTGATGACATATCTGTTACCTTGTGCAAGCAAAGGCTGAGCCTGGTTTCCATGATACACATTTGGCAACTCATCTCTCTTTAAGCATCTGCAGCACCACCACAGTGCCATTGAAGAAGCATATTGGAAAAACAGGGCATGACCATTTCTAGCCTGGGACAGTACCCACCTGTCATGGACCATCAAAGTACCACTTTGTAACACTTCCACCACAAACCAAGTGCTTAGTATCTGAAATTGCAAGACAGTCAATCAATCACACTAAAGTGTGACTTTAAAGTGGTTGTAAAGGCTCAAGGTTTTTTACCTTCATGCATTATATGCATGAAGGTAAAAAATCTGTGTTAAGCCCCCCCCCCCCCAAGCCCCTCTAATACTTACCAGCGATATGCACAAGAGCCTTGGCTCTCTGGGGATTCTCCCTTCTGATTGGCTGAACCAGTGAGACAATGATGAGAGAGAGGGGGCGATGCCGAGCCGTGGTGCTGTGTTTGAATGGATACGCAGAGCAGTGGCTCGGGAGCAAGCCTGCTTAGCTGCCCCATAGCCAACTGCTCGCTGTGGGGCACTTAGCAGGAGGGAGGAGGCAGAAGGTAGGAGCGCTGGGGGGGGACCCGAGAAGAGGAGGATGGGGGCTGCTCTGTGCAAAACCACTGTACAGAGCAGGTAAGTATAATATGCTTGCTATTTTTTTTAAACTTGCCTTTAATATCACTTTTAAAGTGATATTAAAGGCAATTTTTCTGTAAATGTAAAGAAAATGTATGAAATTATGAAATTTATGAAAAAATTGAAAATGTAAGATTTATTAGAATCTGGTTTCTGAAAATAAATTATATCACAGAAGTTTTTATACTGTATATGTTTATATTTTTGTAACCACTTCCCGACCGCCCTATAGCAGAACTAGTGCTACAGGACGGCAGGGCTGCACAAAATCATGTATATATACATGGTTTTGTATTTCTGGGTAAGTAGCGCATGCGCCCTACCCGTGTCGCCATTGGCGGCTTCAGCTTTTGATTCCCTACCTTCACCTGCCTTCACCTGGCGATCACCGAGGAACATTGACAGGGGAGAGGTCTGTATGCAAACCATACAGATCTCGCCCCTGTCAGTTCAGAGCAATACAAAGCAGTGTACTTACACAGTAAAACACAGCACACCGTAAAACACACACAGCACACAGTTAACTCTTTGATTGCCTCAGATGTTAACCCCTTCCTGCCCAGTGTCATTAGTACAGTGTCAGTGCTGTTTATTAGCGCTGATCACTGTATTAGTGTCACTGGGGATGTCAGTGACAGTTAGTCAGTTGCCCCCCCCCCCCAGTGTCAGAATGCCCGCTGCAGTCCCGCATTCCTACAATCCCGCAGTCCCGCTATAAGTCGCTGATCGCCGCCATTACTAATATATATATATATATATATATATATAAAAAGAAATTCCAGTATATATAAAACCATTTATTCTCTCTCTCTCTCCCTCTACCTCTCTCTCTCTCTCTCTTCATCTGTATTCGTCCCCTACGTCCCTCCTCGCCCCACTATGATATTTTTTCTCATACTCTTCCTCCATTCCCTTGCTCATTTCATTCCCATCTCTTCTTTCTCTCTTTTTCACCTCTTTACCATATTCTAACTAACTATATTTTTCATAAGGTACAGAGTACTTACAGACACACAGGTGTAACAATACTCCTCCAATCTAATCTATAATGTTCAAGTACGGAATCCTAAGACATATATGCCTTGAGTTGACACGACTATTGCTATATACCTCACTGTCCTGTTTCTTTAGATCTCCCTACACAAGGACTATTGTACCCCGTATTTCTATAAATTACTTACTGCTAACATCATTGCTATGGGTATATACGGTGCCTTCCCCTTAGGACTGTATTTCAGGTTGAGCTACGATTTACTTCTATGTCCTGAACCCGTCTGTGTTACGGGAGAACATGCTTAAAGACTTGCGCGGACTGCGATCCGTATTTGTTTATGACTTGTTATGCCTTTCATATCTCAATAAAATTTCTTGGAAAAAAAAAAAAAAAAAAAAAAATAAAACCATTTATAAATGCTATAACCAATTAATTTACATGTATTGGGATTTTTTTTACCTAAGACATGCAGCAGAATACATTTTGGTATAAATTTATGACATTTTTTTTATTTTTTTTTTACTGGATATGTTTTATAGCAAAAAGTAAAAAATATTGTTTTTTTTTTTTCAAAATTGTCGATCTTTTTCTGTTTATAGTGCAAAAAATAAAACGCAGAGGCAATCAAATACCACCAAAAGAAAGCTCCATTTGTTGGAAAAAAAGGACATACATTTCATTTGGGTGCAGGATTGCATGACCGCACAATTGTCAGTTAAAGTAACGCAGTGCCGTATCACAAAAAATGGCCTGGTCAGGAAAGGGGGTAAATCCTGTTGAAGGCAAAAGGTTAATTAAACACCTGGATGAATTTTCAGATGACAAAATGGTTTGTAAATACATTTTTTGGGTGATATTATTGTGGAATGGTATTGGGTTGGTAATATGAGCTGTGTAAAAAGTTATACTTTCAATTGGATTAACGTTTGAAACATTAAGTAAACTTAATATAAAACATTTTGAGCCAATAAGGTGTATATTAAACAGATTCTATCAATAAGATCGCAGGCTATCTTACTCACTCTCATAAATGTGAGTTATCAGTGCATACAAATGAAGAAAATATAGATGCCGCGCTCTATCAAGACCTATTACCTGTATATAGTATAAAAACTGTATTTGCATTACATCTCTAATAGCTGCATGATCTCTTATGTGTAACCATACATGATTGTAATGCCAATCAATACCCAAACATGTGTTGTTGATAATAATGAATAAATGAATTTGAAAAATATATAACAAAGTTGGTAAAAAAAAAACACAAAAAACGCATTAATAGTTCTCAGGAGAGATAAACACAGTTATGACCCCAAAAAGATGGAGGAACCAGTTAGAACTACAAGAAAATGGCGCCGTAACACTATATAAAGAGTTGGGTATTGTGATTGTCATACTACATCCCCTGGACAAAGGCACAAATCCCTGTGGAGATACGCATTGGGGAGGGGCAGTGACATCACCACGCATCCTTACACGGCGAGCACTGGTAGTGTATGCGAGCACACCCGAGAGGCTGGTCTTCACCGCTTTAAGCGGCTATTATAAAAAGTGCAGATTGTTTTTAATCAATGTGAGTGCATATTAAAGTGTTTATTTTTATCAACGATAAAGCACTATGCACTTTTCTTTATTTACATGATCCATATGAGGAATGCTTAAAGGGCTGGATCAAGGAAAGATCTGAGGAGGGAGAGATCCATATGACCATTCAGGCTTACATAGTAGCCCTCTATGTGCAACCTTCACCTGCATCACCTCAGGCTGATAGGAAGGAGAGCACACAGATATTTCATCCCTGCTGAACTCTGCACCAAGTTTGTTTTGCGCTTTTGCACAAATTTCATGGAATTTTTACCTTTTGTTTATTTTCCATATTTCTCAATTTTTATTTTTGATGTTTATTTATTAATTGGATTATTTATTTAATCATCGAAGGACACAAATTTGAATAATTTTGCACAGACTTTATTTTTGTGTTTTTTGTGTTTTTTTTGTTTGTTTTTTTTCACCAACTTTGTTATATATTTTTCAAATTAATTTATTCATTATTATCAACGCATGTTTGGGTATTGATTGGCATTACAATCATGTATGGTTACACATAAGAGATCATGCAGCTATTAGAGATTTAATGCAAATACAGTTTTTATACTATATACAGGTAATAGGTCTTGATAGAGCGTGACATCTATATTTTCTTCATTAAGGAAACTTATTCCTAAATTTCCTTTCTAGCAGAAAAAAAATGCTAATGTTGTAATGTTCATGAGTAGAATCACAGCAAACCAGCTGATCCTCATGAACCACTGGCAGAGCAGATTTAAAAATATTTTCTTCTGCTCAGAAGGTTTAAATGAAGTGGGACTGCTATATTATAGCTCTATGATTCAATTAAGACTTTTCTGCTACAGATCCTACAACATGACTTGTTCCAGCAGGTAGAAACTATTTTCCCCAAAATGTCTCTCAGTGAACTCTTGCATTTTATGGTGGTTAATTTACTAAAACTGGTGCACACAGAATCTGGTGCAGCTCTGCAAAGTAACTAATCATCTTCCAGGTTTATTTTTGTGAAAGCTTAATTGAAAAAGCTGAAGTTAGAAGCTGATTGGCTACCATGCACAGCTTCACCAGATTTTGAACTCTCCAGTTTTAGTAAATCAACCCCACAATATTTATGTTATTGTTATTATATTGGATTTTTATAGCGGCAACATTTTGTGTAGCGCTGTTTTAACTGTTAGATCGTCTAACTCTTGCAACAAATTTCTAATCTAACTTCTCTCATTGGCCTTTTATTTTTAACCAGCATACCTGGCCTCCCTGAAGGCAGAATACAAAAATTTAAATACATTGGTTTGCATTTAGAACTCACCTGAAATTTCCATTTTTAACAGCATCCGAACCTTTTATTTTAGTAAATGTATCTAATTTGATATCTATGCTGTTTTATGCTGTTAAAGTTCAAAATTTTAGGCTGAACTCTACCTTTTTAATAAATTAAAAAATTGCATTGCTCAGGATGCCAGTGCCCAGGAGAGCTCTGCCATTTTTGAACAACACACTATCCAGGAGTAAGATCCACCCACTCCACCATCGGAGAAGAGAAAGGACTTGCGATGCCACTGGACTAACCTAAAGAAAACAGGAAAAAGGTAAGTATAATTGTTTTTTTTTTGTTATTTCTAAAGAAAACAGAAAAAAGATAAGTATAATTGTTTTGTTTTTGTTCTTTTATAAAGTAAAAGCAGCAGGAGAGCTTCAGGTTGGTAAGGATGTGGATATGTAGAATACCCCAAAAGTGTTGTGAAGTTGTGTACACAAAACCAGCTGACATTCCCTATGTGGGTGGCTTTTCCTGCCACATCCCGCCCGGTATCCTGTGATTGAGAAATTGAAGCAGTTAGCCGAACATCAGTTGCATCCAATCAGATGCAGCCATTGTTCTGGTATTCTGGCAGGTGGCAGCTGTGGCTGTCATAATACAATAGCCACAGCGGGAGAGTCTTCCATCTGCACTGTATAGCAAGAATTGGGAAATCTGATCCACAGGCTGAAATAAAAAAAAAATCTATGTGTATATACCCAATTTTAAACATCAAATTGACTATAATATTAATTTGTGTCTAAAGATTAAAAGGAAAGTATAAAATTAAATATTTTTTTAGCTGCCCAATGAAAAAGCAGAAAGTACATTAGCTGCAATTTTAATAATAGGAAGTGTTGAACAAAGTAAAACATGTTACGTTATCCCAGTATAAATATTTGATTGTGTTCATGAGCTTCAGTTCTAATATTTATTAATATTGTGTGCATATTTTTAAAAATATGATTACAACTCCCAGGATCACAGATGTAACAGATGTTCAGTACTTTGTATTCAGCTGGCAGAAATGATTTGTATACTCTTTTTGATCACAGAAGCGATAGCTGTTTCCTAGCGGGTGAAAGAAGTTGTTTATAAGGAAAGTTACTGTTGTTATTCTAAGGCTGACTACCTCTTAAGAGACTAAAATCTCACCAGAGTGTTAGAGGAGGGTCTCACAGAATAGAAATACAGTTTAGAAGTAAGTTGTACTGTTGGTGTTTTTTTAGCATTTGGATTTTAAGCTGGGTCTTCTTAGAATTGTTGACGTTTGTACACAGGTATCTGGTTCCATCTAAACTTTTTTTTTTCACCATACAAGTTAGTGTTAATATAAAAGTAACTCAGAAGCAGGGGCGGACTGACCATTTGGAAACTCGGGCACTGCCCGAGGGCCCGGGGTCAGTAGGGGGCCCCATGAGATGCCCCTGGTACCTTTTTCATAGGCTTTTTTGAGTTTGGGCAAGGACACAGGGGCCCCATGATCCCCTAATGCCCGGGGGCCCCATGAGTTGTCAGTCCGCCCCTGCTCAGAAGTAACTTCTTTAGAAACCTGAAGGCAAATTGAATCAAGTCAGAAGTAAATCAAAGAAAGACGTTCCCCTAAATGCATGTTGCAATTGAAGTGCTTTAAAAATGGAAAAAAAAAATATATTGCTGCAGAACCTAGCACTTACCTTGTTTAAGGCATTCATTTCCTCCAGGGTATGGTTTCTTTTTGGTAGATGTCTTCACCCCCCAATCTATAATTCCTGTTGCAGGTTACTCTATTGCTAGAAAAGGACTTATGGAAACACCTGACCATATACGCTCCAAGTGGGCAGTGTGGACAAGCCTTTTTTGCGTCCACTGCCCCACATAGCCTTGGTGGCAAGACACTTCCCTTTCCCCCCTCCTTCCTGCAAGGGCCTGGAATCAGTTGAAGCATACAATGTCACTAGTGTCCCTGTGCATTTGAAATACAGTGGGAGTGTGCTCCACAACCCAGATGTTCAGGGAAAAGGTACCTGGCACCAGCAGTGATGATAATAGAATACATGAGTTTGGGCAAACTGGAGGCACTGAGGTATAAAAAAAGCCCAGGAGCATGTTTGCATTTGGGAAAGTGTCCAGCTTGACCAGTATCCTTCTCAATACTCATGCCACATTTCTCAAGATATGCTACCCATTGATCACATACGGCCAACCTGCTCTTGTGGCATAGTATCTACTCATTTATAAGACCTGGATGATGGCCAGTTCCCCATGCTTCCCACATCCCTCTCCCATCCATCTTTGTTTCTCCCTTCTTACCTTTCTGTACGGCTCTACCTTTCTTGGTCTTTTGTTTCTCTTACTTTGCTCACTCTTTTATATAGTTACATATAAAAAAAAGACAAAAGTCCATCCAGTTTAACCATATAAAAAAAAAGTTATAATCCTATACCCACAGTTGATCCAGAGGAAGGCAAAAATCCCAGCAAAGCATGATGCAATTTGCTTCTGCAGGGTAAAAAAATCCTTCCTGATCCCCCGAGAGGCAATCGGATATTCCCTGGATCAACTTTACCTATAAATGTTAGTATCCAGTTATTTTCTGTGTATCTAAGAAAGAATCCATGCCTTTTTTTAAAGCAATCCACTGAGCTGGCCAGAACCAACTCTTCAGGGACTCTATTCTACATTTTCAGAGCTCTTACTGTGAAGAAAACGTTCCGAATTTGGAGATTAACCACTTCAAGTCCGGACACTTTTACCCCTTTCCTGTCCAGGCCAATTTTCAGCCTTCAGCACTGTCACACTTTGAATGACAATTGTGCGGTCATGCAACACTGTACCCATATAAATTTTTTAGCATTGTTTTGAGACAGATAAAGCTTTATTTTGGTGGTATTTATTCACCACTGGGATTTTTATTTTTTTTTTGCTATGTAAATGAACAAGTCCAAAAATTTTGAAAAAAAGTGTTTTTCTTATAACATTTTGCAAATAAATAATATTTCATCATAAATCTTGGCCAAAATTTATTCAGTTATCTTTTTAGTAAAAAGAAAAAATAACCCAAATTAGTTTATAACCACAAATTATAATTTTTAAACTTTTTTTTACATTTTTTTTTATTTTTTTATATTATTATTTATGTTTTTTTTTTTTACATACTGTCACCCTAGCAGTACAGTATCACCATGGTGACACTGTACTACTTGTGGGGGGTGATGAAGATTTTTTTTTTTACACTGATTGCTTTTACACCCATAAAGGCTGTAAAAGCAATCATTTCTCCTTCTCTCTGGCTGCATTCTTGCAGCCATTGAGAACTACTCTGTGAGCTGTGATTGGTCACAGCTTGCTACATGGTACAAGGCTGTTGTGAATAGCCTTGTACCATGTGACCTCTGTGATCATTCACAGATTTCACACGTAGTAAGCAATGATGTCAGAAGTGACATCTTGCTTACTACTCTGCGTGTGATCACTGATTGGCCAATCAGGGATCTCATGATCGGGACCTCGCACAGAGGTCCCGTACGACGATCAGTGTTCAACTGAGCAGGTACCAGATCGCGGTGCTGTGCCTCCCAGGGAGTGTGCACAAGCAGGGGGCGGGGAGGCCGTTTATAAACGGCCACCCGACCCTGCATTGCCACTGTCCGGCCGTTTATATACAACGACCGGATGGGAGGTGGTTAAATTTCTTTTCCTCCACAGATAAAGAGTGCCCCCTTGTCCTCTGTGATGACCTCAGGGTGAATAACTCTACACCAAGTTCACTATATGAGCCACTGATGTATTTATACATGTTGATCATATCCCCTTTAATCTCCTCTTCTCAAGAGAGAATAAATTCAGTCCCTCTAATCTTTCCTCATAGCTGAGCTCCTCCATGCCTCTTATCAGTTTGGTTGCCCTTCTCTGTACTTTCTCCAGTTCCCCAATGTTTTTTTTGTGAATTGGTGCCCAAAACTGAACTGTATATTCCAGATGAGGCATGGCTAATGATCTGTACAGGGGTAATATGATATCTCTCTCTCTGGAGTCTATACCTCTTTCAATACAAGAGAGGATTTTAGAAACCGCAGCTTGGCATTGCATTATTAGGCTTGTGATCTACCAGAACTCCCAGATCCTTCTTCACCATTGCTTCCCCCAGTTGTACCCCCCCTAGTATGTATGATGCATGCATATTCTTAGCCCCCAAGTGCATAACTCTACATTTATTAACATTAATTCTCATTTAGCACATAGTTGGCTGAGGGCGACGGAGCCCATCGCCCGTCCCTTCTGTCTTCCTCTTTCTCCGATATAATCCATCAGCTGTTTCCCAGCTGACACCATTTTCTTGACCATTGGCAGATTTTGATTATATTATTGTACCAATTGAGTTTATATAGTGCTAACCTGTAAATCCCCTGTTCGCGACTTATGGGGTTTTCTATTGTATTTTGTTGCATACTTACATTCAAATCTTTGTGACAACCTGGGGCTCTGGCCCCTTATTCTCCCAATACGCCATATTGTCCAGCCTTTAGTACAACTTGAAAGTTTGATATAAATGTGTATAAATCTAAACTGCAGCATCAACAAGTATACAAAAAAAGTTTACTGATTCAATTTAGCTCTGATAGCACACTTTGTATTACAAATGTACCTGGGCAGTTGTTTTCACTTGAATTGCTCCCCCCCCCCATGTGAGTACAACAGCACCTCAAAATAAGGAGTAACTCAGAAGCACAGAAAGCAATAAAGACCTGACATAGATTCTTTTAAATGTTCCAAATGGCTGTCAAGTTCACATAAAACTACTTGTAGGCATGTGGTAGGAAATGGCAATTATGCTGCTGGTTGCTGTTGGGATAAATGAGCATTTAGAGAGGTTAGAAAACCTGTCCTAATTGCCGGGGCTGGAAGTCTCTCTGCCACTTTCCTCCAGCTTCCCATTCTCCTAACTAACTCACATAATCTTGCATGGTTTTTCACCCTGTAGTACAGTTGCAGTGGGTTGATTTACTAAAACTGGAGAGTGCAAAATCTGGGGCACCTGTGCATGGTAGCCAATCAGCTTCTAATTTCAGCTTGTTGAATTAAAGTGTTACTAAACCCAGGACCCTGCATTTGCTATATCTGGTCTCCCACGGTACACAGAACATGGAAATGCAATTATTTTAGTAAATTTAAACTGCTAAATACCTTTTCCCATCAGCAGTTAGAGCAGTTGTTGTGACTTCTATCAGTGTCCAGCAGAGCACTGGTTAAATCTTGTAGGAGGAGTTTTCTTTCTGCTCTATGAGGATGGAAATTCCCTGAACTCGGTCTGGGCAGTGCTGATTGGCCCTGTGCTAATCACATGCACTCTCCCAAGTAAAAAAAACAACAACTCTGTTGCAATACACACCAAACTGTGCATGTGCAGAGTGTCTCCACACCATATGTCTTATCAGGAAATAAGAGGGAAGCACTGCAAGAAAAGGAGGATTGGAGAAGACAGAATCAAACACAATGCAGAGGATTAACCCCTTAGGTTCCACAGTGAGTAAATCAAATATGCGTTACTGCATACACAGACTGATTTTACTGTTGTGGGTTTAGTAACACTTGAAGCTGTTCATAAAAACTGGAAGCTGACTGGTTTCTATGCACAGCTGTACCAAATTGTGTACTTTCCAGTTGTAGTAAATCGACCCCATTGTGTCTGAGATCTGAACAAACTCTTGTGCCAGCCTTAGATCATGCAACAATAAGTCTGTATATGATGGTATTAAAAGCCTGATCTTTGTATGACCCACTATTCATTTCTGCAAAACTGAATAGAAATGACTCAGCACCCCTCATTACTGTCCCCTGGGCATTAATGGTGTGCCCAAATTGTATGGAATAGTAGATATAAATACTAGGACACTGGAGGAGTAATCAGGGGTCATCCATTTACCCCTGGTTTGATGCGTTCATTCATTTCAGACAAATAAGGCTTACCAGAAGCTGACTACCCTGACCTTCTATGGGATTACTCCAGAGGAAACTAGATTCATATGGGAAAAGTCTACTTCACAAAGAGGACCTGAAGTGGTTAGAAAGCTTATTTATTTTCTAAAATAACAAAAATGTTATACTTACCTGCTCTGTGCAATGGTATTGCACAAAGTGGTCCTGAACCTCCTCTTCTTGGGTCCCCCTCTGGTTCTCTAGGCTCCTCCTCTTCTTGGGTCACCATAGAAGCTGCTTCCTATGGAGGTGAACCTGTGGTCTTGCTCTCGTGTGCCATAGACACTCACAATGTGGCTCGACCCAACCGCCTGCGAGGTCTTGTGAGAAGAGGGAGAGAGAGTAGTGCTTCTGCATTTGGGCACAGCACTGGATCGAGATAGAAATCAGGTAAGTATTTATGGAGGTGAGGGGGCGATACAAATACTGGGACATTTTTACTCCACCTTGATGCAGGGAATTCATTAAAGTGAAAAAGTTTGTCCTGCCTTTAGAACCTCTTTACTTACCCCTGTTGTAGGCATTACACTCATATCTTCTTCAGAATGTGTTCGCAGTATAATGTTTGACAGTTATAAATATTTTGGACACAAATATATATGTATATATTCTAAAATAAAATGCAATAAATGAAAACACATATGCTATGGTGTTTCAGTTGTTGTTTTGCTAATATGATTTTAAACATCTTTAAATATCTTCTGGAACAATTCGGGAGCCAAGGGGTCACATAATGCAAATACTGACCGCACCTCTTTAAGGTGATATTGAGGCTGCTACTGCCTTCTGTGCTTCACTATTGTTGAGTAAGACTGTCCGTGAATAGACCCATTAGGTAGGACTGGAGACCAGGGACCTAGGGGTCAAACACAACCAACTATCCTGTTTGTGATAAAGACTAGACATGTGCAGAACAAAAGCAATTTGTTTCATTTCAATTCGTTATTTAAATCATTCTGATTAGTTAAATTAATTTTAATTCCATTTTGGAATTCATTTTGTTTTCTTTATTCGAATTATAATCTTCCGAATTTGGTCAAATTGAATTCAATTCAACCGAATTCAGCAAATTGAAATCGACATTTATTCTATTAAAAATTTGAACTTCAGAAGACGGTTATATTCTTTCTATTTTATTTGATTCTATTCTATTGTTTTTTCTATTCTATTCTTTTATTTCTTATTTTATTATTTTCTATTCTATTATAATCTGTTCTTTTTTTATTCTATTCTAGTCTAATCTATTTTATTTTAATTTATTCTATTTGAAATTCAACTTTCTGAAGATATTTATATTCTGTTTTATTTTATTGTGTTTTTCTATTCTATTCTTTTCTATCTTTTTATTTTCTATTCTATTCTATTCAAAATTTGAATTTCAGCAGAGTTATATTCTTTCTATTTTATTCTATTCTTTTATGTTATATTTTATTCTGTCCTTTTCTTTTCTATTCTATTTTAATCTATTCTATTTGACATTTGAATTTTGGAAGAAGATTATATTCTTTCTTTTTTATTCTATTCTATTCTTTTATTTTCTATTCTATTCTGTTCTGTTCTGTTTTACTCTATTTTTTTCTAATTTTTCTATTCTATTTTATTCTATTCTTTTATTTTCTATGCTATTCTTTTCTATTCTATTTTTTTCTATTCTTTTATTTTCTATTCTATTCTGTTCTATTTTATTCAATTCTTTTATGTTCTATTCTATCTTATTCTTTTCCATTCTATTCCTTTATTTTCTATTCTATTTTATTTTATTCTTGTTTTGTTATTTTGAGTAGTTTAAATTTGTTACTATTGTAATTCGGAAATTCAGATACATCCAAATAAAAAAAATTTGTCCGAATTTCCATTCGGAATTAAACAAACCGCACATGTCTAATAGAGGCAGGCTTATGTGGGGAAGGAATATACTATATTGCCAAAATCATTGGGACACCTGCCTTTACATGGACTTTAATGGGATCCCAATCTTAGTCCATAGGGTTCAATATTGAGTTGGCCCACCCTTTGCAGCTATAACAGCTTCAACTCTTCTGGGAAGGCTGTTCACAAGATTTAGGAGTGTGTCTATGGAAATGTTTGACCATTCTTCCAGAAGCGCATTTATGAGGTCAGTTACTGATGTTGGAAGAGAAGGCCTGGCTTGCAGTCTCCACTCTAATTCATATTAAAGGTTTTCTAGCGAGTTGAGGTCAGGACTATGTGCAGGCCAGTTAAGTTCCTCCATCCTGAACTCGCTCATCCATGTCTTTATGAACCTTGCTTTGTGAAACTGGTGTGCAGTCATGCTGAAACAGGAAGGAGACAACCCCAAACAAAGTTGGGAGCATGAAATTGTCCAAAATGTCTTGGTATGCTGATGCCTTAAGAGTTCCCTTCACTGGAACTAAGGGGGCCAAGCCCAACCCTTGAAAAACAACCCCACACCATAATCCCTGCTCCACCAAAGTTTACACTTGGCACAATGCAGTCAGGCAAGTACCATTCTTCTGGAAACCGCCAAACCCAGACATGTCCATCAGATTGCCAGACAGAGAAGCATGATTCTTCACTCCAGAGAATATGTCTCCACTACTCTAGAGTCCAGTGGCAGCGTGCTCTACACCACTGCATCTGACGCTTTACATAGAACTCGATGATGTAAGGCTTGGATCCAGCCGCTCGGCCATGGAAACCCATTCCATGAAGCTCTTGATGCACTATTGTTGTACTAACCTGAAGGCCACACAAAGTTTGGAGGTCTTTAGCTATTGACTCTGCAGACAGCGACTTCTGCTCACTGTGCGCTTCAGTATGCGCTGACCTGCTCTGTCATTTTATGTGGCCTACCACTTTGTGGCTGAGTTGCTGTTGTTCCAAATTGCTTTCTCTTTATTATAATACCACTACCAGTTGACCGTGGAATATTTAGTAGCAAGGAGATTTCACAGATGGACTTATTGTACAGGTGGCAACCTATCACCGTACCACTCTGGAATTCAATGAGCTCCTGAGAGTGACCCATTCTTTCACAAATGTTTGTAGAAGCAGTCTGCATGCCTAGGTGCTTGATTTTATACACCTGTGTCCATGGAGGTGATTGGAACACCTGAATCCAATGATTTGGAGGGGTGTCCCAATACTTTTGGCAATATAGTGTATGTACAATGCAAAGTGTATGATGATGTTGCAGTTATTGGTGAGCATTGTGAAAGGGGAATGTTCCAAAAAGTCAGTTTATTGTAAACTATTTTACGTCTTTCAACCAGCTCCTTTCTGGTTCTCATCTTTCCATCAGAATATGTCTCAGTGTTGCAAAGAAAGTTGATGCTAAAAGATGATTGTGGGTCAAAAAGAGGAGCAGGTAGCTTTCTACCCAGCAATGACTTCAGGTCCCACAATGATCAAAGTCTGAATGGAAGTAACTCCACTTAGGACCACCAGTCCAATATAAGTTATTAGTACTGGCCCAGGGGAAGCCGGAGAAGGTGTGGGCTAGGGAAAATGTTCTGTTGCCTCCAACCTAGTTGTATTTAGAACACCATCAGTTTTTTCTAGTTTTGGATAGAATGACCAAAGAATAGGGCCTGGAAGATTTTAATAGCTGTCTGTGTCCTCACCATCTGTATTACCTACTGTTACCTGGAGAGAAAGTTAAAAGAGAAATATGGCCAAAGCTTTTCTTTGAGTCATACTTCTCTTGTAGGTCACAGATCCACACCAACCTCTGGAAGGATCCTGTCAATATTGTTGAGACCATCCCGTTGTCTGACTGAGAGTTTGCTCTGCCCTTCGGCACGCAACTGAGAGCCAGCCACTACCACCCCCTACCCAGCTTGGTGCTCCAGTGAGCACTGGAGGAGCAGAACAGAGAGCAGTAACTAACAGTCATAGCTCTCCGCTTGGAGCAGACCAAGAACTGAGCGATCAGCGGTCCCATGATTACTTTGGATAGCTGCATCTCGACACTGATCCTATAGCATTTAGATTAATATGAAGGGGGTTTTTTGTCATATCCCATAGTTATCCTTTAAAGGAAATCCACACTACCTCTCCGAACAGGAGTAAACCAGTCCCCGTGGTACAGGTAGGATTTCTCCACATTTAGGGTGTTTTTTTTTCACTTCCTCTTTTGCCTTTAGTAAATAAGGTGAAGGGAAAGCATCCCAATGAGGACACAGACATCAGGGAAAGCTAACAGAGATTCAACCTTTCTTTATTCTATCGAAAACTAAATAAAAATAGTCTGGCTGCAATTCCACTTTAAGCTTTGAGAGCTGCTTTTATTTATCACAAGAAATAAGGGTTAGCTGTATTTATTATCTTTAGGTGTCACTAGGACTATCTATACCGAAAGGGAGAAACCAGACATATTTAACAATTTTTTATCTGTATGTCATACTGTACATCAGCTAATGTACAATATAAAAGCATACTGTATATACCTTCTGCATGATCTTACTCCACTTTAATTTCCTAGTGCTTGAAAACTATATGCTGAAATATGTTACCCTCTTTTACAATTTATTTTTGACAACACTTTTGTTTATCTTGATGCCTTAGATTTTTCTTTCATCAGGCAAAAAATTACATTACTTATGGGTACCATAAGGAAATGGTTGCCAATGCACTAGACACAGCTAAATAATGCACTTTGTGTACCTCTGGATCAGACATTTTTTAATTTGCGTTAACAGAACACTTTAACGATCTGAGGATTTATCTAAAACAAAATATGACCTATGATAAGCATTGCCAAATTTTAATAAATAACCTAAGCTTGTATAACATGTTTACTGGTGAGCCAGGCATTAAAACAGTAAAGCTTAGTTAAAGTAATAAATATTTTCTAAACCAATAGAATAATTAGACCCTCAGCTCGGTATGACAAGTATTATCAACAAAAATTAATCAGGCGCATCTTTTAGTGAACTCAATTAATAATATGCAACAACAGGGTCTCTTTTCTTAAAAGGAAAATTAATTAGTGAAGGGAAGGTCACTTGGAGATGCTGACATCACTCATCAGAATGCTCTGGCAGCTCTAATTATTTGTCTTCCAGGCTTGGGTGATCAAAAATTATTGCAATACCTGGGCAACATTTTCAGAAAGCTTTGTGCATGGCTCTTTTAATTAGAGTTGGAATGTGATTAATGCAATGGCAGCATTTAGTTCAGCCTCTCAACATTGAGTGAGTTCGTTTTATGTGACTGTTCTATTGAAGGCAGATGTATGGAATGTTTTTATTCCAGTTATATAGGTATATGTTCTTTTAATGTTTTGCTGTCGCATTATTTCTGGTAATTTTATTTAATCTGAACCTGTAGAATTACAGTTTTGTTAATTTTTAATGGATTAAAATAGCAGATAAAAGTGAAAAATATTTCAAAGAAGAAATACTGTCCGGGAAAAACTGTGGTTCTCTTAACTCTTGCATGTTCAGTTCTTGTTTCTGTCTTTGGCTGAAAAGGTAAATTTGATGCTGCTTAACCACATGCCGCCCAGCCACTGTAGAAATACGGCAGCAGGGCGGCACGGCTGGGCAAAACCACGTTTTAAAATGTGTGTTTTTAAAACAGGTAGGGGGCGCACGCGAGGTGCACCGCCGCCCTACCTGTCCCGCCGATCACAGCCGTGGATGTCAGTCGCCGGGTCACAGCCGGTCGTTACCGCCTATGTCCCGGCGATTAGCGGCAATCACTGACAGAGAGCACAGCTGCAGTAGCTGTGCTTTCTCTCAGTTCCCTGACAGCTCCTGACACGCTGATCGGGACAGAAGAGTTTATCTGCATAATAAACTTAACCCCTTCCTCCCCGGTGCCATTAGTACAGTGTCTGTGTTTTTTTTTTGCACTGATCACTGTATTGGTGTCACTGGGGATGTCAGTGACCCCAAGTCAGTACCCCCAATGTCAGAATGTCTGCCGCAGTCCCGCCATAAGTCGCTGATCGCCGCCATAAGTCACTGATCGCCGCCATAAGTCGCTGATCACCACCATTATTAGTATAAAAAATTTAAAATCCCAGTATCTTTCCCGCCATTTGTAAACGCTATAACTTTCACGTAAACCAATTAATTTACATGTATTGGGTTTTTTGTAGCAAAGACATGTCGCAAAATGCATTTTGGCAGAAATTTATGACTAAATTTGATTTTGAATTTTTTTTTATTGGACATGTTTTATAGCAAAAAGTCCAAAATATTGTTTTTTTTCCTCAAAATTGTCAGCATTTTTTTTCTTATAGCGCAAAAAATAAAAAACGCACAGGCGATCAAATACCACCAAAAGAAAGCTCAATTTGTGGGAAAAAAAAGGATGTAAATTTCATTTATGTACCGTATTGCATGACCGCCCAATTGTAGCAAAAAAATGCAGTATCTATACCATAGTTTGTAGACGCTATAACTTTTACACAAAGAAATCAATATACACTTATCGGGATTTGTTTTACCAAAAACATGTAGCAGAATACATTTTGGCCTAAATTTATAACTAACTTTGAGTTTACTATATATTTTTTATAGCTGAAAGTAAAAAAATCGTTTTTCTTCAAAATTTTTGGTCTTTTTTTGTTTATAGCGTGAAAAATAAAAAGCGCACAGGTGATCAAATACCACCGAAAGAAAGCTCTATTTGTGTGAAAAAAAGGACGTACATTTAGTTTGGAAGCAGCATTGCAAGACCGCGCAATTATTAGTTGAATTAGTGCAGTGCCGAGTAGCAAAAAGAGGCCTGGTCATTAAGGGGGGTAAATCCTCTGGAGGGTAAGTGGTTAAAGTGTATGAAAACCTTATCAATATTATTTTAGCTCTTTTTGTTCTCCCATTTGGTCTGACAAATTTAGCATTTAAATTCTCAGTAGATTTTTGGAAAGCAACTACTTAGATTTCCTACTCATCTGAGTAAAGCCAACATAAATGGTATGTTCGTAGGTACAGCACCTGGTTCATGTGTCTGCTGGAGAACACCAGAGGAAGTAGACTATGAGGGGAAACTAATATTTTTTAATATTTTATCCTATTTTTAATTTTTCCACCAAAAATTATGCTTTAGCTTTATCTGAATTCTGGTGTCACCCACTTGGAATTATATTTTGAAAACTTTAGCTAAACCCAGGTCTAGTTTTTTTTAGAGTCCTTGCTAAAACAGGGTTCCAGTTTTCCTACCCCTTCTGTTTCCTTCTACATAATGCAAAATAACCATAATTCCAATATGGAGAATGGAGTCTTAGACTATATTTACAAAGATGACCACCAGCAGGAATCAGTGGGTTCTTGCCAGCAGAGCTACATGCTGCACACGCCCAGTGCATACAATCGGTGGTGGCTTCCAGATTTGTACAGATCAATGGCCAGCACAACCACTTTTCACATGTAACCTCTCATTTAAGCATTAATATGCAAATAAAGCCTCTCAAAACCCTGGATGCAGACAGTCTGTACCCAGAGACGACTCTTCTGTAGAGTTTCTAGCTACACACAAACTGACCTCAGATAATTGGCCAGTTTGTAGGCAGCTATAGCACAAAGTGTAACTTCACCTAGAGGAAATGTTTAGCAACCTCTGAACACAGCAAACTGATCACCCAGGTCTACTCATATGAATGTGGCCTTTATAAGTATGGAATATCTTACTACCTTAGCTCTACTGAGATATAAGAAAATTTATACAAAATCACATTTCTTAGGGGGGTGAACCAAAAAAACCAAATCTAACCTGGTAGTTAACCCTTGGAACCTAAATGTCTAGACCATATTTAACAGCATCACTATCCATTGGTTAACTTGATAGCAACTCTATAACTATTGATTTCTTAAAAATTCATTTCTAAATTTTTTAAGGTCCTAAAGGCTTTTCTTTGGCACACTGGGGTTTATTTACTAAAGCCCGGAGAGTGCAAAATCAGGTGCATTTATGCACAGATATCAATCAGATTCCAGGTTTTATTGCCAAAGCTTAATTGAACAAGCTGATGTTAGAAGCTGATTGGCTACCATGCACAGGTGCACCAGATTATGAGTGCATCAGCTAGTAAATATCCCCCACAGTGTAATAGATAATTTATTTGTGTTTTTTTTATTATAAGCTGACAAATGTACACATTTGTTTATTAGTCCTCATGCACACTGGACGTTTTTACAGCTGCTTTTTTGGCTTTTGGCGTTTTTCCCTACAGCCAGTAAACTCCCCAGCATGCTTTCCTATGTGTCCATGCACACATAGACTGTAATCAGCATTTTTTGGCAAGGGCGTTTTTTGGCTGGGAAAAAAAACAGAACTAGTGGGTTTCCAGAGTTTTTTAGCTGTGAAAACGATCTAATGCTGAAAAACGCGACAAAATGTGGCAAACCAGAATTTTTGGGGGTTTTTTTAAGCAAAAAAAGTTTTTGTTTTTGTTAAATGCAAATGGGGAAATATACGGAAAAACACGGCAACACACTAATGCAAAAATGCTAAAATACGCTGAAAAACTCACATTTTTAACATGATTTACACAGCTAATGCTACCAGGGTTATTAAAACGCCCAGTGTCCATGGAGCCTGAAAGTGATCTATCTACAGTATACATAATTTATACCATTAAGAAACTTTTCAAATTAACTTTTTATTGTTGGTAATTTACTGTAACAGCTAAAGTCTACCAGTTTCAGATGTCATCGTGCTTCTCTCTGTATGAAGCAAAATGACAGTTGAGCCATTAGGATTTTTTGAAAACATTTCCATGTGATCACCATGATTGGTTGTCACAAGATCAGGAATCTGTTAGCAATTTGCAGACCATCACTGTCAGTGACAGTGCAGTCTCAGAACTAGGAGCCTGCACTGCTGCTGGTTACCAGTTCCAAAATATATTGTAGATAATCATTCCTTTAACATGATGCCTCACTCTTAATCTGCAGATTGCAGATGGCAAATGTTTAATCACTTAAAAAGACAGAACATGCATATAAAATATATAGATACAAAAATACAGCAACCTTTATTCATAGAAAAGATTACAATGATTTAAAATTCATTCTCCAGTGTGCTGCCCCATTATTTGTCACATTTATAATCAGTTGGTTAATTTAGGGTTATGATAATGACCTCATCATAAAGTTTATAACAGACTGCAGCACTAAACCAGAAATAGTAAGCCATGTGAATGTGCCTGTGAATCAAATTTAAAAGTTCATCTGATGAACTATTGGTTCACAAAGTCATTAATAGGATGATGGAAAGAGGAGGACTAATGATTTATCACTTTTTGACGGAATATTTGCATGTAGATGTGTTGGATCTGCAGCAATTAAGAAAACCAGAGAATTGCGATTCATTTTATTGTATGTTTTGTTTGTAGATTGGACAGATCAAATTTGCATGCATCACTTCAAATTGCCGTTTGTTGATTCAACTATAAATGGTTCTCATGGAAAACAAGTCTTAGAAAATGCTTGTCTATTATGGACAACTGAGGGGAATGCAAACCTCATGTTTTATTGTAAAATGCAAGCTTGTGCCTTTTTGGTTCCTCATCAGAGCCTCTCTATTGGCCATTGACATTGCCCATTTAAAAAGAGGACCAATAGAGAGGCTGTAGAGGTGCAAGGGGCAGGGGCAGTCTTTAAGTGTATGTAAAGCCTAACAACTAATTGTTATTTGCTCCCTTTTTGTTTGTTTAATATACAATTGATTATTTTGTTATAGCTGTTGAATAATACCTGTTGATCCTGCCAAACATCTTGTGAGCTGAAAATTCCTTGTGCACTCTGCCAGCTTTGCATTACTATCAGATACTGTATATTGTTCTCAGCTTTCTTTGTAGATACAAAACCCTTCACTTATGTTATGGAAAAGAGTAGAGGGGAGGTAGTCTGTAGTCCTACCCTACGATGTTCCTCCATAGATTAGGTATTGTGAGCGAGAGTTGTCTCCTTAGTAAGCAATGCCACTCTAGGACTGGAAGTGTTTTGCTGGCAGGATCACCAGGTGAAAATAAAGAGTAAAAAAATCAAACTAATGGAACCACCATGCCTTGGAACTGGTAAGCATAAATGTATCATATTTTTGCTCTGGGGTTTAGATATACTTTACCTTTTAAAGGCAAAGCCATCATTTGTCTATAGCCTAAGCAGCCTATAGAGGATCTCTAAATCTAATGATTGTGCATGTAGTTTTCTTTTTGATTTTAACTGCTTATACATTTTTTATGCTATGTTTCATTTGAATTGAAACATTTATAAAAGGTTTAATTTCATTTATTGTAGAAACAATTAAATATTCAAATGAGATGAAGTGCTGTAGGTAGTTAAGTGCATTACTGATATATGAAACATTTGTAATATTTCCGCTAAGTACGTCTGGAAAGAAAAAACAAAATTAGCGGATGAATTATTTCATTTTCTTACCATGCTTGTATAATGTAATTTTGCACATGGCGCTAACCACATCTTTTACTTTCAGAAAAGGCACATTAACCTTTATGATTAATAAAAGTGGGGTGAGGAAGGGTTTATGAGGTGCTCCTTAAGTAGAATTGCAAACACATATTTTAAATTATCACTGGCTACACTGTGCTCCACATCAGCGGGTCAACAAATAGTGACATAAATTAAAATGTGAAATTAAAAGCAGCGTTGAAATATTTTACTCTATCTTGTTATTTGTATATACGTTTTACTTATTATTTTCTGCCTCAAAAGTGATTGGTTTCTCAAATCACCTACATCTTTATGTTAGCAATTACTGTCTGTTCTTGAGGGACGTTTATGGCACTTTCCATTTTAGCAGCAAGAGATTTTATTAATATGCAAACTGTTAACGTGTGTCTTTAGAATTTCCAATGAGACCGTGTGGGAGCCATCTTGTTCTTTAACTGCTGTCAGCTAAGTGGTTATATACCTACTTTATTTCTGCATTTTTATACTTCAGTGTCTATTCATGCATGTAAAACTTGGTAATCAAAGTTTAGCATTAAGATGACATTTTGTTTTGTAAATTGCTTTTATGTATTCCTATGATCCAAGAATGCAGTATTAAGTGTGTGTAAACCCTAACAAATGATTCCACTTATTTATACCCTTTCAGTTGGTTGAATATACCAGGGGTCCCCAACCCCTGGGCTGCGAACCAGTGGCGTTCTGTGCCCTGTTTGCAGCCGGGCTATGCAGGCTGCACTGAAGGAGATGCGGTGGGCGAGCAGGGATTACATTATCACCTCTCACCTCCCGCCCTGCATCACTAATGCTGGGTCCACCTTCTCACATCTCATAGGATAAAGTTCCATTCTATGAGATGTGAGAAGGCAGACCCAACAGCAGTGTTTACAGTGTAATACCAATTGAGCATGTGCTGGTTTCCCCGTTCATGAATACTGGATTCCATGGTGCTGGGGAGAGGGTGCAAGTTGTAAGTCTTTCACTGAAATCAGAAAACCACACAATTACAAGTTAGCCTTAAATTCTTAAAAAGTGAAACGCTGGATCTGCTGCTGTGGTGGCAGGCTACAGTGGGAAGCTGCGTCTGGTGGCTGTAGTGGAAGGCTACAGTGGGAAGCTGCATCTGGTGGCTGTAGTGGAAGGCTACAGTGGGAAGCTGCATCTGTAGTGGAAGGCTACAGTGGGAAGCCGCGTCTGGTGGCTGTAGTGGAAGGCTACAGTGGGAAACCGCGTCTGGTGGCTGTAGTGGAAGGCTACAGTGGGAAGCCGTGTCTGGTGGCTGTAGTGGAAGGCTACAGTGGGAAGCCGCGTCTGGTGGCTGTAGTGGAAAACTACAGTGGGAAGTTGCGACTGGTGGCTGTAGTGGAAGGCTACAGTGGGAAGCTGCGTCTGGTGGCTGTAGTGGAAGGCTACAGTGGGAAGCTGCGTCTGGTGGCTGTAGTGGCAGGCTGCAGTGGGAAACTGCATCTAGTGGCTGTAGTGGCAGGCTACAGTGGGAAGCTGCATATAGTGGATGAAGTGGCAGGCTAGTGTCAAGCTGCATCTTACATAGATATATAGATAGTCTGGCTGAAAAAAGACAAAAGTCCATCCAGTTCAACCATTAAAAAAAAAAAGTTATAATCCTATACCCACAGTTGATCCAGAGGAAGGCAAAAAACCCAGCAAAGCATGATCCAATTTGCTCCTGCAGGGAAAAAAAATCCCTCCTGAATCCCAAGAGACAATTGGATATTCCCTGGATCAACTTTACCTATAAATGTTAGTATCCAGTTATATTCTGTTTAACTAAGAAAGAATCCAGGCCTTTTTTAAAGCAATCCACTAAGCTAGCCAGAACCAACTCTTGATGGAGTCTATTCCACATTTTCACAGCTGTCACTGTGAATAAACCTTTCCCTGTTTGGAGATTAAAGTTCTTTTCCTCCAGACGTAAAGAGTGCCCCCTTGCGCTCTGTGATGACCTCAGGGTGAATAACTCTACACCGAGTTCACTATGTGAACCACTGATGTATTTACTGTATACATGTTGATCATATCCCCGCTTAATCTCCTTTTCTCAAGAGAGAATAAATTCAGTTCCTCTAAGCTTTCCTCATAGCTGAGCTCCTCCATGCCTCTTATCAGTTTTGTTGCCCTTCCCTGTACTTTCTCCAGTTCCTCAATGTTCTTTTTTGTGAATTGGTGCCCAAAACTGAACTGCATATTCCAGATGAGGTGTTACTAATTTGTACAGGGGTAATATGATATCTCTCTCTCTGGAGTCTATACCTCTTTTAATACAAGAGGATTTTGCTCGCTTTAGAAACCGCAGCTTGTCATTGCATGCCATTATTAAGCTTGTGATCTACCAGAACTCCCAGATCCTTCTCCACCATTGATTCCCCCAGTTGTACCCCCCCCCCCCCCCAGTATGTATGATGCATGCATATTCTTAGCCCCCAAGTGCATAACCTTACATTTATCAACATGAAACCTCATTTGCCACATAGTCGCCCAATTAAACAGTGCATTGAGGTCGGCTTGTAAGTTGAAGACATCCTGTAAGGATGTTATTCCATTGCACAGCTTGGCGTCATCTGCAAAAACTGAAATAGGATTTTTAATCCCAGACCTTATATCATTTATAAATATATTAAAAAGTAAGGGTCCCAACACTGAAGCTTGGGGTACACCACTGACAACCCTAGACCATTCAGAGTATGAATCATTAACCACTACTCTTTGAATACGATTTTTTAGCCAGTTTTCGATCCATTTACATATGGATTTTTCCAAGCCCGTAGACTTTACCTTACACATTAGCCGTGTGTGGGGAACTGTGTCAAATGCTTTTGCAAAATCCAAGTATACCATGTCCAACGCCACCCCTCTGTCCAAGGTTTTGCTCACCCCCTCAGAAAAAAGAAAACAGATTTGTTTGACAACTGTCTTTATGAATCTATGCTGTCTGTTGCTTAAAATATTTTTTTTCCAGCAAGAACTCATCTATGTGGTTTTTTATTAAACTCTCCAATATCTTCCCAACTATAGTTAAACTAACAGGTCTATGATTACTTGGTAAAGATTTTGACCCCTTTTTAAACATTGGCACCACATTGGCCATCTGGTGGCTATGATGCCAGGCTAGTGACAGGATGCATCTGGTGATTGTGATAGCAAGATAGTGACAATCTGTCTGGTGGTTGTGATGGCAGGCTAGTGACAGGCTGCCTTTGGTGGCTGTGAGGATAGGGCAAGTGACAAGCTGCCTGGTGGTTGTGATGGCAGGCAAGTGACAAGCTGTCTGGTGATGTGATGGCAGGCTAGTGACAGGCTGCCTTTGGTGGCTGTGATGGCAAGCTAGTGACAAGCTGTCTGGTGGTTGTGATGGCAGGCTAGTGACAGGCTGCCTTTGGTGGTTGTGATGGCAGGCTAGTGACAGGCTGCCTTTGGTGGCTGTGATGGCAGGCTAGTGACAAGCTGTTTCATGGTCATGATGGCAGGCTAGTGACAGGCTGCCTTTGGTGGCTGTGATGGCAGGTCAGTGACAAGCTGTCTAGTAGTCATGATTAGAGATGAGCGAAGTATTCAAAAATTCGATTCGGCTGATTCGGCGAATTCGAGGAATAAATTCGATTCGATGCGAATATATTCGCTGCGAATTTAACTTATAAAAGGGTGTTTCTAGGCTTCAGAGAGCCTTCATATTAGTGCAGAACACTGTACCTTTAATTTAAATGCCCTTGGAGTCTGCTGGGGAAGAGAAATAATACTGTCAGTCAGTATGACATGCAGATGAGTGCCGTCGATCTTAGAATCACCGCACACTTCACTCATTTGGGCAGTCACGGGGCCAAAACCAGAGTGTGGAGCCACAGTGTGGCGGTGGAGGCAGCAGCAATGGGAGGCCATACAGCACCCTATGACAAAAATGGAACCCACCAGCAGTGTGAGGAGACCTGAAAGTGGCACATGGCAGAGTGTGGCGATGGAGACAGCAGCAATGGGAGGCCGTACAGGGACCCATGAGAGACTCTGGACCTGGCAGCAGCATGAGGAGGCGGTACGGGGGCCCATGGCAGATTACGGGCCTGGCAGCAGCAATGGGAGGCCCGTAATCTGCCAGCACCCTATGACGAAAAATGGAACACACCAGCAGTGTGAGGAGACCTGAAAGTGGCACATGTTTGGGGCATGATTCATGGCGGATTTAGTCAGTTGTGTCAGGAACTGGTGGTTTGAAATCCAGACTAATCCACGCCTGATTCATTTTCACAAACGTGAGTCTCTCCACACTTTGGGTGGACAGTCGTGTCCTCCGCGGAGTTACAATACCTCCTGCCGCACTAAACACGCTCTCCGATGCCACGCTACTGGCCGGGCATGACAGCCTTTCAAGGGCAAATTCAGCTAGTTGGGGCCAAAGGTCAAGTTTCGTTGCCCAGTAGTCAAGGGGATTGTCTACCTCGGTTGGCAGGGTGCTGTCCAAGTAGGCCCAAGCCTGTTGTTTGAGGTCCTGCTCCAGGTCCACCTGATGCTGCTGCTGCTGCTGCTGCTGCGGCTGGTTAGTAGTTTCCTCACTGCGCTGGTGAAGAAAGCTACTCATCATCGACTGCAGACTGAGGCAGCCGCTGCTGGTGGAGCTGCCACTGCTCCTACCACCCCACCCCTCCCCTGCTGCCATGGCAGCGGAACGCGAGCGCACAGGGCCCACAGTGTCTGAGGATGGACGTTGGCGCAGAAAGGCAGAGACCAACTGACTACATAGGTGGTTTTTATAGTACGTTATTTTGGCCTCCCTCTCAGCAGGTGTGAAAAAGGCCACCATTTTTGAACGGTAGCGAGGGTCCAACAAGGTGGACAGCCAAAAGTCATCCCTCTGTCTGATGGTTATTATTCGGCTGTCGCTACGCAAGCAACCGAGCATGCTATGGGCCATTTGTGCCAAGGAATGCGAGGGACTCCCTGCCTCCATCTCCACAGCATACTGCCACGGTGCGTCTGGGTCCTCTGTCTCCTCCTCCTCCTCCTCTACCAGATGCTCCTGCTCCTCCACTCCTGTCCGCTGAGTGGAAAAACCACCCATTTCACTCAATAATTCCTGAGCACCAATGTCCTCCTCTACCTCCTCCTCTTCTTCCTGTCCTGCCCCCACAGGGGTCATGTGGCGTTGAGATCTGTGCGCCACGTCTACCGCCCTCTGACCAGCCATTGTTAACAGCATTTGTTCCAGGACGTGCAACAGAGGAATGATGTTGTTCATCCCATAGTCCTGCCGACTCACGAATAGCGTGGCCTCCTCAAAGGGCCTGAGCAAGCGGCAGGTGTCACGCATGAGCTACCAATGGCTGACATCGAAGTTACACAGGGGAGTACCTTTATCCGCTTGTAACATCAGGAATCTGTGATGGCCTTTCGCTGATCGTAAAGGAGGTCTAACATATGTAGGGTTGAATTCCACCTTGTTGCAACGTCACAGCATGAGGAGTCGGTACGGGGGCCCATGGCAGATTACGGGCCTGGCAGCAGCAATGGGAGGCCCGTAATCTGCCAGCACCCTATGACAAAAAATGGAACACACCAGCAGTGTGAGGAGACCTGAAAGTGGCACATGGCAGAGTGTGGCGATGGAGACAGCAGCAATGGGAGGCCGTACAGGGACCCATGAGACACTCTGGACCTGGCAGCAGCATGAAGAGGCGGTACAGGGGCCCATAGCAGATTACAGGCCTGGCAGCAGCAATGGGAGGCCCGTAATCTGCCAGCACCCTATGACAAAAAATGGAACACACCAGCAGTGTGAGGAGACCTGAAAGTGGCACATGGCAGAGTGTGGCGATGGAGACAGCAGCAATGGGAGGCCGTACAGGGACCCATGAGACACTCTGGACCTGGCAGCAGCATGAAGAGGCGGTACAGGGGCCCATGGCAGATTACGGGCCTGGCAGCAGCAATGGGAGGCCCGTAATCTGCCAGCACCCTATGACAAAAAATGGAACACACCAGCAGTGTGAGGAGACCTGAAAGTGGCACATGGCAGAGTGTGGCGATGGAGACAGCAGCAATGGGAGGCCGTACAGGGACCCATGAGAGACTCTGGACCTGGCAGCAGCATGAGGAGGCGGTACAGGGGCCCATGGCAGATTACGGGCCTGGCAGCAGCAATGGGAGGCCCGTAATCTGCCAGCACCCTATGACAAAATGGAACACACCAGCAGTGTGAGGAGACCTGAAAGTGGCACATGGCAGAGTGTGGCGATGGAGACAGCAGCAATGGGAGGCCGTACAGGGACCCATGAGACACTCTGGACCTGGCAGCAGCATGAAGAGGCGGTACAGGGGCCCATAGCAGATTACAGGCCTGGCAGCAGCAATGGGAGGCCCGTAATCTGCCAGCACCCTATGACAAAAAATGGAACACACCAGCAGTGTGAGGAGACCTGAAAGTGGCACATGGCAGAGTGTGGCGATGGAGACAGCAGCAATGGGAGGCCGTACAGGGACCCATGAGACACTCTGGACCTGGCAGCAGCATGAAGAGGTGGTACAGGGGCCCATGGCAGATTACGGGCCTGGCAGCAGCAATGGGAGGCCCGTAATCTGCCAGCACCCTATGACAAAAAATGGAACACACCAGCAGTGTGAGGAGACCTGAAAGTGGCACATGGCAGAGTGTGGCGATGGAGACAGCAGCAATGGGAGGCCGTACAGGGACCCATGAGAGACTCTGGACCTGGCAGCAGCATGAGGAGGCGGTACAGGGGCCCATGGCAGATTACGGGCCTGGCAGCAGCAATGGGAGGCCCGTAATCTGCCAGCACCCTATGACAAAATGGAACACACCAGCAGTGTGAGGAGACCTGAAAGTGGCACATGGCAGAGTGTGGCGATGGAGACAGCAGCAATGGGAGGCCGTACAGGGACCCATGAGACACTCTGGACCTGGCAGCAGCATGAAGAGGCGGTACAGGGGCCCATGGCAGATTATGGGCTTGGCAGCAGCAATGGGAGGCCCGTAATCTGCCAGCACCCTATGACAAAAAATGGAACACACCAGCAGTGTGAGGAGACCTGAAAGTGGCACATGGCAGAGTGTGGCGATGGAGACAGCAGCAATGGGAGGCCGTACAGGGACCCATGAGAGACTCTGGACCTGGCAGCAGCATGAGGAGGCGGTACAGGGGCCCATGGCAGATTACGGGCCTGGCAGCAGCAATGGGAGGCCCGTAATCTGCCAGCACCCTATGACAAAATGGAACACACCAGCAGTGTGAGGAGACCTGAAAGTGGCACATGGCAGAGTGTGGCGATGGAGACAGCAGCAATGGGAGGCCATACAGGGACCCATGAGAGACTCTGGACCTGGCAGCAGCATGAAGAGGCGGTACAGGGGCCCATGGCAGATTACGGGCCTGGCAGCAGCAATGGGAGGCCCGTAATCTGCCAGCACCCTATGACGAAAAATGGAACACACCAGCAGTGTGAGGAGACCTGAAAGTGGCACATGTTTGGGGCATGATTCATGGCGGATTTAGTCAGTTGTGTCAGGAACTGGTGGTTTGAAATCCAGACTAATCCACGCCTGATTCATTTTCACAAACGTGAGTCTCTCCACACTTTGGGTGGACAGTCGTGTCCTCCGCGGAGTTACAATACCTCCTGCTGCACTAAACACGCGCTCCGATGCCACGCTACTGGCCGGGCATGACAGCCTTTCAAGGGCAAATTCAGCTAGTTGGGGCCAAAGGTCAAGTTTCGTTGCCCAGTAGTCAAGGGGATTGTCTACCTCGGTTGGCAGGGTGCTGTCCAAGTAGGCCCAAGCCTGTTGTTTGAGGTCCTGCTCCAGGTCCACCTGATGCTGCTGCTGCTGCGGCTGGTTAGTAGTTTCCTCACTGCGCTGGTGAAGAAAGCTACTCATCATCGACTGCAGACTGAGGCAGCCGCTGCTGGTGGAGCTGCCACTGCTCCTACCACCCCACCCCTCCCCTGCTGCCATGGCAGCGGAACGCGAGCGCACAGGGCCCACAGTGTCTGAGGATGGACGTTGGCGCAGAAAGGCAGAGACCAACTGACTACATAGGTGGTTTTTATAGTACGTTATTTTGGCCTCCCTCTCAGCAGGTGTGAAAAAGGCCACCATTTTTGAACGGTAGCGAGGGTCCAACAAGGTGGACAGCCAAAAGTCATCCCTCTGTCTGATGGTTATTATTCGGCTGTCGCTACGCAAGCAACCGAGCATGCTATGGGCCATTTGTGCCAAGGAATGCGAGGGACTCCCTGCCTCCATCTCCACAGCATACTGCCACGGTGCGTCTGGGTCCTCTGTCTCCTCCTCCTCCTCCTCCTCTACCAGATGCTCCTGCTCCTCCACTCCTGTCCGCTGAGTGGAAAAACCACCCATTTCACTCAATAATTCCTGAGCACAAATGTCCTCCTCCTCTTCTTCCTGTCCTGCCCCCACAGGGGTCATGTGGCGTTGAGATCTGTGCGCCACGTCTACCGCACCCTGACCAGCCATTGTTAACAGCATTTGTTCCAGGACGTGCAACAGAGGAATGACGTCGTTCATCCCATAGTCCTGCTGACTCACGAATAGCGTGGCCTCCTCAAAGGGCCTGAGCAAGCGGCAGGTGTCACGCATGAGCTGCCAATGGCTGACATCGAAGTTACACAGGGGAGTACCTTTATCCGCTTGTAACATCAGGAAATCGGTGATGGACTTTCACTGTTCGTAAAGGCGGTCTAACATGTGTAGGGTTGAATTCCACCTTGTTGCAACGTCGCAGATCAGGCGATGCTGTGGAATTCCGTTCTGCCGCTGCAGCTCAAGGAGGGTGTGCTTTGCGGTGTAGGAATGGCTGAAATGCATGCAAAGTTTACGTGACATTTTAAGGATGTCTTGCAGTGGGATGGTGGATTTTAGGAACCGCTTGACAACCAGATTGAACACGTGAGCCATGCATGGCGCATGGCACAACCTTCCTTGACGCAGAGCAGACACCATGTTCTTTCCGTTGTCGGTCAACATGGTTCCGATTTTCAGTTTGCGCGGAGACAGCCATCTGTCGATTTCTCTGTTCATTACACTCAGAAGTTCCTCCCCTGTGTGACTACCTTCGCCAAGGCATACCAGGTGCAGCACAGCGTGAAACCGTTGCGCCCTGCACATGTGATATGCCGGTCGGGTAATGGGACTTGGCACGGGGGTGGTGGCTGAGGACACGGCGGAAGAAGAGGTGGTAGAGGCGGACATTTTTTGTGGACCAAGGACGTGCAAACGTGGAGGCAAAAGCGGCGTGACCTGTCCAAGTTGCTGGTGCGGCTGTGCCGGCACCACGTTCACCCAGTGGGCCGTAAATGACATGTACTGTCCCTGACCGTAGTTACAGCTCCACACGTCGGCGCTGCCGTGCACTTTGGCAGAGACCGACATGCTCAAAGACTGGCCCACCATCTCTTCTACATGTGAATGCAGGGCTGGCACTGCCTTTTTGGCGAAGAAATGACGGCTTGGCACTCTCCACCGCGGCGTGGCACAAGCCATCATTTCTTGGAAAGGTGCTGAGTCCACCACTTGGAAAGGGAGGGACTGCAGCACCAGCAACTTGGACAGGAGGACGTTCAGCTTTTGCACCGTCGGGTGCGTGCTCGCAAACTGTTGTCTCTTGGAAACGGATTCCAAGAAAGACTGCTGACGGAATCCGTGAAGAGGAGTAGCAGGAGAAGGAGCATCTGAACGAGCGGAAGATGGCAACGAGCGACAACTCCCCTCAGCAGAGGTGTTGGAGCCTTGACTGGCTGATAGAGGGCGATTGACGTCGGGTGATGGAGCAAGTAACGGAGCGGGTGATGGAGCGGGGGCTGGGGCAGGCAGAACCGCCGTATCTTTATCACGGTTTTCCCAGGCCACCAAATGGCGACGCTGCATATGCTGACGCAACGCTGTAGTCCCAACATGGGCCCCCTGGCCACGCTTGACTTTCTGGCCACATAGTCGACATACGGCTACGTTTACTTCCTCGGGCGGCTTGACGAAAAATTGCCACTCCGCCGAGTAGGAAACTTTGCCCCCGATACTCCTCACTGGCTGACTGCTGCTTCCTCCGTGCACACCGGCACCACTACTGGCCGTGGTGGTAGGCTGCAGTGGAGCTGGTGCTCTACTCCGTGGCCGTTTGCCTCCACTGACACTGCTGCGACCCTGCTGCCTCCTGGGCAACCCACCGACTGTTTTGCTCGCTGCCAAGCTGCCACCCTCTTCTCCTGATGATGCGGAAGCAATAGCCTGATGACGACGAGGCTGCCAAGTGCGATCAGCCTCATCATCATCAATTAGGGTCTCCGCCTCACTACTAGCCCCCTCGGCTGCGTGTGGGTCAGGAGACAGACCTGTCTCTAGACCGGCTACCGAGCCACTCTCCTCGCCACTACTTCTTCGCCTGGCTGCTGAAGAGGCGGATGTCTCCCCCCCGTTCCTGACCGCCCTCTGTTAGCTCTTCCTCACTGTACAGTGGGGCTGAGCCCACAGCATGCAATACTTCGCTTGGTGAGGGAACACCAAAGGACAGGGGCAGGTAGAGGACACGTGATTTCAGTGGGCTTGCTCCCGGGCCATGCCAACTAACGGTTGTGTCTGACGTACCCACTGACCGTTGGCTGTAGGTGTCAGAGGTGACCTGGGAAGAGGAAGACGACCGAGCCAACCAATCGATGACGGCAGGGTTGTCGGTGGAGACACGACCGCTGGATGACACCGGGAGCACTGGCCTCTGGCTGGGACTAGTGCTGCCTCGACCCCTTCCTCTACTGCCACGTCTGCTCGCTCCTAAAACATTGCCTCCTCTGCCACTCCTCTGCATGTTGTCTGACGTACTCTTTTTAATTCAACGATTCTGTGTCCCTGAGTAACCATTCTGTGTCCCTGAATAACAATTCTGTGTCTGTCCCTGAGTAAAAATTCTGTGTCCCTGAGTAACAATTCTGTGTCCCTGAGTAACAATTCTGTGTCCCTGAGTAACAATTCTGTGTCTGTCCCTGAGTAACAATTCTGTGTCTGTCCCTGAGTAACAATTCTGTGTCCCTCAGTAACAATTCTGTGTCCCTCAGTAACAATTCTGTGTCCCTCAGTAACAATTCTGTGTCTGTCCCTGAGTAACAATTCTGTGTCCCTGAGTAACAATTCTGTGTCCCTCAGTAACAATTCTGTGTCCCTCAGTAACAATTCTGTGTCTGTCCCATAGTAACAATTCTGTGTCTGTCCCTGAGTAACAATTCTGTGTCCCTCAGTAACAATTCTGTGTCTGTCCCTGAGTAACAATTCTGTGTCCCTCAGTAACAATTCTGTGTCCCTCAGTAACAATTCTGTGTCCCTCAGTAACAATTCTGTGCTGTCCCTGAGTAACAATTCTTTGTCCCTGAGTAACAATTCTGTGTCCCTCGGTGACAATTCTGTGTCCCTCGGTGACAATTCTGTGTCCCTCGGTGACAATTCTGTGTCTGTCCCTGAGTAACAATTCTGTGTCCCTCAGTAACAATTCTGTGTCCCTCAGTAACAATTCTGTGTCTGTCCCTGAGTAACAATTCTGTGTCCCTGAGTAACAATTCTGTGTCCCTCAGTAACAATTCTGTGTCCCTCAGTAACAATTCTGTGTCTGTCCCTGAGTAACAATTCTGTGTCCCTGAGTAACAATTCTGTGTCCCTGAGTAACAATTTTGTGTCCCTCAGTAACAATTCTGTGTCTGTCCCGGAGTAACAATTCTGTGTCCCTCAGTAACAATTCTGTGTCCCTCAGTAACAATTCTGTGTCTGTCCCTGAGTAACAATTCTGTGTCCCTCAGTAACAATTATGTGTCCCTCAGTAACAATTCTGTGTCTGTCCCTGAGTAACAATTCTGTGTCCCTCAGTAACAATTCTGTGTCTGTCCCTGAGTAACAATTCAGTGTCCCTCAGTAACAATTCTGTGTCCCTCAGTAACAATTCTGTGTCCCTCAGTAACAATTCTGTGTCTGTCCCTGAGTAACAATTCTGTGTCCCTCAGTAACAATTCTGTGTCCCTCAGTAACAATTCTGGGAAGAGGAAGACGACCGAGCCAACCAATCGATGACGGCAGGGTTGTCGGTGGAGACACGACCGCTGGATGACACCGGGAGCACTGGCCTCTGGCTGCGACTAGTGCTGCCTCGACCCCTTCCTCTGCTGCCACGTCTGCTCGCTCCTAAAACATTGCCTCCTCTGCCACTCCTCTGCATGTTGTCTGACGTACTCTTTAATTCAACGATTCTGTGTCCCTGAGTAACAATTCTGTGTCCCTGAGTAACAATTCTGTGTCCCTGAGTAACAATTCTGTGTCCCTCAGTAACAATTCTGTGTCTGTCCCTCAGTAACAATTCTGTGTCTGTCCCTGAGTAACAATTCTGTGTCTGTCCCTGAGTAACAATTCTGTGTCCCTGAGTAACAATTCTGTGTCCCTCAGTAACAATTCTGTGTCCCTCGGTAACAATTCTGTGTCCCTCAGTAACAACTCTGTGTCTGTCCCTGAGTAACAATTCAGTGTCCCTCAGTAACAATTCTGTGTCCCTCGGTAACAATTCTGTGTCTGTCCCTGAGTAACAATTGTGTGTCAGTCCCTGAGTAACAATTCTGTGTCCCTCAGTAACAATTCTGTGTCCCTCGGTAACAATTCTGTGTCTGTCCCTGAGTAACAATTCTGTGTCCCTCAGTAACAATTCTGTGTCCCTCAGTAACAATTCTGTGTCTGTCCCTGAGTAACAATTCTGTGTCCCTCAGTAACAATTCTGTGTCCCTCAGTAACAATTCTGTGTCCCTCAGTAACAATTCTGTGTCTGTCCCTGAGTAACAATTCTGTGTCCCTGAGTAACAATTCTGTGTCCCTGAGTAACAATTCTGTGTCCCTCAGTAACAATTCTGTGTCTGTCCCGGAGTAACAATTCTGTGTCCCTCAGTAACAATTCTGTGTCCCTCAGTAACAATTCTGTGTCTGTCCCTGAGTAACAATTCTGTGTCCCTCAGTAACAATTCTGTGTCCCTCAGTAACAATTCTGTGTCCCTCAGTAACAATTCTGTGTCAGTCCCTGAGTAACAATTCTGTGTCCCTCAGTAACAATTCTGTGTCTGTCCCTGAGTAACAATTCTGTGTCTGTCCCTGAGTAACAATTCTGTGTCTGTCCCTCAGTAACAATTCTGTGTCTGTCCCTGAGTAACAATTCTGTGTCCCTCAGTAACAATTCTGTGTCCCTCAGTAACAATTCTGGGAAGAGGAAGACGACCGAGCCAACCAATCGATGACGGCAGGGTTGTCGGTGGAGACACGACCGCTGGATGACACCGGGAGCACTGGCCTCTGGCTGCGACTAGTGCTGCCTCGACCCCTTCCTCTGCTGCCACGTCTGCTCGCTCCTAAAACATTGCCTCCTCTGCCACTCCTTTGCATGTTGTCTGACGTACTCTTTAATTCAACGATTCTGTGTCCCTGAGTAACAATTCTGTGTCCCTGAGTAACAATTCTGTGTCCCTCAGTAACAATTCTGTGTCCCTCAGTAACAATTCTGTGTCTGTCCCTGAGTAACAATTCTGTGTCTGTCCCTGAGTAACAATTCTGTGTCTGTCCCTGAGTAAAATTTCTGTGTCCCTGAGTAACAATTCTGTGTCCCTCAGTAACAATTCTGTGTCCCTCAGTAACAATTCTGTGTCTGTCCCTGAGTAACAATTCTGTGTCCCTGAGTAACAATTCTGTGTCCCTGAGTAACAATTCTGTGTCCCTCAGTAACAATTCTGTGTCCCTCAGTAACAATTCTGTGTCTGTCCCTGAGTAACAATTCTGTGTCCCTGAGTAACAATTCTGTGTCCCTCAGTAACAATTCTGTGTCCCTCAGTAACAATTCTGTGTCTGTCCCTGAGTAACAATTCTGTGTCCCTGAGTAACAATTCTGTGTCCCTCAGTAACAATTCTGTGTCCCTCAGTAACAATTCTGTGTCTATCCCTGAGTAACAATTCTGTGTCCCTGAGTAACAATTCTGTGTCCCTCAGTAACAATTCTGTGTCCCTCAGTAACAATTCTGTGTCCCTCAGTAACAATTCTGTGTCTGTCCCTGAGTAACAATTCTGTGTCCCTGAGTAACAATTCTGTGTCCCTCAGTAACAATTCTGTGTCCCTCTGTAACAATTCTGTGTCTGTCCCTGAGTAACAATTCTGTGTCCCTAAGTAACAATTCTCTGTCCCTGAGTAACAATTCTGTGTCCCTGAGTAACAATTCTGTGTCCATCAGTAACAATTCTGTGTCTGTCCCTGAGTAACAATTCTGTGTCCCTCAGTAACAATTCTGTGTCCCTCAGTAACAATTCTGTGTCTGTCCCTCAGTAACAATTCTGTGTCCCTCAGTAACAATTCTGTGTCCCTCAGTAACAATTCTGTGTCCCTCAGTAACAATTCTGTGTCTGTCCCTGAGTAACAATTCTGTGTCCCTGAGTAACAATTCTGTGTCTGTCCCTGAGTAACAATTCTGTGTCTGTCCCTCAGTAACAATTCTGTGTCCCTGAGTAACAATTCTGTGTCCCTGAGTAACAATTCTGTGTCCCTGAGTAACAATTCTGTGTCCCTCAGTAACATTTCTGTGTCCCTCAGTAACAATTCTGTGTCCCTCAGTAACAATTCTGTGTCTGTCCCTGAGTAACAATTCTGTGTCTGTCCCTGAGTAACAATTCTGTGTCCCTCAGTAACAATTCTGTGTCCCTCAGTAACAATTCTGTGTCTGTCCCTCAGTAACAATTCTGTGTCCCTGAGTAACAATTCTGTGTCCCTCAGTAACAATTCTGTGTCCCTCAGTAACAATTCTGTGTCCCTCAGTAACAATTCTGTGTCTGTCCCTGAGTAACAATTCTGTGTCCCTGAGTAACAATTCTGTGTCCCTCAGTAACAATTCTGTGTCCCTCAGTAACAATTCTGTGTTTGTCCCTGAGTAACAATTCTGTGTCCCTCAGTAACAATTCTGTGTCCCTCAGTAACAATTCTGTGTCCCTCAGTAACAATATGTGTCTGTCCCTCAGTAACAATTCTGTGTCCCTGAGTAACAATTCTGTGTCCCTCAGTAACAATTCTGTGTCCCTCAGTAACAATTCTGTGTCTGTCCCTGAGTAACAATTCTGTGTCCCTGAGTAACAACTCTGTGTCCCTGAGTAACAATTCTGTGTCCCTCAGTAACAATTCTGTGTCCCTCAGTAACAATTCTGTGTCTGTCCCTGAGTAACAATTCTGTGTCCCTGAGTAACAATTCTGTGTCCCTCAGTAACAATTCTGTGTCCCTCAGTAACAATTCTGTGTCCCTCAGTAACAATTCTGTGTCTGTCCCTGAGTAACAATTCTGTGTCCCTGAGTAACAATTCTGTGTCCCTCAGTAACAATTCTGTGTCCCTCAGTAACAATTCTGTGTCTGTCCCTGAGTAACAATTCTGTGTCCCTAAGTAACAATTCTGTGTCCCTGAGTAACAATTCTGTGTCCCTGAGTAACAATTCTGTGTCCATCAGTAACAATTCTGTGTCTGTCCCTGAGTAACAATTCTGTGTCCCTCAGTAACAATTCTGTGTCCCTCAGTAACAATTCTGTGTCTGTCCCTCAGTAACAATTCTGTGTCCCTCAGTAACAATTCTGTGTCCCTCAGTAACAATTCTGTGTCCCTCAGTAACAATTCTGTGTCTGTCCCTGAGTAACAATTCTGTGTCCCTGAGTAACAATTCTGTGTCTGTCCCTGAGTAACAATTCTGTGTCTGTCCCTGAGTAACAATTCTGTGTCCCTGAGTAACAATTCTGTGTCCCTGAGTAACAATTCTGTGTCCCTCAGTAACATTTCTGTGTCCCTCAGTAACAATTCTGTGTCCCTCAGTAACAATTCTGTGTCCCTCAGTAACAATTCTGTGTCTGTCCCTGAGTAACAATTCTGTGTCTGTCCCTGAGTAACAATTCTGTGTCCCTCAGTAACAATTCTGTGTCCCTCAGTAACAATTCTGTGTCTGTCCCTCAGTAACAATTCTGTGTCCCTGAGTAACAATTCTGTGTCCCTCAGTAACAATTCTGTGTCCCTCAGTAACAATTCTGTGTCCCTCAGTAACAATTCTGTGTCCCTCAGTAACAATTCTGTGTCTGTCCCTGAGTAACAATTCTGTGTCCCTGAGTAACAATTCTGTGTCCCTGGGTAACAATTCTGTGTCCCTCAGTAACAATTCTGTGTTTGTCCCTGAGTAACAATTCTGTGTCCCTCAGTAACAATTCTGTGTCCCTCAGTAACAATTATGTGTCTGTCCCTCAGTAACAATTCTGTGTCCCTGAGTAACAATTCTGTGTCCCTCAGTAACAATTCTGTGTCCCTCAGTAACAATTCTGTGTCTGTCCCTGAGTAACAATTCTGTGTCCCTGAGTAACAATTCTGTTTCCCTCAGTAACAATTCTGTGTCCCTCAGTAACAATTCTGTGTCTGTCCCTGAGTAACAATTCTGTGTCCCTGAGTAACAATTCTGTGTCCCTCAGTAACAATTCTGTGTCCCTCAGTAACAATTCTGTGTCCCTCAGTAACAATTCTGTGTCTGTCCCTGAGTAACAATTCTGTGTCCCTGAGTAACAATTCTGTGTCTGTCCCTGAGTAACAATTCTGTGTCTGTCCCTCAGTAACAATTCTGTGTCCCTGAGTAACAATTCTGTGTCCCTGAGTAACAATTCTGTGTCCCATAGTAACAATTCTGTGTCCCTCAGTAACAATTCTGTGTCCCTCAGTAACATTTCTGTGTCCCTCAGTAACAATTCTGTGTCCCTCAGTAACAATTCTGTGTCCCTCAGTAACAATTCTGTGTCTGTCCCTGAGTAACAATTCTGTGTCTGTCCCTGAGTAACAATTCTGTGTCCCTCAGTAACAATTCTGTGTCTGTCCCTGAGTAACAATTCTGTGTCTGTCCCTGAGTAACAATTCTGTGTCCCTCAGTAACAATTCTGTGTCCCTCAGTAATAATTCTGTGTCCCTCAGTAACAATTCTGTGTCCCTGAGTAACAATTCTGTGTCCCTCAGTAACAATTCTGTGTCCCTCAGTAACAATTCTGTGTCTGTCCCTGAGTAACAATTCTGTGTCTGTCCCTGAGTAACAATTCTGTGTCTTTCCCTGAGTAACAATTCTGTGTCTGTCCCTGAGTAACAATTCTGTGTCCCTCAGTAACAATTCTGTGTCTGTCCCTGAGTAACAATTCTGTGTCTGTCCCTCAGTAACAATTCTGTGTCCCTCAGTAACAATTCTGTGTCCCTCAGTAACAATTCTGTGTCCCTCAGTAACAATTCTGTGTCTGTCCCTGAGTAACAATTCTGTGTCCCTAAGTAACGGTTCTGTGTCCCTAAGTAACGGTTCTGTGTCCCTAAGTAACGTTTCTGTGGCCCTAAGTAACGATTCTGTGGCCCTAAGTAAAGTTTCTGTGTCCCTAAGTAACGTTTCTGTGTCCCTAAGTAACGTTTCTGTGTCCCTAAGTAACGTTTCTGTGTCCCTAACTCTCTCCCTCAATACAGCCAGGTCTGCCTCTCTTGAATGACTGGAGGCAAATGGAGAATTCTAAAATGGCCGCAATTTATAGCTCGACCATTACACAGTGCTGGCTGGCTGGCTGCTGATTGGCTAATGCGATCACCTGTCATGAATGAATGCATTATGGGTCAGCGCGCCTTGTCTGCGCGCCTTCCCAGAGATCCCCGCTCCGTCGCCGCACATGTCGCCGCCATTTTTGGAAAAATTTCGATTCGCGCATCCGAAGTCTGCTAATCTTTGGATTCGTCGCGAATCAAAATTTTCCTAATATTCGAAACGAATTCCACTTCGCCAAGTTCGATTCGCTCATCTCTAGTCATGATGTCAGACTAGTAACAGGTTGCCTTTGGTGGCTGTGCTGGCAGGCTAGTGACAAGCTGTTTCGTGGTCGTGATGGCAGGTTAGTGACAAGCTGCCTTTGGCTGTGATGGCAGGCTAGTGACAAGCTGTTTCATGGTCATGATGGCAGGCTAGTGACAGGCTGCCTTTGGTGGCTGTGATGGCAGGCCAGTGACAAGCTGTCTAGTGGTCATGATGTCAGACTAGTAACAGGTTGCCTTTGGTGGCTGTGCTGGCAGGCTAGTGACAAGCTGTCTCGTGGTCGTGATGGCAGGTTAGTGACAAGCTGCCTTTGGCTGTGATGGCAGGCTAGTGACAAGCTTCATCTGGTGATTGTGATGGCAGGCTAGTGACAGGCTGAATATGGTGGCTGCAGTGGCAGGCTAGTGATAGGCTGCATCTGCTGACTGTGATGGCAGGCTAGTGACAGGCTGCATCTGGGGGCTGTGGTGGCAGCCTGGTGACAGGCTGCATCTGGGGGCTGTGGTGGCAAGCTAGTGACAGGCTTAATATAGTGGCTGTGGTGGCAGGCTAGTGATAGGCTGCTTGTGGTGGCTTTGATGGCAGTCTAGTGACAAGCTGCATATGGAGACTGTGATGGCAGGCTAGTGACAAGTTGCATCTGGTGGCAGGCCGCAACAGTGACATGCTGCATCTGCTGACAGACCTTAATGGCAAGAGGCCCTCACTGGTATATATTACAATGTAATTATAGAAATAATGCACTTCAATCATTCTGACACCAAATGGTGTTGGGATAATTGAACAACTAAATGCCATGCCCCCTTGGTACACGGAAAAATCTTTTTCCCAGAAACAAGTCCCTGGTGTGAAAAGGTGAAATATACCATTGAAAATAATTTGTTATGGCTGTTTAATAAGTGTAAAAAATGTGTGCTGATTTTCCCAGAAATTAAGTGTGCGTGTAACTTCCTGGGCACTCTGTCTGTGCTACACTGACATCCCAAACAGTGTAATCTCTGTGAACTACAGAACACCCACCCCTTCTTTTATGGTGATCATAGAAGTTCTTCAGTCCAGCCACCACACTGAAGGACTGACAAGCTGCTTTATATTACAATTTTGTTCTTAGGTTTAGTTACACCTACCAATCCAGAGATATGGTGCGTACATGTGCATTCACTTTTTCCAGCCTTCTTTCCACTGGTGATCCTGCTGATAACACACATCCTGTCCTAAGGAGGTCACACTGTTTCACTGTACTGCATCTATGGAGGAGTAGTGTCATCCTAGTACATGTTAGGACTACAGAACCCTTCCTACTATCTTCATCTCTGTAACATGAGGGAGATGTTCTGTACTTCACAGAAGTGAGCTGATAATATTGTTTGAAATAAGACTGCGGAGTCTACAGGGCAGCAACAGGATCAACAGGTATTTTTTGCACTTATTCAACAGATGTTTAAAAACAATTAAAGGTATTCTTTCTTAGGGTTTACAGACACTTTTATTCCTCTGAACCCCCATGCAAAATATGATCCAGGACCTCAGGACTCTTTCCAAGTTATTATTACATAGTACAGCACAATGCCTTACAAAGACAAACTTGTTAAAATGAAAACAAAGCCATAATCACAGGATCATAATGATGCATGTTTTGATGCAGATATAGGTAAATCAAGTTCAGGGTTTTGTCTATGGGAGTAAAAAGCTTGAAAGCACCGGTAACCCTGTTGTCCTTGATCCCTTTCCAGTGCTATGACCTTGTTTGTGTGCAATCTCTATTAAATGGTATGTTTTTTAGTGTTTTCTGGGGAGTATAAGGAGAAGTATAGCCAGAGCTTTTTTTGGCTGTACTTCTATTGATCACAGAAGTGCATTTTGTTCTGCAGTCCTGTGAACTGTTTTCAGTCATAAGCAGGCTTAAGGCTCGCTGTCAGCTGACATCCGAGTCGGTCCAGGCTCTGAAAATATCACAACCATATGGTCGGAATCCAACAAGATGTCTGGACCGGCAGCTGGCTCAGCCTCTACAGCCCAGTGCTTCATAGCATTGTACCAATGCTGCAGCTACCTAGGTGAGTATACTTTTTTTCCCCTGAAACCCATAGCATCTTTGACATTTTCTTATTTCTCTTGTGTTGCTAGATATATACACTATGTTTTCTAGATGTTCCCTGAGCTCCCCCTGCTCTAAATGTTGGGACACTTTATAATGGTCCCAGAGGAACTGGAGAGCCTAGGAACAAACCCGGGCACCAGCAATGGATGGCTCTAGAGCCACATGGATCACCTTTAGGCAAAATCTGATTGTTGGCTGAAAAAAATCAATACTGAGCATGATTTAACCACTTGAACACCAGGATGTATATAAACATACTGCAGAATGACATGAAGGCATATATCTTTTTATATATACACTATATTGCCAAAAGTATTGGGCCACCCCTCCAAATCATTGGATTCAGGTGTTCCAATCACCTCCATGGCCACAGATGTATAAAATCAAGCACCTAGGCATGCAGACTGCTTCTACAAACATTTGTGAAAGAATGGATTGCTCTCAGGAGCTCAGTGAATTCAAGTGTGGTACCGTGATAGGTTGCTACCTATATAATAAGTCCATCCGTGAAATTTCCTTTATTCCACGATCAACTATTAGTGGTATTATAACAGAGTGGAAGCAACTGGGAACAACAGCAACTCAACCATGAAGTGGCAGGCCATGTAAAATGGCAGAGAAGGGTCAGCGCATGCTGAAGTGCACAGAAATTGCCAACTGTCTGCAGAGTCAATAGCTAAAGACCTCCAAACTTCATGTGGCCTTCAGATTAGCACAACAACAGTGTGCAGAGAGCTTCATGGAATGAGTTTCCATGGCCGAGCAGCTGCATCCAAGCCTTACATTACCAATCGGATGGACATGTCTGGATTAAGCTGTAGCCAGGAGAACGGTACTTGCCTGACTGCATTGTGCCAAGTGTAAAGTTTGGTGGAGGGGGGATTATGGTGTAGGGTTGTTTTTCAGGGGTTGGACTTGGCCCCTTAGTTCCAGTAAAGGGAACTCTTAAGGCGTCAGCATACCAAGACATTTTGAACAATTTCATGCTCTCAACTTTGTGGGAACATTTTAGATATGGCCCCTTTCTGTACCAACATGACTGCGCACCAGTGCACAAAGCAAGGTTCATAAAAACTTTGATGAGTGAGTTTGGGGTGGCGGAACTTGACTGGCCTGCATAGAGTTCTGACCTCAACCTGATAGAACACTTTTGGGATGAATTAGAACGGAGACTGCGAGCCAGGCCTTTCTCGTCTGACATCAGTGCCTGACCTCACAAATGTGCTTCTAGAAGAATGGTCAAACATTCCCATAGACACACTCCTAAAGCTTGTGGACAGCCTTCCCAGAAAAGTTGAAGCTGTTATAGCTGCAAAGGGAGGGCCAACTCAATATTGTACCCTACGGACTAAGACTAAGATGCCATTAAAGTTCATGGGCGTGTAAAGTTAGGCATCCCAATACTTTTGGCAATATAGTGTGTGTATGTATGTGTATATATATATATATATATATACACATATATATATATATATATATATATATACACTCACTGGCCTCTTTATTAGGTACACCTGTTCAATTGTTTGGTAACAAATATTTCTAATCAGCAAATCACATGGCAGCAACTCAATGCATTTAGGCATCTAGATTTGGTGAAGAAGACTTGCTGAAGTTCAAATCGAGCATCAGAAGGGGTAAGAAAGAGGATTTAAGTGACTTTGAACATGGCATGGTTGTTGGTGCCAGATGGGGTGGTCTGAGCATTTCAAAAACTTCTGATGTACTGGAATTTTCTTGTACAACCATCTCTAGGGTTTACAGAGGATGGTTCAAAAAAGAGAAAATATCTAGTGACCGGTGGTTGTGTGGACGAAAATGCTGTGTTGATGTCAGAGATCAGAGGAGAATGGGCAGAACAGTTCAAGATTATAGAAAGGCAACAGTAACTCAAAAAAACACTTGTTACAACTAAGGCATGCAGAATACAATCTCTGGATGCACAACACGTTGAACCTTGAAGCAGATGGGCTAAAGCAGCAGAAGACCACACCAGTTGCCACTCCTGTTAGCTAAGAACAGGATTCGGAGGTTACAATTCGCACAGGCTTACTAAACTTCATGACTGGAAAAACCTTGCCTGGTCTGACGAGTCTCAATTTCAGCTGCGACATTCAGGTGGTAGGGTCAGCATTTGGCGTAAACAACATGAAAGCATGGATCCATCCTGCCTTGTATCAACGGTTCAGGCTGGGGGTGTAATGGTGTGGGGGATATTTTCTTGTGCAGACTTCGGGCCCCTTAGTACCAATTGAGCAACATTTAAATGCCACAGCCTGCCTGAAAATTGTTGCTGACCATGTCCATCCCTTTATGACTACAGTGTACCCATCTTCTGTTGGCTACTTCCATCAGGATAATGCTCAGACTGGTTTCTTGAACATGACAATGAGTTCATTGTACTCCAATGGCCTCCACAGTCACCAGATCTCAATCCAATAGAACACTTTTGGGATGTGATGCAACGGGAGAGTCACATCATGGATGTGGAGCCAAAAAATCTGTATCAACTGCGTGATGCTATCATGTCAATATGGACCACAATCTCTGAGGACTGTTTCCAACACCTTGTGGAATCTATGCCACAAAGAATTAAGGCAGTTCTGAAAGCAAAAGGGGGTCCAACCCGGTACTAGCAAGGATTACCTAATAAAGTAGTTGATGAGTGTATATTTTATATGTGTATATATATATATATATATATATATATATATATATATATACAGTGTGGATCGAAAGTTTGGGCACCCCAGCTAAAAATTTGTATTAATGTGCATAAAGAAGCCAAGGAAAGATGGAAAAATCTCCAAAAGGCATCAAATTACAGATTAGACATTCTTATAATATGTCAACAAAAGTTAGATTTTATTTCCATCATTTATACTTTCAAAATAACCGAAAACAAAAAAATGGCGTCTGCAAAAGTTTGGGCACCCTGCAGAGTTAATATCTTGTACTGCCCCCTTTGGCAAGTATCACAGCTTGTAAATGCTTTTTGTAGCCAGCCAAGAGTCTTTCAATTCTTGTTTGAGGTATCTTTGCCCTTTCTTCCTTACAAAAGTCTTCCAGTTCTTTGAGATTTCTGGGCTGTCTGTCAGGCACTGCTCTTTTAAGGTCTATCCATAGATTTTCAATTATGTTGAGGTCAGGAGATTGTGAAGGCCATGGCAAAACCTTCAGTTTACGCCTCTTGATGTAATCCCCCGTGGATTTCGAGGTGTGTTTAGAATCATTATCCATTTGTAGAAGCCATCCTCTCTTTAACTTTAGCTTTTTCACAGATGGCATCAAGTTACCATCCAAAATTTGCTGAAATTTTATTGAATCCATTTTTCCTTCTACTCGTGAGATGTTCCCTGTGCCACTGGCTGCAAACCAACCCCAAAGCATGATTGATCCAACCCCATGCTTAACAGTTGGACAGAGGTTCTTTTCATTAAATTCTGTGCCCCTTTTTCTCCAAACGTACCTTTGCTCATTCCGGCCAAAAAGTTCAGTTTATCCTCATCGGTCCACAGAACTTGTTTCCAAAATGCATCAGGCTTGTCTATATGTTCATTTGCAAAGTTCAAACGATGATTTTTGTGGTGAGGACATAGAAGAGGTTTTCTTCTGATGACTCTTCCATGAAGACCATATTTGTACAAGTATCTCTTTATAGTGGAATAGTGTACCACAACTCCAGTGTCTGCCAGATCTTTCTGGAGGGATCGTGCAGTCAAACGTGGGTTTTGAATTGTTTTTCTCACAATCCTGCGAGCTGTTCTGTCTGATATTTTTCTTGGTCTTCCAGATGTTGCTTTAACTTCCACTGTTCCTGATGACTGCCATTTCTTAATTACATTCCGAACAGAGGATATTGACATCTGAAAACGCTTTTCTATCTTCTTATAGCCTTCTCCAGCTTTGTGAGCGTCAACTATTTTCAGTTTCAGTTTTCTAGACAACTGCTTAGAAGAACCCATGGTGCTGATTGTTGGGGCAAGGTCAGATGAGTCTGGGCATTTAAAACCTTTGAGCTTGACATCACCTGGTCTGCCCAGACGATGATTGAGAACAATCCATGACACTGGCAGGTCTCAGCTTTGCAAAGGGGGCAGTGCATGCTATAAATTCTGCAGGGTGCCCAAACTTTTGCAGACGCCATTTTTTTGTTTTAGGTTATTTTGAAAGTGTAAATGATGGAAATAAAGTCTAACTTTTGTTGACATATTATAAGAATGTCTAATCTGTAATTTTATGCCTTTTGGAGATTTTTCCATCTTTGCTTGGCTTCTTTATGCACATTAATACAAATTTTTAGCTGGGGTGCCCAAACTTTCGATCCCCACTATATATATATATATATACTGTATATATATATATATAACTCTCCTAACTCTCTTGTATTGAATTGTATTGTTGCTGTATTGTCTCCCTTTATTTTGTAAAGCGCTGAGCACACTGTTGGCGCTATATAAAGCCTGTATAATAATAATATAATAATATTACACTTTTATTCTCTAGGTCTATGTTGTTTATACATACCCCTTATCTCCTTTCTGCCTGATGGTTTTTTAAGTTGGCTTTAACCCCATCAGGAGGTGGAGTGGCTTCTCGATCACATGACTGTTGTAATTGCCCCTCCCAGGGTCCCTGCTGCCTCCTGATCACAAATCTATCAGAGCCAGTTTCATCAGTGTGGATGGAAGCATGCTCCCAGAACAGAACCAAAGATCACTGTGTACACATATGTGCAATGGCCTGGCGTTAAGGCCCATTTCTCCTGGTGCTAAATACATGTGTTACAGGCATTACAGCAGCATAAGGAGGCTAAGAAACAAACAATCACTATAGCTGAAGCATGTCTGATAGACAGTTATGTATTTTATGTATGTTTTATGTATCAGTTACATGAAAGAGTTAACTTTCCCAGTTTACAACCTTTTATGCTTTTTTCCAGTTAGGTCTGAAAAGGTTTTTCTGGCTCACAAATATACTTTTAGAGATAAATACAAGTTCTACTTATCACTGTGGGGTTTGTTTTATTGTAGTATTATAGATGCAATTAGTTACTTAAACAAATTCAGCATGAAAATGTGATTTCTGAAATGTAATTGTTAGTAAAACATTGAATAATTTATTATACACTAAAGTGTCTGAGCTTGTATGTGCTTTATGACTTTCAAAGTAGGCTCTTACAGTCTTATAGGGATAAAATTAGTTAATATAAAAAATCATAAATAGGAATAAAAAGAACAAACACCATGTTTCTACGGTAGATTTGAAAACAAATGAATGGATCTGATTGGTTGGCATTCAACATATGTCCACTGATACAGTCTGTTCATGATATATTATCTCTGGTAGGGATGAGTGAATTTGGAGAATCAAAGATTTATCACTTTTTTATGCTCCAGAATATTGCATGTACATCTGTCTGACCTGGAAGACCTATGCAGGTTAGGAATTCAGTAAATCATACATCGTACATCTTGAATGTTATAATTCTCTGCAGATCAAAAAAATGTGACGGCATATATTAAGGAGAAAATAAAAATATAATTTGCCAGTAAGCTCAATACCTTCATCTTTATTTTTCCCCAAATGATAAGAAAAGGATTAGAACGTATTGTAGGATATTATTGCTGTTCATTCCCAGATGGGGAGGTTTCCCCTCATTTCTACTCCAGAGACAGGTGGTCATCCGGGCAAGAAATCTCCATCAGGGCACACTGCTAGCACTGAAAATATTGTTTTTAATAAAGTGGAAAAGAGTAAGGTTCTCTGTAATGCTGATATCAGTAATATTAGTTGGTATTAGTAATAACCGACTGAATTTCACTATTTGCAAAATTTCACTGAACTAGAAGCTCGATTTTACTCAATGAGCTGCTTAGTTGAAATCTTCTTGAAAAAAAGTTCTAGAGGGAATACATTTAGGGTAGTTTAGATTATTTTATTTTGTGTTCTTTGTATTTGTATTTTTTTTTTCATTTTTTTGGTATAGTTCATCAGTGTTTGTATAGTGTTGCTTTAAATAGTTTATTGCACTTTTTTGTTGCTTTCTGTGAAAAAAAATGTATATTATTATTATTATACAGGATTTATATAGCGCCAACAGTTTGCTCAGTGCTTTACAATATAACGGGAGACAATACAGTAACAATACAGTTCAATACAAGAGGGATTTGAGGGCCCTGCTCCTTGGAGCTTACAATCTAGGAGGTATATAATGAGACTAATAAGGAGCATTGTTTGGCACAAGAACAGGTCCTCAAAAGCTATATAAAGCCAACTGCTTTAAGACACTAAAACCAGTTTAAGGGCTCATTTACACTAGCTTTGCTCTCTGAAGAGCAATCTGCGTTCGGGTCACTCTTCAGAGAGCATATGTTAGGTGATGAGGAGGTGCTGTATCACCTCCTCACCACCTGCTTTTTCACTTTGAATCCTGCATTAGCGTGTCACAACTGCATGCATTGCCAGCTGTAGCGGGTAGGTTGCATAGTGGTCCATTCACTTGAATGGGTTGCATTCAATGGACATTAGCACCTGGTGAAAGTGACAGGGAATACAATTACTGCCAAGGCCACAAAGGAAAGCATTGCAAGATGTGAGAGCTGTGAAGGGGGGGCTTGTGCAGATGTTAGAGCTGGGAAGGAGCAGGGATTTGTGCAGATGTGAGAACTGGGAAGGGGTTTTTTGTGCAGATGTGGGAGATGGGGAGGGGGGAATTTGTGCAGATGTGAGAGCTGGGGGGGTCAATTTGTGCAGATTTGAGAGCTGTGGGGGGGGGGATTTGTACATATGTTAGAACTGGGAAAGGGGGGGGGGCTTGTTCAGATGTGAGAGTTGGAAGGGGGAGTTGTGCAGATTTGAGACCTGGAGAGGTGTGAATTTGTGCTGATGTGAGAGCTGAGAGGGGGAAGTGATTTGTACAGATTTGAGAGCTGGGAGGGTGAAGGGATTTGTGCAGAAGTGAGAGCTGGGAGGGGGAAGTGATTTGTACAGATTTGTGAGCTGGGAGGGTGAATGGATTTGTGCAGCAGTGAGAGCTGGAAAGGGTGGATATTTTTGCAGATAAGAGAGCTGGGAAGGGAGAATCTGTGCAGATGTGAGAGCTGGGAGGGGGGAGGGGTGTGTGCAGATGTGAGAGCTGGGAAGGGGGTTTTCTGCAGATGTGAGAACTGGGGGGTATTTGTGCAGATGTGAGAGCTGGGAGGGGAGTGTGCAGATGTGAGAGCTGGGAAGGGGGTTTTCTGCAGATGTGAGAACTGGGGGGTATTTGTGCAGATGTGAGAGCTGGAAGGGGGGTGGAATTTGTGCAGATGTGAGAGCTGGGGGGTATTTGCGCAGATGTGAGACCTGGGGAGGTGTTAATTTGTGCAGATGTGAGAGCTGGGGAGGGGTTGTGTAGATATGAAATCTGGGAAGGGGGGGGATTTGTGCAGATGTTAGAGCTGGGGGGGACTTTTTCAGATGTAAGAGTTGGGAAGGGGGGATTTGTGCAGATGTGAGAGCTGAGAAGATGGATTTGTGCAGATGTGAGACCAGGGGAGGTGTGAATTTGTGCAAATGTGAGAGCTGGGGGGGTGGTGGTGGTGCAGATATGAGATCTGGGAAGGGGGGGAATTTGAGCAGATGTGAGTTTTGGGAAGGGGAGGGGGTTGTGCAGATGTGAGAGCTGGGAAGAGGGGGGAGGAGCTTGTTCATATATGAGAGCTGAGAAGGGGGATTTGTGCAAATGTGAGAGCCACGAAGGGGGTGAATTGTGCAGATGTGAGACCTGGGGAGGTGTGAATTTGTGCAGATGTGAGAGTTGGGGGGTGTGTGCAGATATGAGATCTGGGAAGGTAGGGGATTTGTGCAGATGTGAGAGTTTGGAATGGGGGGGGGGTCTGTACAGATGTAAGAGCTCGGAAGAGGAGGGGGCTTTTTCAGATTTGAGAGCTGAGACGGGGGATTTGTGCAGATGTGAGGCCTGGGGAGGTGTGAATTTGTGCAGATGTTAGAGCTGGGAGGGGGATTTGTGCAGATGTGAGACCGGGGAAAGGGTGATTTGTGCAGATGAGAGAGAACTGAGAAGGGGGGATTTGTGCTGGTGAGAGAGTTGGGAAGGGAGGGGAATTGTGCCAAGATATGAGCTGGGGGGGGGGGGCACAGGTAAAAGATGGGATTACAGAGGTGAGAGCTGTAGATGGGGGGTGCAGAAGTGAAACGTGGAAGGGGTGGATATAAGCTGTGAATTATGTGGGTGCAGATATAAGCTGTGGATTATGTGGGTGCAGAGATAAGCTGTGGCTGGGGGTGCAGAGGTGACTGATTAGTGTATTCTGACAGTGGAGGAGTCAGAATACACTGTCTCAGTGTGAGGCTATCTCCATCCACCTTGCTTGTGTGTGATCATTAGAGTGAAACAGTTGGCCTGTGGATAGATTTTTAAGCGTTATTTAACCTAACTGGGGCAACAAAATTAAGGGTGTGAGGCATTAGGTGATATAAGGGTTTGGGTCACATTTTGGCTGGTGGTGGAAGAAAGTTTTATATTTTACTTTAATATTTTTTCACATGACATGAATTGAGTTATTGTAGGTGGATATTGATAAGAATTCACTAAATGTACAGATATGATTTTTTAGGTTGATTTACTAAAGGCAAATAGGATGTTCATGGTGTGACGGAAGTTGCACTTTGCAAAAGGATTTGCCCTAGAGCTTAGTGAATGAGGTGAAGCTCTCTTGACTTCCATCAGCTAATCATGCTCCAGCAAAAAGTCCGTTTTTTTTAATTTTCCTTGAAAGGGATTGGGTATTCTTTGAAAAGTGAAATTTCACTGCATTCACTAAGCTCTGTAGAAAATTTCCTTGCAAATCACAACATCCCTGGCACAGTTAACAGCCTATTTGCCTTTAGTAAATTAACCCCCCCAAAAAATCATACCTGTACATAAATAAAATCAACTCTTTTAAGTGAAAAGTTCCTGTAGTACAAGGATGGATACCAAAGATTCTGTCTGTACTGTATAAAGCACCAGGTATCTGTTGGTGCAATATAAATAAGGTAAGCATTAATACTGAATAAGAAATGTTTCATCTGTGTTTTCAGGCAGTAGGCATATCAAGCCCTTTCTCAAAGAACGTTCCCATTTATGATCAAAAAGAGCTTCCTGGTATCTTCTGTATGGTCATTATGGGTTCAGCTGTGGTTCTTCTATCCCTAAGTACATCACTTCAAATTATCAGTAAATTAACAGTGTAACACTTTCCACCTCACAGCAGATTTGATTCAAATAGTCTTTAAATGCCATATCTGTTCCTATTAACCTAGAGATCGCAGCAGCCGACATTTTAGTGAGACCGGCCAGATATATAGTGCAATAATTGTGACAGCACTTTTCATGATGATTTATGAGTCACTGTTTAACTTGATTACTCCAGTGCTGACTCGGAGTACTATTTCAATTAGTGTGCAGAAGGTCACATCACAAATATCCCTCCATAATCTATTTCTATTAACATTAATGCAGATACTATCCAACTCTTTTCACCCTTGTTGATTCAAATCATCCATAGCCCTAACTGTTGAATTGTTTACAGGATTAAAGCTGTGGTCATATCCGATATGGTAATTCCTGGGTCCTTTGTGTATCATTAATATCTGCTCCAAGGCATACCAGAATAAAACATTCCTTTGCTGCCGTTCAGATATTAATAATTATTACAGGCACAGACTTCGCAAAATTATGAGACCACACTTTAAAATAATCACCTTCCCAAATCGTTACTCCATAGCAAATTACAAGTGTGTAAAATGAGAAGGAAACTAGCATTAACCATTAAAAATAATGTGTTTGTTTTCCAAAATGAATTCCATATGAATTATACGTTTTCAGAATGTGCAAATGTTTTACTGGAAACCCCAATTGTTATTAATTTTGAAATAAACAATGCTAGATACACACATACTGATTTGGATTTGAAATAAAGGTGCGTTTTGAAATAAATTAAGCCTTGTTATGTACAGATGAGAGAAACTCTTAGCATTTGCAAGGATTTCAGCGCAAATGGTGATACTAATGGTCTGGTGCTCATCGTAGTCATAATAATAAAATATTTACACAACACTTTGTTTAACCGCTTCTGCGCTTTCCTATAGCAGAAATACTGCTACAGGGCGGCACGAGTACACAAAATCACGTATATATACATGATTTTGCAGTTCCAGGTAGGGGGGCGTGTTTGCGCATTGGCTGTCAATCACCGGGTCCCAGCTGGTGATTCCCCACCGGCACCTGACGATCTCCGAGGATTTCCGATGGGTGAGAGACCTGTATGTAAACAATACAAATATTTCCCCTGTCAGCTCCTGAACACTTCTTTGTATGGCTCTGCATAGCAGAGCCATACAAAGCAGTATGTTTACAGTGAAAAACACACACAGCCCACATAGTACAACAGCGCACAGTTAACCCTTTGATCGCCCCAAATGTTAACCCCTTCCTGCCCAGTGCTATTAGTACAGTGTCAGTGCTTTTTATTAGCACTTATCACTGTATTAGTGTCACTTAGGATGTCAGTGACACCAAGTCAGTTCCCCCCAGTGTCAGAATGCCCGCCGCAGTCTCGCTATAAGTCGCTGATCACCGCCATTACTAGTAAAAAAACAAAAATTCCAATATATATATCTCCATTTGTAAACGCTATATCTTTCACATAAACTAATTAATTTACACGTATTGGGTTTTTTTTTAGCAAAGACATGTCGCATAATACATTTTGACCTTAATTTATAAATTTATTTATTTAGATTTTTAAATTTTTTTTTACTCGACATGTTTAATAGAAAAAAGTCAAAAATATTTTTTTTTTTTTCCAGACTGGTTTTGTAACACGACAACAAATGACACACAAGGCTGCATGCACAGGGAGAACTGCCATTCATAAGTCAGTATGCCAAAAGGCATCGTCCTGTGTACATTGGGAGCTGTGCAACAGGTGCTATTCTGACCACGTGCGTTACCACATCTGCTATTTCATCGTGGACAACAAGTTAGAACAAAGAGCAAATATGAAATTCTGTGTGAAACCTGTACACCCAAGTTTCGTCATCAGTAATGATTCTTGACATGAAAGATGGGTCATGCACGGCATGCTGATGAAGCTCTCGGCAGACTTTGATGCTGTGTTCCTCCTGCTCTTGGCCCAGCAGCCTAGGGACAAACTTGGCAGCAACATGGCGCATGTTCGAATCACATGTGAGGATTACCTGGACTGTTCCTTATGACACACCGACAATGGCAGCAATGTTATGGGTTGTTCTCCCATGATTATCATGCACAAGTTGCCATTGTTCTTCCACACTTGAAGCGTGTGTGCCATTAAAAACACCTTGAAAAACTCATTGCAGCATCGCCATAAACTTGCCGATTTGATTCAGAAAAAATTATCTTATATAACAGTGAATATCATTGTTATAAGCAATCATAGTGTGTAAAAAAAAAACAAATCCTGATCACCTCCCCAGAGTAGTGGTAACGCTGTATTGCTCTGGTCAAATAAAAAAAAATTGAATAAAAAAGAAAAAAAATGAAAACATTTTCTTTTGTTTTTACATACAGCACTATCACCAGTCAGTGTCCCTGCTCACCACCACAATAATTATATGATGATGTGTACTGCACTTGTGACACTGCGCTCCATTCATAAAGCGGTATCTACCGCTTTAAGAAATGAGGTATACCGCTTAGTGTTTTTCACTCTGGAGACAACCCAACATTTGGGATTTTTTTACTTTTACTTTCAATGATAATGGTAAACAGGACAAATAGAGAGGGGGAATCTCCCTAATGGGCACACAGACAGCAATTTAAATCTGGCAGGTGTTCTAATCTACCTCCACTCTATCCAAAACTAAAAAAAATTTCCTTTAGTTATACTTTAGGAAATCAACCCCAATGATTTCCATATTTCAATATTTAGATTTATACAGCATGCATTACTGTTGAGAGAACTGATCCAAAAAGACAGATACTACTCAAAATTCCCTATTATATTTTTACATTTCTTAAATACCGCATGCCTGGATCACTACTTATTTACCACATGCATTTAATTTATTTCCTTCTGTAAATTGACTTTAACTCCATTTTATGCTGTATTTACTGAACATTTTGCGTAAATAGCGGAACTGACAATTTCAGGATTGCATGCATTGTATTTAGAAAAAATGTGTCCAGACAGTTAAATACTGCATGCTATTCACTTTAGTGAATTGAGCCCACTATGTTAAAAATAAAATTGGGGGAAAAAAAAAACTTTATTTTTAATTTCTTCATTTTCCAAATAATTATGACAAAAATTACAACGTTAAAAAACTTGCCATGCCTCTTACTAAATACCTTAGACTGGCTACATTCCAAACAAAGGGGTCGTTTGGGGGGTATTTGTACTGTCCTGGCATTTTAGGGCCTCAAGAAATAAGATAGACTGTCAGTACATAAGGATTGATTGATTTTCAGATATACTGTATATACCATAGTTTGTGGACTCTAACTTTTCTATAGACTAAATATACACTGACTTGGGTTATTTTTACCAAAAAAATGTGGCAGACTACATTTTGACCTAAATTTATGAAGAAAGATTATTTATGTGCAAAATGTTATAGCAGAAACAATGAAAACATGTTTTTTTAAATTTTTGGTCATTTTTCTTTATTTAGCAAAAAAATAAATACCAACAAAAAGCTCTATTTGAGTGAAAAAAGTGATTAAAATTTAATTTGGGTACAGTGTTGCATGACCAGCATTCCAAGTGTGACAACACTGAAAGCTGAAAATTGGCCTGGGCAGGAAGGGGGTAAAAGTGTCTGGTATTGAAGTGGTACCGGACACTTATACCCCCTTCCTGCCCAGGCCAATTTTCAGCTTTCAGCGCTGTTGCACTTTGAATGACAATTGCACGGTCATGCATCACTGTACCCATATGATATTTTTAGCATTTTTTCACACAGATAGAGCTTTCTTTTGGTGGTATTTAATTGCCACTGGATGTTTTATTTTTTGCGTTATAAACAAAAAAATAGCAAAAAATATGAAAACAAAAATGTTTTTCTTTGTTTCTATTATAAAATTTTGCAAACAGGTAATTTTTCTCCTTCATTGATGTACATTGATGAGGCTGCACTGCTGGGCACTGACTGGTGGCACTGCTGGGCAGTACTGATGGGTGGCACTGATGGGTGGCACTGCTGAGCACAGATGGGTGGCACTGCTGGGCACAGGTGGGTGGCACTGCTGGGCACTGGTGGGTGGCACTGCTGGGCACTGGTGGGCGGCACTCCTGGGCACTGATCATCAGGGCACTGATCATCAGTGCCCTGATGATCAGTGCCAATCTGTTCGCTGACAATTGCTGGTTCTTGGCAGTACTTTCCTCATGCTGTAGTGCAGCCAATAACCGGCAACTATATTTACCTGGTCTGCTGTGTCATTGCACACAGCTGATCACGTGGTAAAAGGCCGCTGTAATTAGCCTTTTACCACATCACCTGATCAGCTGTGTCCATCGGACACAGCAATCACAGAGATCGCCAGGTGCGCATCCCTGGGGGCGCACAGGAGGGCGCTCTGGGAAGACGTCATATGAAGCCCTCCCAGAACTGCACACCGAATGACAACCGAATGACGGCTACAGCACGGTTGGCAAGTGGTTAAGGAGCCCTAATGCCACTTCCCTGTACCTCCTAAGACCCTGGATGATTCCTCCTCTACACCCAGCTGCACTGAGGGTATCTCTGGGCAAGGGGACCCAACAGTTAAGTAGTCCCAGATGAGAACTAGTTGGGTCTTGCACCTGACCACTCTCTACTCACACTGTCCTGTCAGATTGTTGGGTTGATAGCTGCTTTCAGGCCTTTCGATGGACTGGTTCCTTCCCTGCTGTTCAGGATGTCCTCCCTAGGAGCCTTTAGGCAGTGGAGATACTCCTGTCCAGCAACCAGCCTGTAGGTAGGCTGCCCTCACTGGGGTCCCCTCCCAGGCTCCACACTTCAGCCTTCTCTCAGTCCATCTTCCACCTGACTCTCCTCTCTCCTCAGGCTCTGTTATATTTGAGGGTTGACCTGGTTACCATGACCAGGCTCTTGCTAGGGGATTTGCCAAGGTCCCACAAACATGCAGATCTGGTCTTTCTCCCCTCCTCCAGAAAGGTGGGAGGGCTGCAGAAGCTCTGACCTGTAGAACCTCCAAGCCTGTCCTGAGTGAATTGCTGCCTCATTCCCAAGCTGACTCATCCCAGGCTGCTACTCAGCCTCTGTCTAAAAAAAGAAAAAAAAAACAATCTTGCTAACCTGGAGGGCGTTACATGAACAACATTCAATCTGGAGAGAAAATAACCTAATAACATTCGATTTTGCCCCCATTTCCACAGAACAAATGTATATGCAGTTTTATTAGAGTAAATTATTCAGCACTCAGGTGAACTTATACAATTCCCTATGAATATCCCTAGTGGAAATCTCTGTTCCCCTGGTCAAGTATCATGAATATGAGTATATACTGTATACAGCAGCACTTCTATATCAGTATCCATAAAAATATAATAATATGTATAGGAATATTTTTATGGACACTAATATATAAGTGTTGGTGTATATACAGTATATACTCGTATATATGCAGTTTTACAGGACAAATAGCAAGGGTCACTTTAAACTGTCAAACTGGTAGGAATCTTAAACTCATTCTGTGAAACAATTCTCAAAGGACCAAATCCCACAAATATGAAAAGTTGCAGTCAAAATATACAAGCTCACCACCCACACCACACCTCATATCTCATAAGAATACACTAACCTTTTTTAAAAATTGCTAAAAAAAGTGTTTGAGCAAGTGAAAGGTTCTATGGGAGTGCTGAGAACTACCGGTAAGCTCAGTTATCACATATAAAAAAAAACAACTTTTTTTTGAACTTTATGATTTTTGGTCTTTTGTTAAGCATTTTAAAAGATACTTTTAAGATGTCAAATTTCTTTCCTGCTTATTGAGGAACAAATTCCAAAAAATTAAACAAAAAACAGCAGTTAGTGCCATGATTGCAATGCAATAAAATAAAAGAAAACAAGAACTCATTACTATTGTATTTGTTATGATCCTTAAACAATGGTCAACTTGCCTTCTGGCATTGAAGACACCAATACCATTTTGAATTTTAAAAAATCTTCAGCTGGCTTTATGTTCCTGGGATAGGATACCGGCACTTAGCAAATTATCACAAATAGTCAGAAATCATATTCTCTAGATGTGAATATATCACCCCATTGCTAAGATGTTGGTGGTTTGTACAGCAGAGTGCTTTTTGAGAAGTTTAAATTAGAATATAGAGCCCTCATACATTTTTTTTAAGTAGGCAAACTTGCAAGGAGGCGTTGCTGCTTGTCAGTGTCATGGAGAGCAGATGAGCCATTGAAGGGCTGAGCAGACACCATTGGAGAGTCTCATACAGGGCGAGCACCGACAGGAGGGAGAGCACACACTCAGCAAGGCTTCCTCCCCACCGGACAACCAGTCCCCTGAAGTTGCTCATCTTCACCGCCCTCCCACCCCCGTTGACTTCTTCACTTATAATGCAGGTCTAGTAGACCCACTTTGTACGTCAGGACGTTAAGTGCACACCTACACTCCAGATCTTGATCAGGAGAGGAGCTGGCAGCCAGGGGGGTGAGGAATAAGTAATTGAATTTCAGAGCCCATCAAAGCTTAAAGATCCATCCCAATATCCAGAGAGGGGAGTCTCTGTAAACTCAGGCTGCAACACCCATCCATCCCTTAAAGGGGACCTCTGGCTGTTTGGATTGACATAGTGCCCTGGAGTTTTCTGCTGTGACGCTCGCCACTCGGAGGGAGGATAATCCATCACCCGGCTTACCCAGTTTTCCTTAAGAGGACCTCTGGTTATATATTCATATGTGCATTTTATTGCGCATCTGGTGAGTGCGTAATCTTACTACACCCATTTACACAAGCACTGAAGTATCCTTGGAGTTGGCACCTTAAGAGCACATATTGTCACCTTGTGAACTTTTATTATATATTCATTATGAACTTTTTATCATCTATTACTGAGTAATCTATACGGATATTTTAACCATTTATTATTGAGTCATTTATACGGATAGTTTTTAGCGCTGCACTGTGATTTATGAGTTTTTTTAAGGTTTTATATGGTTACCTTTTGTGCACAGCTGCTTTTATTAAGAGCGCTCGCTGATCTATACCTTTTTATCATTACAGATGAGCAGAGTTCTTATGGCAAACTTAGTTGCAAAATGATCAATTATCCATTTGCCAAGTGTTAAGCTGGGTACACACAGTCTGAATATTGGCTGGTTCAGCAGAAACCAGCTGACATTGAACCATGTGTACAACTGTCCTTCCAACAGAAGCTGGTCTAAGGACTGACTTTTGTCAAAGGTACATGCAGGAAAAACAGCATTCGATCACAGCTCGCAGCCAATGGCTGTGAGCGCTGATTAGTGTGTCCTGGTGGGGGGGCCCTGTCAGAACACAAAGGCACAGAGGGAGAGATCGCTGCACTAACAACACTTACAGTGATCTCTCTTGTTCAGCCCGCTGGGTTGAATGAACAAAAACTTAATGTGTGTACCAGGCATTAGTCAAGATTAGCCACTTAGGTGGAATTTAACTTGGAAAAATTAACCTCTACCTGTAAGAAAACCTTCCCATGTTGCTTTGAAAGCCATGCCATGCTTAACAACCACTGAAGTGTCCACAGAAACTTAATAGCTTAATAGCAGGACACATAGCATGCCATGGTTAGCATTTGAATAATAGCAGTGTGGGCTGATGGTGGCAGGTCTACATGGGATTAAATTATAGTAATAAGGTCCTGTAAACAAACAGGGATGGGCAACAAAGGGGCAGTTGTAGCAATAGAGCAACAACCACAATTACAATTTATGGGCAGAAAAAAGATATTTGTGACAATACGCAGGCAACAAGCTGACAATTATGAGCATACACAGGCAACAAGCAGGCAAGCATGACAATATGTGGGCAATATAGAAAGAAATGCTACAGTGAGCGCTCCAAACTGTCAGCAGCTGAACATCAAAGGAAAACGCACATAAAGTCCCAATATAAATACAGGTATATAAAATGCAGTGCTGTATAGTATTTACAAGTGTATGATAGTAGTGAACTGACAATAGAAAAACACACAAGGAATATAGTCCTGTATTGGTGCTCGTTGTTTCTCCAGTGCAAATGATAGAAATGCGCACTAACCAGAAGCGTATAGGTAATACGCAGATATATAATTATCCTGAAGATTCCCCTCTCTTTCTGGTCAGAATGTAGATTAGGAACTGGAAAATGTAAGGATGAAGCGCCCTCGTGTGGTGAAGATGAGATCCAGCAGACCAGAAGTGTCCTTGCAGAGATGAATGAAACGTTCCCCCTCTCTGGAACTGGTATAAGGATCACACCGGGGCTGTAAAGGTTGAAAGACTCCTCACAGGAGACACAGGGAGAAACTCATAGTGTAGTATGTAAATCAAAGCTTTATTCATCAAAGAAGCGTGGGTAAAAGAATCACAATAGTGCCAGATGCATGTGAATGACTTACCCTCCAAGATCAAAGATGGCCACCGGGCCTCCACGTGGCGTCAGCGGCGTGATGTCACGACGTCCTGGGCTCCACCTATTGTGATTCTTGTAAATACAAAAGATCAAGCCAGCAAAGACATCAACTTCTTCAGGTGTGATGACGTCAGTACGAGGATCCGGCCGATGTGTTTTGTCATCAAAAGACATCCTTTGGGTTGGAGTTAAATGTATCCTATTGGTGGTGTTCCTGTATATCACTGAGGCTGCTCTTATTGCAAGGGAGTCATAGGGAGTTGGTAAGCGTGTACCCCATTAGCACTTTGGGTGATGGTGTCAAGCAGTGGCACTTTACGATATCAGGGAGGAAAGAATATTTCATTTATCAGCACTTGCTGGATAGAACTTTTCATATGAACTTTTTATATTTTTACTCATTCTACACCATAGTTTATGTATGATTATATATATATAGGTTTAGCGCAACACATTTTATTTGAGTATACACAGTAGACGGGGGTCTTCTTTTTGAGTTTGCTGCTTTAACTTTTTTTTTCGGTGTGCACAGATGTGCGTTTTTTTTTAAATATAACTATTTGTTTCAACATGTCACAATAATTACTATATCTAAAATAATTTTCCCAACAAATGATAGACCAAAAATAGGTACAGGGTTGTTGGATGGTAACAAGCTGGGAGTTGTGACCATTCATGGGCAACAAACAGGCAAGCATTACAATATCAGGGCAGCAAATGTGCAGTTGTTATAAAACATAACTTATAGGCAGTCACTAAAATATGTGGACAATTGTTACAACATGCTACATTTGTTACTATTTTGAACATCATGTTCCCAGTGAACTGTGAACCAAAAGCAGGTCCAGGGTTGTTAAAAGGAACTTCCCTAACTCAAATAACCTGTTTAACAGCTTTCCCGCTGCATTATAACAGAAATACTACTCCATGGAGGCAGGGCTGCACAAAATCACATATATATATATATATATATATATATATATACGTGATTTGTATTTCCCGGTAGCGGGCACGTGCGCATGCGCTGCCCTACCCGCGCCGCCATTAGCACTACTACTCCATGGAGGCAGGGCTGCACAAAATCACATATATATATATATATATATATACGTGATTTGCATTTCCCGGTAGCGGGCACGTGCGCATGTGCCACCCTACCTGCGCCGCCATTAGCAGCTACAGATGTCTATCACAGGGTCCTAGCCGAAGATTCCCCACCAGCACCCGGCAATCACCGAGAAACAGTGATAGGGGAGAGACCTGTGTGTAAACAACACAAGTCTCTCTCCTGCCAGCAATAACAAGTCAGAAATAATGTATTTTTTGGAAATTTGTTGTTTTTTTTTTTGTTTATATTGCAAAAAATAAAAAACGAACAGGGGATCAAAAACTACCAAAAGAAGGCTCTATTTGTGGGGAAAAAAGAACACAAATGTAATTTATGTACAGCTTTGCATGTCTGCGCAATTGTCAGTTTAAGTAACGCAGCACCGTATTGCAAAAAATGGCATGGTCAGGAAGGGGGGTAAATCCTCTAGTGGTTAAACTCATTGCACCCTTAAAAACTTCAAAAAGCAACCTTAATTTCACCTTGCCTTTTGACTCCAGTAAAAAAAAATATCTTCAAATTGGGGAATTTTTGCTGAAGTGGTCAAAAGCAAGAACTCTCAGTTGCAATCATCCTTGCCTATTACCTAAGGCCTCATGCACACAGGATGTTTATTTAACTCTCCCAGGAGCCAGCAGCGTTTTTGCAGAAAAAATGTGTGACGCTTGTAAAAGTGTCTAAAGCTTTTACAAGCTTTTAGGAGCTTTTACAGGCATCAAGTTCTTAGGTGTTAATTCATTTCATTGGCCAAAATAAATTATTTATTATGGTCATAGAAATGACTAAATGCTCAATCGCTAAACGGACCTAGTGTTTAGGCATGTTTAGCTGCTTTTAGAAGCTTTTAGAAGCGTCAAATGTTTTTTCTGCCTAAACGCTGCTGCTCCTGGATGCACTGGCAGTGGGTTTTTTCTGCCTCTAAAAGCATCTAAAAGTCTATGTGTGCATGGATACATAGTAAAATATGGAGGGCCATTTGGAAGCAGTTAAAAAAATGCCTGATGCCCAAGCTTAATAAAACTTGGGCGTTAAAACAACTCAGTATAGAAGCAGTTCACCTAGCAAAATGATTCATGTTAATTTTGCAAAGTAAAAGTTAGTGAATGCTCTGTTTACTTTGCATACCCATTCATGCATGAGGGAAATTTAAAAAATCATGATTTGGCACATTATTATTTATTAAAGTAAACTCACTTTTGCCTTATTCACTTTTATTCACTTTGGAAAGTGACTTTTGCGGTTCAAGCGGCCATTTTAGAGGTGGAAAGCTGGTCATCTTCTACAGTGATTCTTAAAGTGTGAGATCCCTATATTTACAATTTGGAAACTTGTTCCTTTGAAGCCTTTGAGGCTATTAAACAAGGCCTGTTATTTTATTGAAACATGTGAGTGTCCTTATTCTATCAATTTATATGGTATTGAGTGGCAGTATTACACTATGTAGCCTTTCTTTCCTTGCACACTATTGAGGATTCCATGGAGAAGTAGAGTGGAGTCGATTGCTGTATCTAAGCAGGGTGAAGAAGGTGATTTGAGTTCCTCCTGAGGGGCTATAGGATCCCTTATATCCTATGAGGCTTATTACTCACCTCCATCTGGTGAGTGCGGTCAATATTATTTTTCACGTGGTGATTAGGTGGAAGCACATTTTGGAACATTGTCTTGAAAATCCTTTTGGGAAAATAAGGACTTATGTTTGAAATATTATATATATATATATATATATATATATATTTGCACGGACATTTATTTATTTGTGATTATTTTTATTTATTTAATTTTTGCGCTGTTTTTTGTGTTATTCACCAATGGTCTTTTTGACCATGTGGTTTTTGTGCGATTCCCACACCTGCGATCATGCTGCGGTATGAGATGTGTGGGGGTGCTATTCAGAATGAATGGCACCCCAGCGCGTCTGGCAAAAGAAATGTGATTCGGTTGTGGGTGGCTGCAGGTGCAGGAACAGATGCGATTCCTGCACTCACGACCAGCCTGCAGCCTTTGTGTAGTGTGAACCAGGCCTCACAACAAAAAACAAAGTAATGCAGTTAAGTAAGGAGAAATTATCTAAATCAGCGTTTTTCAACCACTGTGCCGCGGCACACTAGTGTGCCGTGAGATATTGTCTGGTGTGCCGTGGGAAAAATTGCAATTTCATCCGTAACATAGACCTTTTAATCCGGCCCGCGGAGCGTGATACTGTCAGGATGATCTGTCCCCCTCGACGTATCTGCGCATGTGCCGGAGATCGCCGATCGGCTGCTAATGCCTGAAACTGGCACATGCGCAGATACGTCGAGGGGGACAGATCCTCATAGGAGACAGATTTTCATGCTACACCGGAACGGCGCGGGAAGACGGCGAGAGGAACGCGCGGAGCAAAGGTAAGTGAATTGACACAGGGGGGGCTTGGGGACTTAATATGGGGGCTGAATTAATATGGGGGATGACTTACTATGGGGGATGACTTACTATGGGGGATGAATTACTATATGGGGGATGAATTACTATGGGGGATGAATTACTATATGGGGGATGAATTACTATGGGGGATGAATTACTATGGGGGATGAATTACTATATGGGGGATGAATTACTATATGGGGGATGAATTACTATATGGGGGATGAATTACTATGGGGGATGAATTACTATATGGGGGATGAATTACTATGGGGGATGAATTACTATGGGGGATGAATTACTATATGGGGGATGAATTACTATATGGGGGATGAATTACTATATGGGAGATGAATTACTATATGGGGGATGAATTACTATGCTTACTATGGGGGAATATTACTATACTTACTATGGATGACACATACACATCATTCATGTACTCTTGGTCCGGCCCCCGGGTCCAATTATAAAATACTTTATTATTTCATAATAAAGTAATTATAAAATAATTTCTTTGTGTTTGATTCCTATTCAAGAGAATTACTTTATATATAGTCAATATAGGCACAGAGGTAAATTTTTTTTAACATTTTCTAATGGTGGTGTGCCTCGTGATTTTTTTCATGAAAAAAGTGTGCCTTTGCACAAAAAAGGTTGAAAAACACTGATCTAAATGATCTAGGTGATAGAGGAAATAGTTGCTAGAGGCTATTCCGGGTATAGACTGTGTATTAATGGTATACTCTTCTTGTACAGTGGATATAAAAAGTCTACACACCCCTGTTAAAATGTCAGGTTTCTGTGATGTAAAAAGATGAGACAAAGATAAATAATTTCAGAACTTTTTCCATCTTTAATGTGACCTATAAACTGTACAACTCAATTAAAAACAAAATGAAATCTTTTTTTTGTGGGGGGGAGTAAACATAAAAAACTAAAGTAATGTGGTTGCATAAGTGTGCACACCCTCCTATAACTGGGGATGTAGCTGTGTTCAGACTTAACCAATCACATTCAAAATAATGTTAAAGAGGAGTCAGTACACACTTGTGTCATCATTTAAAGTGCCTCTGATTAACCCCAGATAAAGTTCAGCTATTCTAGTAGGTCTTTCCTGTCTTTCCTGACATTTTCTTAGTTGCATTCTACAGCAAAAACCATGGTCCGCTCCGCAGAGAGCTTCCAAAGCATCAGAGGGATCTCATTGTTAAAAGGTATCAGTCAGGAAAAGAGTACAAAAGAATTTCCAAGGCATTAGATATACCATGGAACACAGTGAAGACAGTCATCAAGTGGAGAAAATATGGTGCAACAGTGACCTGGACATCTCTTCAAAACTGATGAAAAGATGAGAATAAAACTGGTCTGGGAGGCTGCCAAAAGGCCTACAGCAACATTAAAGGAGATGCAGAAATATCTGGCAAGTGCTGACTGTGTGGTACATGTGACAACAATCTCCCATATTCTTCATACGTCTGGACAATGGGGTAAAGTGGCAAGACGGAAGCCATCTGAAGTCTCCCAAAAACATGTGGGAAAATGTGTTATGGTCTGATGAAACCAAGGTTGAACTTTTTGGCCATAATTCCAAAAGATATGTTTGTTGTAAAAACAATACTGCATATCACCAAATAAACACCATACCCACAGTGAAGCATGGTGGTGGCAGTATCATGCTTTGGGGCTATTTTTCTTCAGCTCGAACTGGGGCCTTAGTCAAGGTAGAGGGAATTATGAACAGTTCCAAATACCAGTCAATATCGGCATAAAACCTTCAGGCTTCTGCTAGAAAGCTGAACATGAATTGGAACTTCATCTTTCAGCATGACAACGACCCAAAGCATACATCCAAATAAACAAAGGAATGGATTCACCAGAAGAAGATTAAAGTCTTGGAATGGCCCAGCCAGAGCCCAGACCTGAATCCGATCAAAAATCTGTGGGGTGATCTGAAGAGGGCTGTGCACAGGAGATGCCTTTGCAATCTGACAGGTTTGAAGTGTTTTTGCAAGGAAGAGTGGGCAAATATTTCCAAGTCAAGATGCACCATGCTGATAGACTCATACCCAAAAAGACTGAGTGCTGGAATAAAATCAAAAGGTGCTTCAACAAAGTATTCATTTAAGGGTGTGCACACTTATGCAAACATATTATTTTATTTTTTTTTATTTTTTTCTTCCCTCCACCTAAAAGATTTCAGTTTGTTGTTCAACTGAGTTGTACAGTTTATAGGTTACATTAAAGGTGGAAAAAGTTCTGGAATGATTTATGTTTGGCTCATTTTTTTACATAACAGAAACACAGAAACCTGATATTTTAACAGGGGTGTGTAGACTTTTTATATTCACTGTACACTCATTACAAAATACAATGCTTTGCATACTTTGTTCAACCCGGAGAATGTTTAAATAATTTGACAAATTTGACACCATGATAAATATATGTGTGCTATGCTTTTAATCAAATTATATTTGGATATGTTTGTTCTTCTGTTCGGAGTGGGAGGTTAAAGAGAAATTGGAAGTATGATTTTTGGTACCTTTATTGAGTTCCTTGCATCTGAATGTGTCCATTGATGAATCATCTCTGCACAAAGGATTGTAAAATAGGGAGACTTTTGGAGTCCGAAGTCTTGTGCAAACATTATCTTTTTTTGTGCCATTGTATTTATTTACAAAGCACAGGCAGAAGAAAGTACATTTTATAGCTTATTTAATATTAAAACCTTAAAGCTCTAGTGTAGAAAGCAAAGCCTTGTCTGTAAGGTGAGGTAGGACTTAGATTCTGATTGGTTGATATGGATGATAATCATTGCAATTATCATTTTACTTCCTGTACTTATCTTTATTGACTAAGCCTGAATAATTGCCACCCAGCAATGAAGAAATTAATAAGATTGGTGGAAATTGGAAATTGTAAAATTGTTGCACTTTGTTAATAATACAGAATAATTTTCCCATAAAATAGGAAAAGGATGCAGTTGTAGAGAAGCAATCCAATGTTAGAAAAAAAAATGTTGATTTTTATTCTACTCAAGTTTTATACGTAGTCTGCTTTGAAGTGTATGTATAATCAATCAAGCAGATCAGGGCAGGTGGTGGGGCCAGCAAATCTAACTACAGGGTTACAAGTGTAGGACTATGTTCCTGTAGCTCTGATCAGAAAAGAAGGGATGCAAATTGATCATGTCATCATGCATATGCTTCTGTGTTTGGCATTGTCATGCTGCTACAGAAAGAATGGATTATCAGATGTTTACTACTCATTATTACAATTACATGAATAAAATGAACTTGTAGCTGAATTCGTATAGAAAGAGGAATGCACTCATAGAAAGTTTTAATTATTACTTACTATGTCCAAAACTTAAAAAAAAAAAAGATTTGGCTTTACATACACTTAATATTTTCAGTATTTTGGGTAGATCTATCTTTTAGGACTCATGCTCATGGGTGGCCAGGGGTCGTTAAAAGCAAGTGGTTGAGCCTTTGTTTTAATGCTCCCCCGATGACCCTCCTAAAGACTAGCATGCAGGTGCTCAGGGCTGTACACATGCCAAGACCACAATACTTTGCTTCATGGACATGGCCAAAATTAAACTGCATGTTGAATATGGAGGGCAGCAAGGGCTGCCACAGACTTGTGAGAATGAGATCTTAAAGAGAACCTGTAAAAACAAATAACAAAAAAGGAGTAAATATTGTTGACATAGTTGCTTTGCAAAGTGAAGTTCGCTGAGCTTAGTAGATACGATGAATCTGTGTTACATTTAATCATCCAATAATAAGCAAGCATACCTTTTTCTTTTTATTGCACATAATAGGGCATCCAAAGTGAACACAGCTTGCTTGTTTTCACACTTATAATTGTATTTGAAGTGTTTAGAAGCAGGTAGCACATTAACTTGAAGTGCATTTAGCAGAGGCCTCCCTGAACTTTTTTCACATAGCTTCTTTTTGTTGTCTTTTTAATTACACTTCAGAGGTTATTTTACAAATATAACTGTTGACTGTTTATTTCAAAATTATTGGATTCTCTTGAATTGACCTTTGACAATGCTGATACCAAATGTCCTCCATTTCTCAGTGGGCAGACACTTTTTGCAACAAATCATGCAAATGCAGTGACCTATGTATTCCAGATCAATGTAGAAAATTGCCGAAGTCTTGGTTTTATTTTTGTAACATGTAACTTATATTGGTTTAATTTAATATTAACACATAGAGAGCATGGCTTATGTTTTGCTGACACGATGAAAAGATAATGTAAAAGAGGGAAAGGAGAAGGAGCAAAGTTTAGATGCCAATATCCAATCATTGTGTTACTATTATTTTACATGAAAGCAATCAATTTACCATTGGTAATTCAGCTCTTTGCTAGCGTCGCACAGAAACTCATGCATAAAGGGGTGAAAAGCAGGTTATATTGATCAATACATGTTGTTTATTAAATTAATAATGGATTTTACTGCACTCCAAAAAACAACTAAACTAATATATATAAAGCTGCATATTACTATATTTTTACGATTTAGAAACATTGCAAATATTAGTTTGGAAAATAATAACTCAATTTGCCTTGTTAATTGCTGTATTAAATGTAGTCTTTTTTCACATATTATGTGTTTTTTATTCACAGGCTAGGATTGTGTTTAATTTTTCACATGAAAAAGAATACATATTTAGTAACCCTTTCCAAAAATTGTTTACAAATGTATACTGCATTGTAATAGAGAGTTTATCTCTGTGTTCTTATTTTGGAAATGTATTTGCAACCAGGGGCGGACTGACCATTTAGAAACTCGGGCACTGCCCGAGGGCCCAGGGTCAGTAGGGGGCCCCATGAGATGCCCCTGGTACATTTTTCATAGGCTTTTTTGAGTTTGGGCAAGGACACAGGGGCCCCATGATCCCCTATTGCCCGGGGGCCCCATGAGTTGTCAGTCCGCCCCTGTTTGCAACTTACTTTTTTGTATATTAAGAACATGCGTGATGCATGCCTTGCTCTTTCCTCCTGTCCACTTTTACTATACACAGTACATACACAACATTTGCAGGTGCTGGGCAGAGTCGCGTTTACAACAAGGGTCTCTGCATATCATCACAGCACTCTAAAGTTCCATTGAAGGGATGCACACTGAAGGGTGCCAATGATGCTGCTAATTGTGAGATAGAGTCTTAGGTTTGTCCTCTTGCCAGAGAAAGTACTGTGATTGGGAGGATCTCCAGGCAACCTTCACTGGAAAGAAAGTTATGCAATTGCATAGACTAAGCAAACTATATAGCAAATGCACAATGCCACACACTGGGGGTTATTTACTAAAGCTGGAGAGTGCAAAATTTGCTGCAACTCTGCATAGAAACCAACCAGCTTCCAGGTCTTTTTGCCAAAGCCTAATTAAACAAGCTGAATTTAGAAGTTGATATGCTACCTTGCACAGCTGCATCGGATTTTGAGTGCAACAGCTTGAGTAAATCTACCCCGCTATTCTTCTTCTGAAAAACCTTCAGGACTGACCTGTAAATTGGTTAGTTACATAGAATTATTGAAACCTTTGGATCAGTTTACCAGCCAGGCAAGCAACATTTTCAAAACCAGAACCCTAATATGTCTAGATATTTTCTCAGTACAGTTTTTATGTAAAGTGAATTTCCAATCAGAGTCACTAGACTAGTTAACAGCTAAAATCCTTGTCATGTTTCTGAAACTGAGCAGTTAAAATGAAATTATTCCTGATTATTGCTATTACAGTGATAAAAGCTGGTAAACCCATTTACCTTTATTTTTTAGCCGTGCTTTATCTTAGGATGATAACAAATGTACATTTGACTAGGTCATATTTATCATGTAGATTGAATAGGCAGCACAGGGAGCTCTGCAAAAAAATAAAAAAAGAAAGCTTCAGCAATTGAAGATTCATGGCATTGGAAAATGCAGGTGTCCAGCTAACAAAAAAAAAAAACTCTTTTTTATGGCATTATGAAGTAGCATCTAAGAAAGTAGTGGGAGTATCCAAATTCAAAATATAATGCATACCATGGTCTTTCTTTTTTTACCATGGCTAGTCACCACTTGATATTTGCAAGACACTCAGAACAAAATACAAGGAGAGATTGGGGCTATGTGAAGGTAATGTGGTACCAGATGTTTCTCATTAAAGTGTATGTAAACCCAAAATCTATTTTACAGCCTCCTCCAGATCTAGTAGGCAGCCCAATGACCAACTGAAGGAGTGCACATGGTAGGCTGACATTAATTCTACTTTATGAAAGGCAGTGGCTTAGCTTTGTCAACCCAAAAAAAAGATGCATTGTTACTGGCAGGATTTGCAGGTAAGACAATTTGCAACAGATTCTCAAAAATCAAAAAGGTTGATTTACTAAAACTGGAGAGTGCAAAATTTGGTGCAGTTTTGCATGATAGCCAATCAGCTTCTAACTTCCGCTTGTTTAGTCAAGCTTTGACAAAAAACCTGGAAGCTCATTGGTTTCTGTGCAGAGCTGCACCAGATTTAGTAAATCAACCCCAATGTATATCAGGAAGTGAACTCTGAAAACTTTGGCCAAAAAAGGCATGCAATGGACAAACAAGTAGTTCCAAGTATTTTCTTTGGTCTTGTGGTAGTTGACTTTTCCCTATTACTGATTTTCTATTCTTTTTTCTGCACCATGTTCTTGTGTGGAGATGGTCATGTTGGTTGAGGAAGGGCTTTGCTTCCTTGAGCATCTGGTAAGGAGGACAGTAAGCGGTTCAGTACTGACATCACCAATTCTCACTCCAAATGTTCTAAAACTAGAAGCCAGGAGCAGCCATGCCTTAGATCTCACACTGCAGATACTAAACTGCAGATACTACAGAGCTAAAGTGCTTAGGCACACTCATATACCAAGAAATGCACTGCTATTTTGAAGGAGAAATTCTGGATAAAAATAAATTTTTCAGGGTTATACTTAAGTACAATTAAATTTAAAGATGTTCACTATAACATAGAAAATCTATTCTTTTTGTGCTCTGCTCGTCTCTATTATTAAGTGTTCTTGCATGGCAAGACCACTTACTGTTATCTCACATATATATTCTTATTATTATAGCCAAATTTACCACCCTAACTCCTCCCACAGTTTTTACACTATATAGACAGTAATATACCGAAACATGCGGATTGTTCCCGATTGGTGTGCTATTACTTTGTGGAATGTTTTGCAGAATGGTTCACGAAATATTGGCTTTTTTGTGGTGAAATTGGTCCCATAGGAATGAATGGCGGAATGTTCAAAACTAGAGTGGGAGCTGAAAAATCAGGACATGATTTCTAAACTGCCATCACTCCCTCATTTTCAAGCCCACCTACACAAATCTTATATCAAAATGTTCAGCTATCCCTGCTGCCACTAAAATTGACCACGGCTAAGCCATAGTCCTGATAGTTTTCACAATATGACCATTTGTTTGCAACTCATGCCGCCCATTGACATTCATTGAAACTGCACTCTAGCCACCTCAAATTTTAAGGGCAATTTCTAAAGTGCGATTGTGCCTTCATTTTTAATATTTCAGAGACATACTATGCATCAAAATGTAGGTCTGGGTCTTGTGATTCTCACAATATAAAGCTCTTCAGTGTAAGACTTACAATTGTTAAACTACAACCGTTTGAAGATGGCAACCACCAGTGAAGTGAGCAAGTTGGAGCAGTTTGTTTTTAACCACTCTTTTCTGCCCTTGCTGTAGAGTGAGTTGCCATAGGAACCCAGGTGTGTGAGCAGGCAGTAGAGTGACAAGCCACTCCACCCAGTTACTCCGCCCACTCCAGTTGTAGGCTACTGGTGGAGGCAAGAACACTTCACACAATTTCCCCAGAAATTGTAGCTTTTCTAGTTATTATTATTATTATTATAATTCATGATTTATATAGCGCCAAAAGTTTACACAGCACTTTACAATGTAAGGGCAGACAGAACAATTACAATACAAATTAATACAGGAGGATTCAGAGGGCCCTGCACGTTAGAGCTTACAATCTAAGATCTAAAAAAGAATGTATACAATGAGGTATAATTCCAAACATACTAAAATATAGATTTTGGGTTTACACACGCTTTAATACAGGTGAAACTGTCATTGCTTTTTACTTTGCAGACTTCTTATTGACAGATGGCACAGATTACTTTGAGGTTGGCTCCACATATGTATTTTGTGGTAACATGCAGTAAAATGCAAGATGATGCAACACATGATCAGTGGTGCTTTCACCTTGCAAATGCACCCCAAACACAGTTAATTGCAGCACACCACAGTGCATTGATTGGAAAAATATGTATGTTGTGTCCTATTGAAAAAGTGTCCAAGTGTACATGTCCAATTTTGTTGTTCATTGTGTTACATAAGAAGTCTAGTTAAAATTAAAGGGAACTTTACTCTCACTCTCAGCATTGACTATTTTTAATCCTTCCACTGCTAGCATTAGTAAATAGATAGGAACGTATATCATATTTACTTGCTTTAAACTTTTTTTACATTATTCAGTTATTTCCTGGTTTCCAGGCCTAGAAAAATGATGTCATACATCCCGAGTCTTCAGGAGGGGAGGAGGGTTTTTTTCCAGTTAAACACAACCTCCTCCATGCATTCTTGATCCCTGGAAGCAAATGCTGCATAAACCATCTGCCCGTACTCAAGATGGCCTCAGCCAGAAATGCTAGGGGATGTTTTTGAAAATAAAGCATGGAGACATCGATGGATGGATGAGTTTGCTTTGAATATTAAAAATGAATTATATAGCTTTTTTAGTTTGTGGTGCTCAGACACAGTGTCGCTCCACTCTAATGTCTTTGAGTGTAATCTGCCTTAGAATGATTGTAAAGTCATTATTTTAAAATACAAAACATGATATACTTACCTACTCTGTGCAATGGAATTGCACAGAGTGGCCTTGATCCTCTTCATCTCAGATCCCCCACTAGTGCTCCTGGCTCCTCCTTTTCTCGGCATGCCACTATAGGAAGCCGCTTTCTGGTGTGCCACACCTTGCAGGCTCGATCCCAAGTTGCGCTGCCTGTGTCCATAGACACAGACAGCGTTGTTTGGCCCTGCCCCCCCGCCTCGCTACCTCTTCACAGGATTTGACTGACAGCAGCAGGTGTCTGTGGGAACATGGAGAACTGTTACAGATGGTGAACAGCGCTGGATCGAGTGATGACTATATATATATATACTGTATAAAGGGGGGTGAGGGGGTATACTGCTACCTAAAAATTTTTTTAAATTTTTTACCTCAACCATAAGCCTACTGGGCACTTATACCCCCTTCCTGCCCAGGCCAATTTTCAGCTTTCAGCGCTGTCGCACTTTGAATGACAATTGTGCGGTCATTCAACACCGTACCCATATGAAGTTTTTATCATTTTTTTGGGACAGATAGAGCTTTCTTTTGGTGGTAATTAATCACCTCTGGGGTTTTTATCTTTTGCTAAACAAACCAAAAACAACTGAACATTTTGAAAAAAAATAAAGTTTTTTCTTAGTTTTTGTTTTAAAATTTTGGAAATAAGTGATTTTTCTCCTTCACTGATGAGCGCTAATGAGGCTGCAGTGATGGGCACTGATAGGTGGCACTGATAGGCACTGATAGGTGGCACTGATGAGGAGGCAATGGTAGGTGGTACTGATGAGGAGGCACTGGTAGGCGGCACTGATGGGCACTCAAAGGCAGCACTCATATATGGCACTGATAGGCGGCACTGATAGGTGGCACTGATAGGCGGCATTGACTGGCACTGTTAGGTGGTACTGACTGGCACTGTTAGGTGGCACTGATAGGCAGCACTGATGGGCACTGATAGGCGGCATTGACTTGCACTGATAGGCGGCACTGATGCGCACTGATAGGTGGTACTAATTGGCAGCACTGATAGGTGGCACTGAGTGGTGTTGATAGGTGGCACTGACTGGCACTGAAAGGTGATACTAAAAGTCAGCTCATATGGGCACTGATATGTTGCATTGATGTGCACTGGTAGGCAGTGATATGTGGCATTGATGTGGCACTGATGGGCACTGAAGGTGTCACTGATGACCACTGACAGCTGGCATTGATGGGCACTGACAGGTGGCACTGCTGGGGCTACACTGATCACCAGGGCACACTGATCATCAGTGCCCTGATGCTCAGTGTACATATCCCCTCTGAGGGATGCCAATTACGGGCTCTCCTCTCCTCTCGAGCTGTCAGCGTGACAGCTCGTGGTGAGAGAAATGCAGATAACTGGCATTTCTCTAATTACATGTGATCAGCTGTGATCACATGACCGAGCCAAAATCTTTGCCTCTTTCCGTTGGTCAGCGATCCGCTGTGTTCAAGGGACACAGCGCACCACCGATCTCCACGCTGAGCACTCCCGGAGTCACGCACTCGCGGTTAGAGTGGGAGGACGTCATATGACGTCCTCCCAGATCGAGAGAACCGTCTTGCGCCCGTCATTGCCTTATATGGCAGGTGGGAGGTGGTTAATGCAGAGAATGCAGTAGTACAATTTAGTTCAATAAGGGCCTAAGGGTTGTCATAGATCAGCAGATAAGAAAAGCGTGAGGAGAAATATCCTCTTCACCAAAAACAACAATAACTTTGCTTCTTTACTTGTCTATGTAGAAGAGTTATGGGACTGGCCAACAAGTTGTGAAATATTCCCATTATTATAGCTGCCTCCATCCACAAGCGACACCTTATATCACCCCATGAAGGTGGAAAACACTACGATTATCATAACTGATGCTTGAGACCTGGTTCACACTGATGTGATGCGGGAAGCGCAGTGAATCCAGTGTGCTTCCCCTACCGCATTGCAATCGCACAGCATCTTCGCTGCGGGTATCAATGTTAAATTAACAACACCCCAAAACAGATTGCGATTGGCAGAAATCGGATTGCATGGGTGTGAACATCCATGTGATGCAATCAAGTGTGGGGAAAAAAAGGGTTCGTAACCATTTTGGGTGTGGATGCGGTGAAATTTGAGCCATATACAATGCATAGCTCAAACTGCACCGTACAGACATTGCATGTGATGTGCACAGGAATGTGGTGCGATTCCTGTGCGAATCACATTACAGGAATGCGATGCGAACCCTGTGCGAATCACATCACAGGAATGCGGTGCAAATCCTGTGTGAATCACATCACAGGAATGCGGTGCGAATCCTGTGCGAATCACATCACAGGAATGCGGTGCGAATCCTGTGCGAATCACATCACAGGAATGCGGTGCGAATCCTGTGCGAATCACATCACAGGAATGCGGTGCGAATCTTGTGCGAATCACATCACAGGAATGCAGTGCAAATCCTGTGCGAATCACAACACAGGAATGCGGTGCGAACCCTGTGCGAATCACATCACAGGAATGCGGTGCGAACCCTGTGCGAATCACATCACAGGAATGCGATGCGAATCCTGTGCGAATCACATCACAGGAATGCTGTGCGAATCCTGTGCGAATCACAACACAGGAATGCGGTGCGAACCCTGTGCGAATCACATCATAGGAATGCGGTGCGAACCCTGTGCGAATCACATCACAGGAAAGCAGTGCGAATCCTGTGCTAATCACATCACAGGAATGCAGTGCGAATCCTGTGCGGATCACATGAGGTGTCCTACGCTGCACAAGTGTGAACCTAGTCTGAAAGAATTTCTTACTATTTTAGGCCATTTATGACCATAGTAAACTTCCTTAAACCAGCATTTTCACAGTAACAATCTGCTGCGATTTCAAGGATGAAAGCAAAGAATGAGGTGACATTAACTTATGCCTAAGGCAGTTGGACACCTAAATAGGGTCATGACGTTTCTACTATTAGTGGGATGAATAACATTAGTCTCTCTGATCTGCAAGTCTCTGTCTTCATCCCAGCAAGCTGCTATAAAATGCTGTATCTTTAAACAAGACTTTAATTCTGCTGTAAATCAGTTCTTTATATTTGTCTTACAGCAGGAGCGGGGCTTTTTATAGCAATAATGTCAGCTGTCTTTGAAGAATGCAATTTTTAATGTCATTGCCATGCAGATCAAGATATTCATCAGCCCTGACAATCAACCAAGGTCTATTCTATTTGTATTACTTCTGCTGTTATTACTTCTAAAAATTACACATAATTTTCCTTTCAAATTCTCATTGTCCCTTTCAGTAAAGATGTGTGAACTTCCCAAACTGTTTGATATTCTTCTTCTTCACATTTTTTTTAAACAAATTGCTAACCTACAGTAATTGTTAAACAATCTCTTGTCATGAGTTATTCATTATAAACATTGGTAATTATCATAAATGTAGCTTTCTCTCCCCGCTACTTTCTGCAAATAAAAAAAAAATGCCTGATGCAAAGGTAATCTAACATCATTTTGCAACATAAAATTTATTTTTCAGGGTTCGAGTTTCTGCATATGTTGCAGAAAAGAATGTTAAAAGTTGAGTTTATGAAGAAGTGTTGATGTAATAATCCTAGGCAATCTGCTTTCTTGACTTTGGATACTTGCATACATGAAAGTCAGAGCACCATTGGATTGTTCATTAGAAAACAAAGAAGGGAGGCAGCTACAAGCAAAAGAAAAAAATTAAGATGGAAACTATGGGGGTTATTTACTAAACGTATATGGTGCAAAATCTGGTTCAAAAACCAATCAATTGCCAGGTTTTATTGTCAAAGCTTAATTGAACAAGCTGACGTTAGAAGTTGATTGGCTACCATGCATAGCTGCACCAGATTCTGAGTGCACAAGCTTTAGTAAATCTCCCCCTATGTGTTGACACTTGCTAGACATATAAAAGTTATTATTATTATTACACAAGATTTATACCGCGCCAACAATTTGCGCATCAGTTTACAAAATGAACAATACAGTCGTCGTTGAACATTTGTCTCCATTGGATGATTAATCCTCAGATACATTTTTTGATTTCCTCTCCCTTTCTGTTTCAGTAAAAATAGTTACCAGGGAAAATAGAGGGGTGAATCTCCCTAGCGGGGACACAGACAGCACTAAGAGCTTGACAGAGGATCTAACCTTCCCCCACTCTAATGTTGCTTTATGTACACTGTGGCTGTAGGCAGATTACATCACAGATAAAGGACAACTCACGTGCCTAAATGGTTAGCACGTCTGCTTGGTAGCATTCGAGTCATTGGGGGTTATTTACTAAAACTGGAGAGTGCAAAATCTGGTACAGCGCTTCACAGAAACCAATCGGCTTTCAGATTTTATTGTCAAAGCTTAACCACTTGCCCTCCAGAGGATTTACCCCCCTTCCTGACCAGGCCTTTTTTTTGTGTTAAGGTGCTGCGTTACTTTAACTGACAATTGTGCGATCATGCAACGCTGCACCCAAATGAAATGTATGTCCTTTTTCCCACAAATGGAGCTTTCTTTCGGTGGTATTTGATCGCTTCTGCATTTTTAATTTTTTGCGCTATAAACAAAAAAAGACCAACAATTTTGAGAAAAAAAACAATATTTTTGACTTTTTGCTTCTAAACATATCCAGTAAAAAAATTAAAAAAAATCCAATTTCGTCATAAATTTAGGCCAAAGTGTATTCTGCTACATGTCTTTGCGAAAAAAAAAATCCCAATAAATTAATTGTTTTACATGAAAGGTATAGTGTCTACAAATGGCGGTATTATTATTATTATACAGGATTTATATAGCGCCAACAGTTTGCGCAGCATTTTACAAAATGAAGGCAGACATTACAGTTACAATACAATTTGGTACAAGAGGAAACAGAGGGCCCTGCTCGTTAGAGCTTACAATCTAAGAGGAAGGGTTGAGTGATACAAAAGGTAATAGCTGTGGGGGATGATCTGATGGAGGAAATAAAGTTTACTTTTTAGAAGCAGGATAGGCTTCTTTAACCACTTGCCTACCAGGCACTTATACCCCCTTATTTACCAGGCCAATTTTCAGCTTTCAGTGCTGCCGCACTTTGATTGACAATTGCGCGGTCATGCAACATTGTACCCATATGAAATTTTGATCATTTTTTTCTCACAAATAGAGCTTTCTTTTGGTGGTATTTAATCGCCGCTGGGCGCTTTACTTTTTGCGCTATAAATAAAAAAATTGCAAAAAATTTGGAAAAAAAAAAAACGTTTCTTTGTTTCTATTATAAAATTTTTCAAACAGGTATTTTTTCTCCTTCACTGATGTACGTTGATGAGGCAGCACTGATGGGCACTGATAGGTGGCACTGATGGGCACTGATAGGCAGCACTAAAGGGCACTGATAGGCAGTACTAATGAGGTGGCACGGATAGGCGGCACTGATAGACAGCACTAATGAGGTGTCACGGATAGGCAGCACTAATATGCAGCACTGATAGGTGGCACTGATAGGTGACACTGATGATGGGTACTGATAGACGGCACTGACTGGCATCACTGCTGGGCACTGACTGGCGGCACTGACTGGCACAACCCTTGGGCACTGACTGGTGGCACTGACTGGCAGCACTGCTGGGCTGCACTGGTGGGTGGCACTGGTGGGCAGCACTGGTGGGTGGGCACAGGTGGGTGGCACTGCTGGGCACAGGTAGGTGGCACTGCTGGGCACAGGTAGGTGGCACTGCTGGGCACAGGTAGGTGGCACTTCTGGGCACAGGTGTGTGACACTGCAGAGTGGCACAGGTGGGTGCACTGCTGGGCACAGGTGGGTGCACTGCTGGGCACAGGTGGGTGATCTGCTGGGCACAGGTGGGCGGAGCTAGTGGGCGCACTGCTGGGCACAGGTGGGCGGAACTTGCGGGTGGCACTGCTGGGCACCGATCATCAGGGCACTGATCATCAGTGCCCTGATGATCGGTGCCGATCCCCGCTCTGACAACTGCCGGTTCTCGGCAGTACTTTCCTCACGATCTGACAGCGTGAGAAAAGTGCACCCGAGAACCGGCACTTGCATTTCCCTCTGATCAGTGTGTCATTGGACACCGCTGATCACGTGGTAAAAGGTCGCTGTGATCGGCCTTTTACCACATCACGTGATCAGCTGTGTCCGTAGGACACAGCGATCACGGAGATCGCCGGGTGCGCGCCCCCTGGGGTGCGCAGGAGAGCGCATTCTGGGAGACCGTCATATGACGTTCACCCAGAACTGGCCGGCCGCAGTGCAGCCATCATTCGGCTATCTGCAGTCGGCAACTAGTTAAAGAGAACGGTTTTCAGGGAACATCTAAAGGTGGATAGAATAGGAGATAGTCAGACAGATTGGGGTAGGGAGTTCCATAGGATGGGAAAAGCTCAGTAGCAGTCCTGGAGGCGAGCGTGGGAGGAGGTGACACCGGAACTAGAGAGCAGAAGCTCTTGGGAGGAACGAAGAGAGCAGTTTGGTAGATATTTTGAGACCAAGTTAGTGATGTAGCTGAGGGAAGAGTTGTGGATGGCTTTGTAAGTTGTTGTTGTTTGATTCGTTGGGCGAGTGCAAGCCAGTGGAGGGATTGGCAGAGAGGGGTAGCAGACACTGAACAATTGGTAAGGTGGATGAGCCTGGCAGCAGTATTCATGATGGACTGGAGGGGGGATAGCCTATTCAAAGATAAGCCAATGAGGAGGGAGTTGCAATAGTTGAGGCAGGGAGTGAATTAGGATCATAATATATCCTGGATATATATATAGTTGGACCTCTGTCCAACTGTTAAGCATGGGGTTGGATCAATCATGCTTTGGGGTTGTGTTGCAGCCAGTGGCACAGGGAACATCTCACGAGTAGAAGGAAAAATGGATTCAATAAAATTTCAGCAAATTTTGGATGGTAACTTGATGCCATCTGTGAAAAAGCTGAAGTTAAAGAGAGGATGGCTTCTACAAATGGATAATGATCCTAAACACACCTTGAAATCCACAGGGGATTACATCAAGAGGCATAAACTGAAGGTTTTGCCATGGCCTTCACAATCTCCTGACCTCAACATAATTGAAAATCTATGGATAGACCTTAAAAGAGCAGTGCGTGACAGACAGCCCAGAAATCGCAAAGAACTGGAAGACTTTTGTAAGGAAGAATGGGCAAAGATACCTCAAACAAGAACTGAAAGACTCTTGGCTGGCTACAAAAAGCGTTTACAAGCTGTGATACTTGCCAAAGGGGGCAGTACAAGATATTAACTCTGCAGGGTGCCCAAACTTTTGCAGACGCCATTTTTTTGTTTTCTGTTATTTTGAAAGTGTAAATGATGGAAATAAAATCTAACTTTTGTTGACATATTATAAGAATGTCTAATCTGTAATTTGATGCCTTTTGGAGATTTTTCCATCTTTCCTTGGCTTCTTTATGCACTTTAATACAAATTTTTAGCTGGAGTGCCCAAACTTTCGATCCCCACTGTATATACAGGATATATACTGGATTTTTTTTAATACTAGTAATGGCAGCGATCAGCGACTTATAGCAGGACTGCGGGACTGCAGCAGGCATTCTGACACTGGGGGGAAACTGACTGTCACTGACATCCCTAGGGACACTGATGTAGTGATCAGTGCTATGAAAAAGCACTGACACTGTACTGATGACACTGGACAGGAAGGGGTTAACATCTGGGGCGATCAAAGGGTTAACTGTGTGCTGTTTTACTGTGTGCTGTGTGTGTGCTTTACTGTGTAAGCACATTGCTTTGTATTACTCTGTTATGCAGAGCAATAGAAAGCAGTGTGCAAGAGCTGACATTTACATACAGATCTCTCTCAGTGACACTCAGCGATCGTCGGGTGTCGGCAGAGAATCACCGGACGGGACCCGGTGATCTACAGCAGTTGAGGCCCAGTACCTGGAAATGCAAAATCACATATATATATATATATATATATGTGTGTGTGTGTGTTTTTGCACAGCCCTGCCGTCCTGTAGCAGTAGTTCTGCTATAGGGTGGCTGGCAATCGGTTAATTGATGAACCTGAAGTTAGAAGCTAATTGGCTACCATGCTTAGGCATTTTGCTAAGGCACCCCAGGGAGCCTGGGCACCCTGGTTGAATAAAACCTGTCTAAGGAATCAGGCAGGGAGTTGGCCAGCATCTCAGGTGGCTTAGCAAGAAGAGATACTGCCTGACACAGCAGAGTTTGCAGGTAGGTTCAGATTTGGGTCCTGAGAAGTACTGTACGATTCAAATATCCAATTGTGTTTGAAGAAATATGAAAAAATAGAGTTTCAGGTTCCCATCAGCTCAATGTACCTTTCACCATATTTCAGGTGGTTATCTGTATTATGACAAATGCAGGCACTAACACACAAAACTGAGTTTCACCACATGAAACACAAAGAGAAATACATTTATTCAACCCATCTGGCATGTTGGGCCCAGAGTATAAACACTCCTTTGTCAAATGTAGCAATTCATTTCAAGCATGTGTAGTTTTCTAGAAATACTTGTCAGCCTGGCTATAGAGGGCTGTTAATTAAAACACTAACTAGGTGACATGCAGGAGAATTGTAGTCGTCTCAAGCAAACAGGCAGATTTTACATTTTCCGAGCATTTTGCAGTACAATAGAGCAGTTTAACGCAGCACATGACAGATAAGCTCTTTGTTCTTTGTTTTTTATACTAGAATTATCACTATTGCCAAAGTGCAACATCTTCGGGGACTTAATGATTGAAACACAAAAACATACTGTGCTCCCCCCCCCCCCATTTTCTACTTCTTGCTGTGTTACATTATACAACAGTTTTAGTACACTGCTTATGTGCCTCCGGGAAGGTCGTGATACAATAACAATTCATTAAGTGTTATTTAGCAAAGTGAATATGCTTACAGTAACAAAAATAAGAACAATGTTTTTCAATTACCAAAATGAACTATGTGAAAAATGACTAGCATGACAATGCAAGGATGTTCATGCTACATAAAAGATATTAATGCTTTGTTTTTTCAAAAAATAACATTAAATTAAATCTACAAACTGGTTTCCTCTCCCTCAAGTGCTAAATCTGCCAATACTGAATAATATTTATTGTACTCTACAAAATAACTTAACTACAAATGAAAGAGAATTCCCAAAATGGCTGAGCGATTCCCGCACTAGTACAATTCTGATACTTGGACCATGTTTCTGTCAAGGCAAATTAGGTCAATGTATCTGAATGGAGAGTTGTGGGATAATAAAACATAACAGAGGACATTATTAACTGTTGCATTTTTCATTGTTTTCTTCAACGACATGTGAGAGAATATGTATTAATGTTAAGCAGAAGACTGAGCTTTTACTGTTGCCTGAAATAAAAAATACTACACAACTATGAATACAGTAAAAGGGATTTAATACTTTACTTCACCATTATGGACTTTCCTGCACTCTTGACCACTTCAGTTCTCACACCTTTTTATCCCCTATATGGACCAGAGCAACAGTTCAGCAATGGGCCAAATTAATGACTGCATCCATAGCAATCCATGAGGCTGCTATGGGCCATTGGGAGCTGAGAAGGCCCAGCCTATGTCTGAAACTGGAGTGCAAAATTGCTGGCTCAGGGGTTAAACAAGGACTTCTTGTTCTTTGATCAGAATGGACCCATCCACTTAAACCAGCTTAGTGTCAGCTAACTGTGAAAAAAGCTCATTCCTTTTTATATACAGTACAGCTCAATCTCAGCATAGAAACAGTTCCTTAGTAAAGAATGACTACTACAGATTGCTTGACTACAACCTCACAGTTTTTATTGAAAATGGGTACAAGTTTTAAGGGTTAAAATAGTAGTCCTATAAGGCAATTCACCTTTACCCATCAGTGTACAGAGAAGTAAAGAGAGTTGCTTTGAAGACCAATCCACACTTAACACAATGTTTAGAAGTGTAAATAAACCTGATACAGGACTGTGTTTGTACTCCCTTGTCTTTCTTTAAATAAAGAACTTAGACTTGCAAATAGGCATTACAGCCAAATTGGGGTAAAGGCCAATCAAAATTTTGCTATTGGGAACAGTGTTTTCTAGTTACTCCCCTGCTATGGGCTGATTGATCTGCCAATAATATTGACATTATCTATTTATAACAAATGCATAATGCATATATATATATATATATATATATATATATATATATACATATACACACTATATTGCCAAAAGTATTGGGATACCCCTCCAAATCATTGGATTCAGGTGTTTCAATCACCTCCATGGCCACAGATGTATAAAATCAAGAACCTAAGCATGCAGACTGCTTCTACAGACATTTGTTAAAGGATTGGTTTACTCTCAGGAGCTCATTGAATTCAAGCGTGGTACCATGATAGGTTGCCATCTGTGCAATAAGTCCATCTGTGAAATTTCCTTGCTACTAAATATTACAAAGGTCAACTGTTAGTGGTATTATAACAAAGTGGAAGCAACTGGGAACAACAGCAACTCGGCCGCGAAGTAGTAGGCCACATAAAATGACAGAGCAGAATCAGCACATGCTGAAGTGCACAGTGCGCAGAAGTCGCCAACTGTCTGCAGAGTCAATAGCTAAAGACCTTCAAACTTTGTGTGGCCTTCAGATTAGCACAACAACAGTGCGTAGAGAGCTTCATGGAATGGGTTTCCATGACCAAGCAACTGCGTCCAAGCTTTACATCACCAAATACAATACAAAGCGTCGGATGCAGTGGCATAAAGCATGCTGCACCTGGACTCTAGAGCAGTGGAGACGTGTTCTATGGAGTGACAAACCACGCTTCTCTGTCTGGCAATCAGATGGACGTGTCTGGGTTTGGTGGTTGCCAGTAGAACAATACTTGCCTGACTGCACTGTGCCAAGTGTAAAGTTTGGTGGCGGGGGATTATGGTGTAGGGTTGTTTTTCAGCTGTTGGACTTACCCCCTTAGTTCCAGTGAAGGGAACTCTTAATGTGTCAGCATACCAAGACATTTTGGACAATTTTATGCTCCCAACTTTGTGGGAACAGTTTGGGAATGGTCCCTTCCTGTTCCGACATGACTGTGCAACAGTGCGCAAAGCAATGTACATAAAAACACGGATGAGCGAATTTGGGTGGAGAAACTGGACTGGCCCTCACAGAGTCCTGACCTCAACCAGATAGAATACCTTTAGGATTAATTAGAGTGGAGACTGCGAGCCAGGCTTTCTGTAAAAGAGCTTCTGCTGAATCCAGACCAGAAGTAGGGATTATTAGGCAAGTGTTCCTATATTTAACTACTAGCCTACAGGGCACTTATACCCTCTTCCTGCCCAGGCCAATTTCCAGCTTTCAGTGCTGTTGCACTTTGAATGACAATTGCGCGGTCAAGCAACACTGTACCCATATGAAATTTTTATCATTTTTTTTGACAGATAGAGCTTTATTTTGGTGGTATTTAATCACCTCTGGTTTTTTTTTCTTAAACAAACCAAAAACCACTGAAAATTTTGAAGAAAAAAATGTTTTTTCTTAGTTTTTGTTATAAAATTTTGTAAATAAGTGATTTTTCTCCTTCACTGATGTGCGCTAATGAGGCTGCACTGATGGGCACTGATAGGCTGCACTGATGGACACTGATAGGTGGCACTCATGGGCACTGATGAGGAGGCACTGGTAGGTGGCACTGATGGGCATTGACAGGCATCACTGATGGGCACTGCAAGGCAGCACTCATATATGGCACTGATAGACAGCACTGACTGGCACTGATAGGTGGCACTGACTGGCACTGTTAGGCGGCACTGACTGGCACTGTTAGGCAGCACTGATAGGCGGCACTGACTGGCACTGATAGGTGGCACTGATTGGCAGCACTGATAGGTGGCACTGACTGGCATTGATAGGTGGCACTGACTGGCACTGATGGGTGACACTGAAAGGCAGCTCATATGGGCACTGATATGTGGCACTGATGGGCACTGATGTGGCACTGATGGGCACTGACAGGTGGCATGGATGAGCACTGAGAGCTGGCACTGACGTACACTGACAGGTGGCACTGCTGGGGCTACACAGATCATCAGGGCACACTGATCGTCAGTGCCCTGATGATCAGTGTAGATGTCCCCTCTGAGTAATGCAGATTACCGGCTCTCCTCTCCTCACGAGCTGTCAGCGTGACAGCTCGTGGGGAGAGAAATGCTGATAACTGTCATTTCCCTGTTTACATGTGATCAGCTGTGATTGGACACAGCTGATCACATGACCGAGCCGACGTCTTCAGCTCTTTCTGTTGATCGGTGATCTGCTGTGTCTGAGGGACACAGTGTACCGCCGATCGGCGCGCTGCATGCTGCAGGAGCTGTGCATGCGCGGTTAGAATGGGAGGACATCATATGACGTCCTCCCAGAACGAGAGAACTGCCTTGCATCCGTCATATTACTATATGGCGGGCAGGAGGTGGTTAATAATTTACTTTTGTTTCCTATAGTTTCTGGGTGTATATACTGAACAATATATAAAATATATACATACATATGTATATATATTGACAAACATATATCTCTCCTCCTGTTGTTAACTCACAAGCACTATGTCTGTGACATAGTGTGGGGTCAACTATCTTGCTGTATGTTAATAGGTGAACCTGTTTATTGCAATAGAGTTTATATGCAACTCCTGTTATTCTTGTTAAACCTGCCCATTCAGGTCTGGGATTCTATAGATAATGTTAGCTCAGGGCTCGGTAACCAGCATAGGATAGTCCCAGGTTAGGCACCTGACGCCTAGCAGGTAGTCAGAGGTTCAGTTGCATGGCAGATTAGAAGCTACTAAGGACTAGCAGAGTAGATGGCAGATACTGAGTTCCAATGTCACACCACAATTTTTGCTGGTGAGAAGCTGTGTTCCAGGATGGTTGAGCAATAGTTGGAGGATCTCCCCATTATCATTAATTCTGTCTTCAGGTCATTGACACAAAGATGGGATCTGCATCGTTATCATTCTCATGGGCCCCTGCAACTGCACTTTGCTGCAACATTCATCTGGATGTTTCTTTATAGCTATATATTCCCGGGTATACAGGTGAAACTCGAAAAATTAGAATATCATGCAAAAGTTCATTTATTTCAGTAATGCAACTTAAAAGGTGAAACTAATATATGAGATAGACTCATTACATGCAAAGCAAGATAGTTCAAGCTGTGATTTGTCATAATTATGATGATTATGGCTTACAGCTCATGAAAACCCCAAATCCACAATCTCAGAAAATTAGAATATTACATGCAATCAATAAAACAAGGATTGTACATTATTACTATTATTATTACTATGAGTTTATATAGCGCCAAAGGGTTTGCTCAGCGCTGTACAATAGGGGGGACAATACATGGCACAGTACAACAACAACAAACAACGTACGAGGGGTAAGAGGGCCCTACTCTTACGAGCTTACAATCTAGGAGGGAGGGGGTAGTGGTACAGTAGGAAGTGGCTGAGGGGGATGAAGTGGTGGGAGGAATGAGGGAGGATGGCCGTTAGGTGAGGGTGGGGTAGGCTTCCCTGAAGAGATGGGTTTTGAGGGAGCGCCTGAATGTGAATAGGAATGTACATAGAACAATATCGGACCTATGAAAAGTATAAGCATGCATATGTACTCAGTACTTGGTTTGGGCCCCTTTTGCAGCAATTACTGCCTCAATGAGGCGTGACATGGAAGCTATCAGCCTGTGGCACTGCTGAGGTGTTATGGAAGATCAGGATGCTTCAATAGCGGCCTTCAGCACTTCTGCATTGTTCGGTCTCATGTCTCTCATTTTTCTCTTGGCAATGCCCCACAGATTGTCTATGGGGCTCAGGTCAGGCGAGTTTGCTGGCCAATCAAGCACAGTAATCCCACGGTCATTGAACCAGGTTTTGGTGCTTTTGGCAGTGTGGGCAGGTGCCAAGTCCTGCTGGAAAATTAAGTCAGCATCCCCATAAAGCTCATCTGCGGAAGGAAGTATGAAGTGCTCCAAAATCTCCTGTTAGACGGCTGCGTTGACCCTGGACTTAATGAAGCACAGTGGACCAACACCAGCAGATGACATGGCTCCCCAAATCAACACAGACTGTGGAAACTTCACACTGGACTTCAAGCATCTTGCAGTGTGTGCCTCTCCATTCTTCCTCCATACTCTGGGTCCTTGGTTTCCAAATGAGATGCAAAAGTTGCTCTCATCAGAAAAGAGGACTTTGGACAACTGAGCAACAGACCAGGTCTGTTTTTCTTTAACCCAGGTAAGACGCTTCTGACGTTGTTTGTTGTTTAGGAGCAGCTTGACAAGAGGAATACGACATTTGAAGCCCATGTCCAGGATCCGTCTGTGTGTGTTGGCTCTTGATGCACTGACTACAGCCTCAGTCCACTCCTTGTGAAAGTCCCCAACACTTTTTAATGGCCTTTTCTTGACCATCCTCTCCAGGCTGCGGTCATCCCTGCTGCTTGTGCACCTTTTTCTTCCACATTTTTCCCTTCCACGTAACTTTCTATTAATGTGCTTTGATACAGCACTTTGGGAGAATCCAACTTCTTTTACAATTACCTTTTGAGGCTTTCTCTCCTTATGGAGGGTGTCAATGATGGTTTTCTGCACAACTGTCAGGTCAGCAGTCTTTCCCATGATTGTGATTCCTACTGAATCAGACTGAGAGACCATTTAAAGGCTCAGGAACCCTTTGCAGGTGTTATGGCTTAATTAGCTGATTAGAGTGGGACACTTTGAGCCTAGAATATTGCACCTTTTCACAATATTCTAATTTTCTGAGATTGTGGATTTGAGGTTTTCATGAGCTGTAAGCCATAATCATCACAATTATGACAAATCACGGCTTGAACTATCTTGCTTTGCATGTAATGAGTCTATCTCATATAATAGGTTCACCTATTAAGTTGCATTACTGAAATAAATGAACTTTTGCACGATATTCTAATTTTTTGAGTTTCACCTGTATGTGCACAATTCCACCAGGACTTTGTTGATATTACCTGTTTATACATTGGATGTATGTACTATTAGTATCCTTTTATAATATAGAGCTCCTATTGTTCCCATACTGGTGTGTTTCTACTATATACTGTACTTATGGTTTATGTTATATGCTGGTTGCAGTAATTCTTTTGCTCCCAATTACATTAATTAGATAGCTGGTAATATCTCAGGAAGGGAATCCCCTCTATGCACAGAGGCCCTGCTCTGCATGGAGGCACTGCCAACTTTATTATTATTTATTATATTTATTAACTTAGCAAATGTTCTAGTTCTCCTGTTTACCTACAGGTTTAGCTCAATATCCCGTTTGGGGTGGGAAATTCCTCATACACCCCCCCAACCCCCCCCCCCAGTAAAGAGGTCTGCACACTTTTATTTCATTCTCTATCAGAGCACAAAGGAAGGTTATTAGGCTATCCAATTTCCTCCTTGAAGTCAGTGCTCAAACACTCAAAAAAACTATCAACTAACAAATGTGCGTTATGGATTACATGAAAGACATTTATAAAGGAATTTTATAAGTTCATAAACAAGAATTATCATTAACTAAATTAGAGATACCACTAGGGAAAACCTTGTCTGATTACTAGACAATCAAGTCAGTCAAAACTCAATTGCCTTGATAAGTGCTATCAATCTAACACTAAACATGCTTACAGGAGGGAGCAGAGGATCAACCCAACAGTGTACTCCTGCTCATTCACTGTGCAGTCGTAGTTTGGGACAGGCCCTGGACCAGGCTATATTGTTCAAGCACGGTGTAGTCTTTTGAGAGATTCATGACCTGAATTTGCTATCTGGCGTCAGTACATGGATTACAAGACTAGCCGTAACAGTTGAACAGGATTACAACTCTTTTAGTAGTTAAGAAAGTGTGCATACTGTATACTCATTCATCTGTGTTTTTAGCTGCTTTCCTTTAGTCCAGATACAAAGAGGCTAGTAACATTTTCAGAAGGAGGTCTGAGCTTGCAGCCCCCGTACTCTTCTCTGACAAGTCTCCAAAGTTTTAAATCCAGCAATCCCCTACAAAGAAGACAACATATACTCACTGTATGTCTGCTGTTTTTTTCCTGCAACCCCCTTTCATTGCACGACTCAGCAGTGACAAAGGGGGTCAGAGGAAGGACTACCATGCAGTAGGGTACATGGGCATTGGATGCTCCCAGAAGAGTTAGGCCCCATGTACACAGGAACAATGGAAACTGACTGCTGGAAAACGTAGGTTAAAAAATGTCTGTTTAGCCGCGTTTGTATAACGCGTTTATGCGCGTTTAATGCGCTTTTGTGTTTAGAAGTGTTTTTTAAAGATAAGCACAGGAGAACCTCCCAAATGTCCAGAAAGCACTGAAAAGTGGTAAATTATTAACTATTTCAGAGAAATACACACAGTAGAAACAGACACAGCAGTAAGTGTTGAGATAATTAGGTGTGAGTTGCTCATTAACATTTCTTTTGTTTCCAAGGGTGGGAAGGTGTCTGGTGGAGTGAGTCATTAAGGTCACCTGGCAGGGGATCTTCATGAGGAATTTGTGGTGTGAATGGTCATTAACGTATCTTTTGTTTCCAAGGGTGGGAGAGGTCTGAGGTGTAAATTGGTCATTGCAATGTGTGACAAGCTTGGTAGGAACATCCTGTTAAGTGTTTTGTCCATCCTGTTAAGTGTTTTGTCCATCTGAGCACCTTGAAAACTCTTGCATGCATTTTTCATGATGAAAAATGGCTCTGGACAGCATTGGGAACTGGAAGAGTTAAAAAAAAATCTATCTAGAACTATCTCCTTCCGGCCCAGTGGAGTATCAGTGCTGAAGAAGCGGCAGCATGGCAACCATGGCGAGGAGGGAGCTTTTCCATTAATACTGGTTGTTAAGCATCCATCCAATAAGGAGGCTTCTGGCTGGATCCAACCTGCACCCACCAAGGAGATACCTTTAAGGCTGTACACCACCCAGAGGGAGGAGAATCCGTAAACGGCATATCCATCCCATCCTGATCCATCCCATCCTGAGAGGGGGACCTCTGGCTATATTGTTTACATGCGTATTTAAAATACGCATCTGGTGAGTGCATATTTTTACTACACTTCTGGCACATCACTGAAGTTTGAAGTTACTATCAGTTTTTTACCCAGCACTTTACCACAAACTGTCATTTTATTTGATATAGATATTTTTATTTATCCTTTTAAGTGTCAATATTTAATATTTTAGCACTGCACCTTTTACTATCTAAAAAAATTTTGCAAATGCAAATGCTCATAAATGTGATTTGCCACGATTAGACACGTTTAGCGGTGTTTACAAGCGTTTTGCGTTTGAAACGCTGATAAAATCAACGTCTGAACGCAAGTTTGTTGCGCTCAAAAAACGACTGTAAACTCAACTGTAAATTACTGTAAATGATTGTAAATGAAGATGTGTACATGGACACATAGGAAAACATTAGGGTGAGTTCAGTGGCTGCTGAAAAAAACACTGAACAGCTCCTAAACGTGAGTTTAGCAGCTGCAGTGTACATGAGCCCTTAAATACCAACGAGGCTTTCAGAAGCTGCAATGCTGGAATATAGAAAGGTAGGAGAAGCAGGCTATGTGAAAGATATATGCAGCTTTCTATTGAAGAGCACTGCTAGACTTTAAATGTCCCAGAAGGGTATTTTTAAAGGCAATTAAGTGGACCTGCTTAAAATATTCAAATGTGCAAGAAATGTTCCTATTTAAAATTATGCTGCATTGCACATGATTGCAAAAAAAGTAAACACTCTATATATACTCAGTGTATACATAAATATACCGTATATATAAAGACAGATGGACATCATCAAAGGTCTCTGGGCAACTTTAAAGGAAAAACATTTAATATTATTACTGCCTTTTTAAAATAATCCAGTCAATAGAGTTATCCCACATACACTTCACAAAGCATTATTAATAATCTGCTGCTTTTTGACAGAGATTAATCTTCTAACAAGGGAAATGGCAGAAATCTTACAATGTAGTAAACGAAAGGTGAAAGGAGATAATTTCAGCATATCAAGAACATTCAAGATATTGGAAGCAGCACACAACAATCAGATAAAACATCCAGCATATAGAAATATTCTGACATGCAAGATAGTCATATTAGAACATTTATTATCTGAGCAGCTACAATAAAAGCTGCAAAAAAGAGAACTTGGGAAACCGTAGTACTGGTTATGCTGTCTATTGGCATTTAACCTGATTGTTGCATATGATAGAGACCTGTCCTGGTTAAAAAAAAGTGTTATGTAGTTCATAGATTATCCAAAAGATTTAATACGATACCACATGGAGCTTATGTATAAAAATATACTGAAAGTATATACTTTTTGTTTTTTGAGTAAGAAAGGGTTAATACCCCTCTCTGTTTTAACCATCTGTGTCCCAGTTCACTTCCTGCCTCATAGACACAATAGGAAGCAAGTGGAAATCTCTACAAATTGAGGGAAATCCTATTTTAGACAGTTGTCACTAGAACAAATATTCCCTTTGGAAGATTCTTAATCCTGCTTTAAAGGGAATATTTGTTCTGGTGATAACTGTCTAAAAATAGAATTTCCCTCAATTTGTAGAGATATCCTCTTGCTTTCTGTTGTGTCTATGGGGCGGCAAGTACACCTGTTGTGTCTAGAAATCAAAACCTTACCCGGGTTCTAATTCACCCTAATCTACCTATAACTAAAAAAACCCATGGCTTTAGAAACAGAGAGAACATTTATTGTTACTCATAACAATGAATTAGTATTCTATATTTATATAGAAAGGAAAGTGAGCGCCTAGAGTGAGTAAGAGCGAGCGACTATGCACATAAATGGGTAACCAACAACACCATAAACAAGAACATATAAAATCAAATCGTGCAGCGTGAAGAAGAGGGTTATAAATATAATGTCCGAGATGGCAATGCGTCAACTCACATATATCCCAATAAAGGGGGTGCGATGAGTAAGTATATACAAATAGATAAATATATAAATGATCAAAAAATTATATAAAGTTCCAATCAGGTGACTATAGTGAATCCTGATCCGTCAAAAGGTGCAAACAGTGGTGTAGGTAATGCGCACTCACCGGACGCGCATACTAATTGTGCCTTATATAAGTAAATCCTGGTGTCATCTGATGAGGCCTGAAGCTGAAAGATCTTCCCTTCAGGGAATGGGTCATAAAATGTGAACACCGTAAGCCAGGTAACAGGGTGTCATTATTCCTTCTGGGAGTGGTCATGCATCACCTCAGATATCCTTAAGGAGTAGTAGCCCATCCTGGGATGGTGGGTTTGTGGGTTTAAAGCACTCCTCCAAGAGGTGGGAACAGGAATACTCCCATAGTGTAGTAGGTAATAACAACTGTATTTAAGATGTATCAAACCGGTCAGAACAAAGTAGATAAACATAGACAGCAGTGTGACTGACCATCTAGTGTTAAAGATGGCCGCCGGAGCTCCATGTTGCTCTGGTGGCGTGACATCACGGCATGGTGTGGCTCCTCCTGACGCGTATCGTGTACAAACACATCCTCAGAGGGGGGTCGCCAATCACGTTGTGTCGTCCGCCGTAGTAATTTATAGAGAATCCGGCACATGCGCTTTTTTGGCCGTGGCCATATTGGAGTAGCGCGATACAAACTGCGCAAGCGCAAAACATCGGGCGCCATTTTCACTTGGTTTCCCCATTAATGTATAGACAGAGCAGATAGATATCTGAGTGCCTAGGAATCCACGCTGTGGTGCGTGTTCGAGGGCTTCGACGCCATTTTTCCAGGGATATGAGAGAGCAGACATAATCATCTGAGTCTCTTCTATTTCCTAATTATACTAGTGAAATGTGCTAATTTCTATTACGGAAACGGGAATGTAAAGCCATAAATAAATAATTATCTACCAAATAAAGGAGATTGAAGAAGAGAAAAGCAAATATACTGACAGTATCATATCCACGGGATAGGTAATATTTAGTGCGCATGTGCGGAAAATTTAGGTCTATGTATCGAAAAGGAAAAAATATATATCAAGTATAATAAAGTGCATTCAAACTAATATTATACAGTACATCATCAGTGGACTTTATAAAAGGCTAGCAGAATTTGTAAAAGTTGTAATAATTATGTAGAATGACATACTTTAAATAAATAGAGAATAGTGGACAATCCTAAAAAGCATTATCATAAACAATGTGTATTGTGACAGTATGAACGGCAAAGTGATGGATGGACGATATGTGTCACCTCGCATGAGGTCATATTGTGAGGTGTAAGGTGGAGTCCACTCCGGGTTTTTGGGGCCACAATGGCAGAGGTGGTTCCGGACCAGAGTTTGGGCTCCACTGATGTCCACCAACAGGTGCTATAAAAAGGGCAGGGCTGGAGCAAGGAGTCGCTCGTGGCCTGGGACTCAGAGAGGTATTCTGAGAGAGCTGTGTGTATGGACTATACCTGCAAGAAAAGGTTTGCTGTTATTTTGTTTTGGTGACAGGGAGAAGCCCTTCACCTCTGAGAGAGGAATCATCTGCTGTTTAGTTAGTGCCTGGATGGCAAGGGTTTATTTTTGATGTTTTGTTTATTTTGATATTCCTTGCAAACCTTTTTAATAAAACTGACATCCAGTCAGATTTTGATGAAAGCCTGCTGTGCGGTCTACCTTTGTCCCAGGGAAGGAGATCCCCCACCTGAGCTAACCCCCACAGTATATATAGACCTAAAAAGACCATACCTTAAAAAAATTGTAAAATATCAACATAAAAATAAATATATATGAATAAATAAAAATAAAAAATCCATTTATAGTAGAAAATTATGTTGATAAAAATTGAAAAATATATTTAAAATATATGGAAAAGAATGTAAAAAAGACATTAGCTGTTTACCCCCCCCCCCCATCTTTTTTACATTTTTTTCCATATATTTTAAATATATTTTTAAATTTTTTATCAACATCATTTTCTACTATAAATGGATTTTTATTTTTTTTAATTTTTATTTTAATTCATATATATTTATTTTTATGTTGATATTTTACTATTTTTTTTATATATTTGGTCATTTATATATTTATCTATTTGTATATACTTACTCATCGCACCCCCTTTATTGGGATATATGTGAGTTGACGCATTGCTATCTCGGACATTATATTTATAACCCTCTTCTTAGCGCTGCACAATTTGATTTTATATAGTATTCTATATTTATTTTCAAGCCATACACTATATAAATGAAATTTAAAGGACACTTCTTGTGTAACAGGGTTTTGGGAGGGGGGATTTTTATGGGATGACTCCCTACTTTTCTGCCATTGTATCCCCGTAGTAACACCTAGGTAACAGGGAATCCTGAGCCACTGATGAGAAGGGGTTTAACATGAAGCATCTGTGTGTTCTTAGGTCTACCAAGCTTTCACTAGAAGGGCCTTAGCTTATAAGGGGGACTCCTCCCAGGAATACCTTGTCCCTAGGGTGTATCATTTATAGAGATGAGCGAATCGAACTCGGCGAAGTGGAATTCGTTTTGAATATTAGAAAAATTGCGCCGAATCCGAAAATTCACAGACTTCGGATGCGCGAATCGAAATTTTTCCAAAAATGGCGGCGACATGTGCGGCGACGGAGCAGGGATCTCTGGGAAGGCGCGCAGACAAGGCGCGCTGACCCATAATGCATTCATTCATGAGATGTGATCGCATTAGCCAATCAGCAGCCAGCCAGCCAGCACTGTGTAATGGTGGAGCTATAAATTGCGGCCATCTTACAATTCTCCATTTGCCTCTGGTCATTCAAGAGAGACAGATCTCTCTGTAATAGGGACACAGAATCGTTGCTTAGGGACACAGAACCGTTACTTAGAGACACAGAACCGTTACTTAGGGACACAGAACCGTTACTGAGGGACACAGAATCGTTACTTAGGGACACAGAACCGTTACTTAGGGACACAGAACCGTTACTTAGGGACACACAATCGTTACTTATGGACACAGAACCGTTACTTAGGGACACAGAACCGTTACTTAGGGACACAGAATTGTTACTCAGGGACAGACACAGAATTGTTACTCAGGGACACAGAATTGTTACTGAGGGACACAGAATTGTTACTCAGGGACACAGAATTGTTACTCAGGGACAGACACAGAATTGTTACTGAAGGACACAGAATTGTTACTGAAGGACACAGAATTGTTACTGAGGGACACAGAATTGTTACTGAGGGATACAGAATTGTTACTCAGGGACAGACACAGAATTGTTACTGAGGGACACAGAATTGTTACTGAGGGACACAGAATTGCTACTCAGGGACACAGAATTGTTACTGAGGGACACAGAATTGTTACTCAGGGACACAGAATTGTTACTCAGGGACACAGAATTGTTACTCAGGGAAAGACACAGAATTGTTACTCAGGGACAGACACAGAATTGTTACTGAGGGACACAGAATTGTTACTGAGGGACACAGAATTGTTACTCAGGGACAGACACAGAATTGTTACTGAGGGACACAGAATTGTTACTGAGGGACACAGAATTGTTACTCAGGGACACAGAATTGTTACTCAGGGACACAGAATTGTTACTCAGGGACACAGAATTGTTACTCAGGGACAGACACAGAATTGTTACTGAGGGACACAGAATTGTTACTGAGGGACACAGAATTGTTACTGAGGGACACGGAACTGTTACTCAGGGACACCGAATTGTTACTCAGGGACACAGAATTGTTACTCAGGGACACAGAATTGTTACTCAGGGACAGACACAGAATTGTTACTGAGGGACACAGAATTGTTACTGAGGGACACAGAATTGTTACTCAGGGACAGACACAGAATTGTTACTGAGGGACACAGAATTGTTACTGAGGGACACAGAATTGTTACTGAGGGACACAGAATTGTTACTGAGGGACACAGAATTGTTACTGAGGGACACAGAATTGTTACTGAGGGACACAGAATTGTTACTCAGGGACAGACACAGAATTGTTACTGAGGGACACAGAATTGTTACTGAGGGACACAGAATTGTTACTCAGGGACAGACACAGAATTGTTACTGAGGGACACAGAATTGTTACTCAGGGACACAGAATTGTTACTCGGGGACACAGAATTGTTACTCGGGGACACAGAATTGTTACTCGGGGAAACAGAATTGTTACTCGGGGAAACAGAATTGTTACTGAGGGACACAGAATTGTTACTGAGGGACACAGAAATGTTACTCAGGGACAGACACAGAATTGTTACTGAGGGACACAGAATTGTTATTCAGGGACAGACACAGAATTGTTACTGAGGGACACAGAATTGTTACTCGGGGACACAGAATTGTTACTCAGGGACACAGAATTGTTACTCAGGGACAGACACAGAATTGTTACTGAGGGACACAGAATTGTTACTGAGGGACACAGAATTGTTACTCAGGGACAGACACAGAATTGTTACTGAGGGACACAGAATTGTTACTGAGGGACACAGAATTGTTACTGAGGGACACGGAATTGTTACTGAGGGACACCGAATTGTTACTCAGGGACACAGAATTGTTACTCAGGGACACAGAATTGTTACTGAGGGACAGACACAGAATTGTTACTGAGGGACACAGAATTGTTACTGAGGGACACAGAATTGTTACTGAGGGACACAGAATTGTTACTCAGGGACACAGAATTGTTACTCAGGGACAGACACAGAATTGTTACTGAGGGACACAGAATTGTTACTGAGGGACACAGAATTGTTACTCAGGGACAGACACAGAATTGTTACTGAGGGACACAGAATTGTTACTGAGGGACACAGAATTGTTACTGAGGGACACAGAATTGTTACTCAGGGACACAGAATTGTTACTCGGGGACACAGAATTGTTACTCGGGGAAACAGAATTGTTACTCAGGGACAGACACAGAATTGTTACTGAGGGACACAGAATTGTTACTGAGGGACACAGAAATGTTACTCAGGGACAGACACAGAATTGTTACTGAGGGACACAGAATTGTTATTCAGGGACAGACACAGAATTGTTACTGAGGGACACAGAATTGTTACTGAGGGACACAGAATTGTTACTCAGGGACAGACACAGAATTGTTACTGAGGGACACAGAATTGTTACTGAGGGACACAGAATTGTTACTGAGGGACACAGAATTGTTACTCAGGGACAGACACAGAATTGTTACTGAGGGACACAGAATTGTTACTGAGGGACACAGAAATGTTACTCAGGGACAGACACAGAATTGTTACTGAGGGACACAGAATTGTTACTGAGGGACAGACACAGAATTGTTACTGAGGGACACAGAATTGTTACTGAGGGACACAGAATTGTTACTGAGGGACACAGAATTGTTACTCAGGGACAGACACAGAATTGTTACTGAGGGACACAGAATTGTTACTGAGGGACACAGAATTGTTACTCAGGGACAGACACAGAATTGTTACTGAGGGACACAGAATTGTTACTGAGGGACACAGAATTGTTACTCAGGGACACAGAATTGTTACTCAGGGACAGACACAGAATTGTTACTGAGGGACACAGAATTGTTACTCAGGGACAGACACAGAATTGTTACTGAGGGACACAGAATTGTTACTGAGGGACACAGAATTGTTACTGAGGGACACACAATTGTTACTCAGGGACACAGAATTGTTACTCGGGGACACAGAATTGTTACTCAGGGACAGACACAGAATTGTTACTGAGGGACACAGAATTGTTACTGAGGGACACAGAATTGTTACTGAGGGACACAGAAATGTTACTGAGGGACACAGAATTGTTACTCAGGGACACAGAATTGTTACTCAGGGACAGACACAGAATTGTTACTGAGGGACACAGAATTGTTACTGAGGGACACCGAATTGTTACTCAGGGACACAGAATTGTTACTCAGGGACAGACACAGAATTGTTACTGAGGGACACAGAATTGTTACTCAGGGACACAGAATTGTTACTCAGGGACACAGAATTGTTACTCAGGGACAGACACAGAATTGTTACTGAGGGACACAGAATTGTTACTCAGGGACAGACACAGAATTGTTACTGAGGGACACAGAATTGTTACTGAGGGACACAGAATTGTTACTCAGGGACACACAATTGTTACTCAGGGACACAGAATTGTTACTCGGGGACACAGAATTGTTACTCAGGGACAGACACAGAATTGTTACTGAGGGACACAGAATTGTTACTGAGGGACACAGAATTGTTACTGAGGGACACAGAATTGTTACTGAGGGACACAGAATTGTTACTGAGGGACACAGAATTGTTACTCAGGGACACAGAATTGTTACTCAGGGACAGACACAGAATTGTTACTGAGGGACACAGAATTGTTACTGAGGGACACAGAATTGTTACTCAGGGACAGACACAGAATTGTTACTGAGGGACACAGAATTGTTACTGAGGGACACAGAATTGTTACTCAGGGACACAGAATTGTTACTCAGGGACACAGAATTGTTACTCAGGGACAGACACAGAATTGTTACTGAGGGACACAGAATTGTTACTGAGGGACACAGAATTGTTATTGAGGGACACAGAATTGTTACTCAGGGACACAGAATTGTTACTGAGGGACAGACAGAATTGTTACTGAGGGACACAGAATTGTTACTCAGGGACAGACACAGAATTGTTACTGAGGGACACAGAATTGTTACTGAGGGACACAGAATTGTTACTGAGGGACACAGAATTGTTACTCAGGGACACAGAATTGTTACTCAGGGACACAGAATTGTTACTGAGGGACACAGAATTGTTACTCAGGGACACAGAATTGTTACTGAGGGACACAGAATTGTTACTCAGGGACACAGAATTTTTACTCAGGGACAGACACAGAATTGTTACTGAGGGACACAGAATTGTTACTCAGGGACACAGAATCGTTGAATTAAAGAGTATGTCAGACAACATGCAGAGGAGTGGCAGAGGAGGCAATGTTTTAGGAGTGAGCAGACGTGGCAGCAGAGGAAGGGGTCGAGGCAGCACTAGTCGCAGCCAGAGGCCAGTGCTCCCGGTGTCATCCAGCGGTCGTGTCTCCACCGACAACCCTGCCGTCATCGATTGGTTGGCTTGGTCGTCTTCCTCTTCCCAGGTCACCTCTGACACCTACAGCCAACGGTCGGTGGGTACGTCAGACACAACCGTTAGTTGGCATGGCCCGGGAGCAAGCCCACTGAAATCACGTGTCCTCTACCTGCCCCTGTCCTTTGGTGTTCCCTCACCAAGCGAAGTATCGCATGCTGTGGGCTCAGCCCCACTGTACAGTGAGGAAGAGCTAACAGAGGGCGGTCAGGAACGGGGGGAGACATCCGCCTCTTCAGCAGCCAGGCGAAGAAGTACTGGCGAGGAGAGTGGCTCGGTAGCCGGTCTAGAGACAGGTCTGTCTCCTGACCCACACGCAACCCAGGGGGCTAGTAGTGAGGCGGAGACCCTAATTGATGATGATGAGGCTGATCGCACTTGGCAGCCTCGTCGTCATCAGGTTATTGCTTCCGCATCATCAGGAGAAGAGGGTGCCAGCTTGGCAGCGAGCAAAACAGTCGGTGGGTTGCCCAGGAGGCAGCAGGGTCGCAGCAGTGTCAGTGGAGGCAAACGGCCACGGAGTAGAGCACCAGCTCCACTGCAGCCTACCACCACGGCCAGTGGTGGTGCCGGTGTGCACGGAGGAAGTAGCAGTCAGCCAGTTAGGAGTAGCGGGGGCAAAGTTTCCTACTCGGCGGTGTGGCAATTTTTTGTCAAGCCGCCCGAGGAAGTAAACGTAGCCGTATGTCGACTATGTGGCCAGAAAGTCAAGCGTGGCCAGGGGGCCCATGTTGGGACTACAGCGTTGCGTCAGCATATGCAGCGTCGCCATTTGGTGGCCTGGGAAAACCGTGATAAAGATACGGCGGTTCTGCCTGCCTCCTCATGCTGCTGCCAGGTCCAGATTGTCTCATGGGTCCCTGTACAGCCTCCCATTGCTGCTGTCTCCATCGCCACACTCTGCCATGTGCCACTTTCAGGTCTCCTCACACTGCTGGTGTGTTCCATTTTGTCATAGGGTGCTGGCAGATTACGGGCCTCCCATTGCTGCTGCCAGGCCCGTAATCTGCCATGGGCCCCCGTACCGCCTCCTCATGCTGCTGCCAGGTCCAGAGTCTCTCATGGGTCCCTGTACGGCCTCCCATTGCTGCTGTCTCCATCGCCACACTCTGCCATGTGCCACTTTCAGGTCTCCTCACACTGCTGGTGTGTTCCATTTTGTCATAGGGTGCTGGCAGATTACGGGCCTCCCATTGCTGCTGCCAGGCCCGTAATCTGCCATGGGCCCCTGTACCGCCTCCTCATGCTGCTGCCAGGTACAGAGTCTCTCATGGGTCCCTGTACGGCCTCCCATTGCTGCTGTCTCCATCGCCACACTCTGCCATGTGCCACTTTCAGGTCTCCTCACACTGCTGGTGTGTTCCATTTTGTCATAGGATGCTGGCAGATTACGGGCCTCCCATTGCTGCTGCCAGGCCTGTAATCTGCCATGGGCCCCTGTACCGCCTCCTCATGCTGCTGCCAGGTCCAGAGTGTCTCATGGGTCCCTGTACGGCCTCCCATTGCTGCTGTCTCCATCGCCACACTCTGCCATGTGCCACTTTCAGGTCTCCTCACACTGCTGGTGTGTTCCATTTTGTCATAGGGTGCTGGCAGATTACGGGCCTCCCATTGCTGCTGCCAGGCCCGTAATCTGCCATGGGCCCCTGTACCGCCTCCTCATGCTGCTGCCAGGTACAGAGTGTCTAATGGGTCCCTGTACGGCCTCCCATTGCTGCTGTCTCCATCGCCACACTCTGCCATTTGCCACATTCAGGTCTCCTCACACTGCTGGCGTGTTCCATTTTGTCATAGGGTGCTGGCAGATTACGGGCCTCCCATTGCTGCTGCCAGGCCCGTAATCTGCCATGGGCCCCCGTACCACCTCCTCATGCTGCTGCCAGGTCCAGAGTCTCTCATGGGTCCCTGTACGGCCTCCCATTGCTGCTGTCTCCATCGCCACACTCTGCCATGTGCCACTTTCAGGTCTCCTCACACTGCTGGTGTGTTCCATTTTGTCATAGGGTGCTGGCAGATTACGGGCCTCCCATTGCTGCTGCCAGGCCCGTAATCTGCCATGGGCCCCTGTACCGCCTCCTCATGCTGCTGCCAGGTACAGAGTGTCTAATGGGTCCCTGTACGGCCTCCCATTGCTGCTGTCTCCATCGCCACACTCTGCCATGTGCCACTTTCAGGTCTCCTCACACTGCTGGTGTGTTCCATTTTGTCATAGGATGCTGGCAGATTACGGGCCTCCCATTGCTGCTGCCAGGCCTGTAATCTGCCATGGGCCCCTGTACCGCCTCCTCATGCTGCTGCCAGGTCCAGAGTGTCTCATGGGTCCCTGTACGGCCTCCCATTGCTGCTGTCTCCATCGCCACACTCTGCCATGTGCCACTTTCAGGTCTCCTCACACTGCTGGCGTGTTCCATTTTGTCATAGGGTGCTGGCAGATTACGGGCCTCCCATTGCTGCTGCCAGGCCCGTAATCTGCCATGGGCCCCCGTACCGCCTCCTCATGCTGCTGCCAGGTCCAGAGTCTCTCATGGGTCCCTGTACGGCCTCCCATTGCTGCTGTCTCCATCGCCACACTCTGCCATGTGCCACTTTCAGGTCTCCTCACACTGCTGGTGTGTTCCATTTTGTCATAGGATGCTGGCAGATTACGGGCCTCCCATTGCTGCTGCCAGGCCTGTAATCTGCCATGGGCCCCTGTACCGCCTCCTCATGCTGCTGCCAGGTCCAGAGTCTCTCATGGGTCCCTGTACGGCCTCCCATTGCTGCTGTCTCCATCGCCACACTCTGCCATGTGCCACTTTCAGGTCTCCTCACACTGCTGGTGTGTTCCATTTTGTCATAGGGTGCTGGCAGATTACGGGCCTCCCATTGCTGCTGCCAGGCCCGTAATCTGCCATGGGCCCCCGTACCGCCTCCTCATGCTGCTGCCAGGTCCAGAGTGTGTCATGGGTCCCTGTACGGCCTCCCATTGCTGCTGTCTCCATTGCCACACTCTGCCATGTGCCACTTTCAGGTCTCCTCACACTGCTGGTGTGTTCCATTTTGTCATAGGGTGCTGGCAGATTACGGGCCTCCCATTGCTGCTGCCAGGCCTGTAATCTGCCATGGGCCCCCGTACCGCCTCCTCATGCTGCTGCCAGGTCCAGAGTCTCTCATGGGTCCCTGTACGGCCTCCCATTGCTGCTGTCTCCATCACCACACTCTGCCATGTGCCACTTTCAGGTCTCCTCACACTGCTGGTGTGTTCCATTTTGTCATAGGATGCTGGCAGATTACGGGCCTCCCATTGCTGCTGCCAGGCCTGTAATCTGCCATGGGCCCCTGTACCGCCTCCTCATGCTGCTGCCAGGTACAGAGTGTCTAATGGGTCCCTGTACGGCCTCCCATTGCTGCTGTCTCCATCGCCACACTCTGCCATGTGCCACTTTCAGGTCTCCTCACACTGCTGGTGTGTTCCATTTTGTCATAGGATGCTGGCAGATTACGGGCCTCCCATTACTGCTGCCAGGCCTGTAATCTGCCATGGGCCCCTGTACCGCCTCCTCATGCTGCTGCCAGGTCCAGAGTCTCTCATGGGTCCCTGTACGGCCTCCCATTGCTGCTGTCTCCATTGCCACACTCTGCCATGTGCCACTTTCAGGTCTCCTCACACTGCTGGTGTGTTCCATTTTGTCATAGGGTGCTGGCAGATTACGGGCCTCCCATTGCTGCTGCCAGGCCCGTAATCTGCCATGGGCCCCTGTACCACCTCCTCATGCTGCTGCCAGGTACAGAGTGTCTAATGGGTCCCTGTACGGCCTCCCATTGCTGCTGTCTCCATTGCCACACTCTGCAATGTGCCACTTTCAGGTCTCCTCACACTGCTGGTGTGTTCCATTTTGTCATAGGGTGCTGGCAGATTACGGGCCTCCCATTGATGCTGCCAGGCCCGTAATCTGCCATGGGCCCCCGTACCGCCTCCTCATGCTGCTGCCAGGTCCAGAGTCTCTCATGGGTCCCTGTACGGCCTCCCATTGCTGCTGTCTCCATCGCCACACTCTGCCATGTGCCACTTTCAGGTCTCCTCACACTGCTGGTGTGTTCCATTTTGTCATAGGGTGCTGGCAGATTACGGGCCTCCCATTGCTGCTGCCAGGCCTGTAATCTGCCATGGGCCCCCGTACCGCCTCCTCATGCTGCTGCCAGGTCCAGAGACTCTCATGGGTCCCTGTACGGCCTCCCATTGCTGCTGTCTCCATCGCCACACTCTGCCATGTGCCACTTTCAGGTCTCCTCACACTGCTGGTGTGTTCCATTTTGTCATAGGATGCTGGCAGATTACGGGCCTCCCATTGCTGCTGCCAGGCCTGTAATCTGCCATGGGCCCCTGTATCGCCTCCTCATGCTGCTGCCAGGTACAGAGTGTCTAATGGGTCCCTGTACGGCCTCCCATTGCTGCTGTCTCCATCACCACACTCTGCCATGTGCCACTTTCAGGTCTCCTCACACTGCTGGTGTGTTCCATTTTGTCATAGGGTGCTGGCAGATTATGGGCCTCCCATTGCTGCTGCCAGGCCTGTAATCTGCCATGGGCCCCTGTACCGCCTCCTCATGCTGCTGCCAGGTACAGAGTGTCTAATGGGTCCCTGTACGGCCTCCCATTGCTGCTGTCTCCATCGCCACACTCTGCCATGTGCCACTTTCAGGTCTCCTCACACTGCTGGTGTGTTCCATTTTGTCATAGGGTGCTGGCAGATTACGGGCCTCCCATTGCTGCTGCCAGGCCTGTAATCTGCCATGGGCCCCTGTACCGCCTCCTCATGCTGCTGCCAGGTCCAGAGTCTCTCATGGGTCCCTGTACGGCCTCCCATTGCTGCTGTCTCCATCGCCACACTCTGCCATGTGCCACTTTCAGGTCTCCTCACACTGCTGGTGTGTTCCATTTTGTCATAGGGTGCTGGCAGATTACGGGCCTCCCATTGCTGCTGCCAGGCCTGTAATCTGCCATGGGCCCCTGTACCGCCTCCTCATGCTGCTGCCAGGTACAGAGTGTCTAATGGGTCCCTGTACGGCCTCCCATTGCTGCTGTCTCCATCGCCACACTCTGCCATGTGCCACTTTCAGGTCTCCTCACACTGCTGGTGTGTTCCATTTTGTCATAGGATGCTGGCAGATTACGGGCCTCCCATTGCTGCTGCCAGGCCTGTAATCTGCCATGGGCCCCTGTACCACCTCCTCATGCTGCTGCCAGGTCCAGAGTCTCTCATGGGTCCCTGTACGGCCTCCCATTGCTGCTGTCTCCATCGCCACACTCTGCCATGTGCCACTTTCAGGTCTCCTCACACTGCTGGTGTGTTCCATTTTGTCATAGGATGCTGGCAGATTACTGGCCTCTCATTGCTGCTGCCAGGCCCGTAATCTGCCATGGGCCCCTGTACCGCCTCCTCATGCTGCTGCCAGGTCCAGAGTCTCTCATGGGTCCCTGTACGGCCTCCCATTGCTGCTGTCTCCATCGCCACACTCTGCCATGTGCCGCTTTCAGGTCTCCTCACACTGCTGGTGTGTTCCATTTTGTCATAGGGTGCTGGCAGATTACGGGCCTCCCATTGCTGCTGCCAGGCCCGTAATCTGCCATGGGCCCCCGTACCGCCTCCTCATGCTGCTGCCAGGTCCAGAGTCTCTCATGGGTCCCTGTACGGCCTCCCATTGCTGCTGTCTCCATCGCCACACTCTGCCATGTGCCACTTTCAGGTCTCCTCACACTGCTGGTGTGTTCCATTTTGTCATAGGGTGCTGGCAGATTACGGGCCTCCCATTGCTGCTGCCAGGCCTGTAATCTGCCATGGGCCCCCGTACCGCCTCCTCATGCTGCTGCCAGGTCCAGAGTCTCTCATGGGTCCCTGTACGGCCTCCCATTGCTGCTGTCTCCATCACCACACTCTGCCATGTGCCACTTTCAGGTCTCCTCACACTGCTGGTGTGTTCCATTTTGTCATAGGATGCTGGCAGATTACGGGCCTCCCATTGCTGCTGCCAGGCCTGTAATCTGCCATGGGCCCCTGTACCGCCTCCTCATGCTGCTGCCAGGTACAGAGTGTCTAATGGGTCCCTGTACGGCCTCCCATTGCTGCTGTCTCCATCGCCACACTCTGCCATGTGCCACTTTCAGGTCTCCTCACACTGCTGGTGTGTTCCATTTTGTCATAGGGTGCTGGCAGATTACGGGCCTCCCATTGCTGCTGCCAGGCCTGTAATCTGCCATGGGCCCCTGTACCGCCTCCTCATGCTGCTGCCAGGTCCAGAGTCTCTCATGGGTCCCTGTACGGCCTCCCATTGCTGCTGTCTCCATCGCCACACTCTGCCATGTGCCACTTTCAGGTCTCCTCACACTGCTGGTGTGTTCCATTTTGTTATAGGGTGCTGGCAGATTACGGGCCTCCCATTGCTGCTGCCAGGCCTGTAATCTGCCATGGGCCCCTGTACCGCCTCCTCATGCTGCTGCCAGGTCCAGAGTGTGTCATGGGTCCCTGTACGGCTTCCCATTGCTGCTGTCTCCATCGCCACACTCTGCCATGTGCCACTTTCAGGTCTCCTCACACTGCTGGTGTGTTCCATTTTGTCATAGGGTGCTGGCAGATTACGGGCCTCCCATTGCTGCTGCCAGGCCCGTAATCTGCCATGGGCCCCCGTACCGCCTCCTCATGCTGCTGCCAGGTCCAGAGTGTGTCATGGGTCCCTGTACGGCCTCCCATTGCTGCTGTCTCCATCGCCACACTCTGCCATGTGCCACTTTCAGGTCTCCTCACACTGCTGGTGTGTTCCATTTTGTCATAGGGTGCTGGCAGATTACGGGCCTCCCATTGCTGCTGCCAGGCCCGTAATCTGCCATGGGCCCCCGTACCGACTCCTCATGCTGTGACGTTGCAACAAGGTGGAATTCAACCCTACATATGTTAACCGCCTTTACGAACAGAGAAAGGCCATCACCGATTTCCTGATGTTACAAGCGGATAAAGGTACTCCCCTGTGTAACTTAGATGTCAGCCATTGGCAGCTCATGCGTGACACCTGCCGCTTGCTCAGGCCCTTTGAGGAGGCCACGCTATTCGTGAGTCGGCAGGACTATGGGATGAACGACGTCATTCCTCTGTTGCACGTCCTGGAACAAATGCTGTTAACAATGGCTGGTCAGGGTGCGGTAGACGTGGCACACAGATCTCAACGCCACATGACCCCTGTGGGGGCAGGACAGGAAGAAGAGGAGGAGGTAGAGGAGGACATTGGTGCTCAGGAATTATGGAGTGAAATGGGTGGTTTTTCCACTCAGCGGACAGGAGTGGAGGAGCAAGAGCATCTGGTAGAGGAGGAGGAGGAGACAGAGGACCCAGACGCACCGTGGCAGTATGCTGTGGAGATGGAGGCAGGGAGTCCCTCGCATTCCTTGGCACAAATGGCCCATAGCATGCTCGGTTGCTTGCGTAGCGACAGCCGAATAATAACCATCAGACAGAGGGATGACTTTTGGCTGTCCACCTTGTTGGACCCTCGCTACCGTTCAAAAATGGTGGCCTTTTTCACACCTGCTGAGAGGGAGGCCAAAATAACGTACTATAAAAACCACCTATGTAGTCAGTTGGTCTCTGCCTTTCTGCGCCAACGTCCATCCTCAGACACTGTGGGCCCTGTGCACTCGCGTTCCTTTGCCATGGCAGCAGGGGAGGGGTGGGGTGGTAGGAGCAGTGGCAGCTCCACCAGCAGCAGCTGCCTCAGTCTGCAGTCGATGATGAGTAGCTTTCTTCACCAGCGCAGTGAGGAAACTACTAACCAGCCGCAGCAGCAGCAGCAGCAGCAGCAGCAGCAGCAGCATCAGGTGGACCTGGAGCAGGACCTCAAACAACAGGCTCGGGCCTACTTGGACAGCACCCTGCCAACCGAGTTAGACAATCCCCTTGACTACTGGGCAACGAAACTTGACCTTTGGCCCCAACTAGCTGAATTTACCCTTGAAAGGCTGTCATGCCCGGCCAGTAGCATGGCATCGGAGCGCGTGTTTAGTGCAGCAGGAGGTATTGTAACTCCGCAGAGGACACGACTGTCCACCCAAAGTGTGGAGAGACTCACGTTTGTGAAAATGAATCAGGCGTGGATTAGTCTGGATTTCAAACCACCAGTTCCTGACACAACTGACTAAATCCGCCATGAATCATGCCCCAAACATGTTATTATTTTTAACATAGGCCTCTGTATGGCCTTCAATTTAAGCTGCTTACGCTTCGCCACTCTGCCATGGGCCCCTGTACCGCCTCCTCTTGCTGCTGCCAGGTCCAGAGTGTGTCATGGGTCCCTGTACGGCCTCCCATTGCTGCTGACTTCATCGCCAGACTCTGCCATGTGCCACTTTCAGGTCTCCTTACACTGTTGGTGGGTTCCATTTTGTCATAGGGTGCTGGCAGATTACGGGCCTCCCATTGCTGCTGCCAGGCCCGTAATCTGCCATGGGCCCCCGTACCGCCTCCTCATGCTGCTGCCAGGTCCAGAGTGTGTCATGGGTCCCTGTACGGCCTCCCATTGCTGCTGTCTCCATCGCCACACTCTGCCATGTGCCACTTTCAGGTCTCCTCACACTGCTGGTGTGTTCCATTTTGTCATAGGGTGCTGGCAGATTACGGGCCTCCCATTGCTGCTGCCAGGCCCGTAATCTGCCATGGGCCCCCGTACCGCCTCCTCATGCTGCTGCCAGGTCCAGAGTGTGTCATGGGTCCCTGTACGGCCTCCCATTGCTGCTGTCTCCATCGCCACACTCTGCCATGTGCCACTTTCAGGTCTCCTCACACTGCTGGTGTGTTCCATTTTGTCATAGGGTGCTGGCAGATTACGGGCCTCCCATTGCTGCTGCCAGGCCCGTAATCTGCCATGGGCCCCCGTACCGCCTCCTCATGCTGCTGCCAGGTCCAGAGTGTCTCATGGGTCCCTGTACGGCCTCCCATTGCTGCTGTCTCCATCGCCACACTCTGCCATGTGCCACTTTCAGGTCTCCTCACACTGCTGGTGGGTTCCATTTTTGTCATAGGGTGCTGTATGGCCTCCCATTGCTGCTGCCTCCACCGCCACACTGTGGCTCCACACTCTGGTTTTGGCCCCGTGACTGCCCAAATGAGTGAAGTGTGCGGTGATTCTAAGATCGACGGCACTCATCTGCATGTCATACTGACTGACAGTATTATTTCTCTTCCCCAGCAGACTCCAAGGGCATTTAAATTAAAGGTACAGTGTTCTGCACTAATTTAAAGGCTCTCTGAAGCCTAGAAACCCTTTTTATAAGTTAAATTCGCAGCGAATATATTTGCATCGAATCAAATTTATTCCTCGAATTCGCCGAATCGAATTTTTGAATACTTCGCTCATCTTTAATCATTTACATACCCTTTCTTCTATTAAAGAATGCAGGTCCAAGCTTCTATGCAGTTTTCAATGCTTTATTTGAGCGTAGAACTTAAAGGTAGGAGAGGAGGATAAAGGAAGTAGAATACTCAAAACAGACTTTTAGACTCCAGAAACATTACATAAAATTACATAAAATTTCTTTTGGTGCACATAGCTCCACAAAACAAGAGGTTTGAGTACAACTCTGTTCCCATGATGATTATAGCTACACATATGCCTTAAAGAGAGTGGCTTCACTCTCTAGGTATGGGCTTTAGCTCTAGAGTATTAACCTCTCAAATAGAGGAGCTATATTCCCTAGGCCCAGGTTCTGTCCTCAGGCATAAGGAATATAGTAGGATAAGAGCCAAAAGACCTCTCTTAAGGAAGTTAAGCATTCAAAAGAATGCTACCTCCTTTAGAAGGAGGAGGAAAAAAGGACTTCTCCCCCCCCAAAAGTGTAGAGTTGCAAAAGACTTTGTCTCCAAATGAGGAGGAGGGAAAAGGCTCTTTCAGAACATTGCATCCCTGTTTTGTCAAAGGTCCAACCCACTGATGACAAACTCATCTGGGGTTTGCCAGCTGACAAAACAGGCAGGATTCTGCATATGCACCCTTGACATCAGACTCCGGAACCTGTTAAAAAGAATTACTGGCAGGTGATATCATATATGATATCCCCAAAATAATAGCTGGCAGGTGATATCATATCTGGAACCTCCTCAAAAGAATGACTGGTAGGTAATAGCATAGAGATCACTCCTGGTTGCTATGTTCTGCAAGACAAATTACAGAAGTAAAAGTAATAAAGATGCAACATGCTGCTAGAGAACACTTCCCTACATGTGCTAAAGGCTACAAGAAATGTTCTTTTGGCCACACTCCATGGTGATATTCCTATTCCTAAAATTGCAGAAATGATCTGGAAGGTTGATTCAAAACAGGACTTTCCAGTTATTTACATTTTTTATGTGTATGCTAATCAGCTACAGCAAATTTTATTAGGCATATACTGATGCCAGATGAATGGTTTCAGTACTACAAAAACCTGCTGCTGGCCGGTTTCAACAACATGTTGAGAGCATGTGTCCTGCCACATCTAGGTCTTGCCATTTATTTACTTCGTTTTCCAGTATACGTTTGTGACAGCATTTCAGTTGATTACTCTGTGAGAAAAAAATGGAAAATGAAACATTTCCTGTCAAGTACAGTCCACATCTGGCATCTTCCCTAGAGACTAAGTTTTACTCTACATTTGTATAAGTGATGTTGTCCAAAAGCTTTGTTTCCTTTTCTTGCCTAAAGTCCCGCTTCATATACAGTACTTTTTTTCTGCTTCAGCTCTACATGGGGAATATAAGCCTTTTTAGGCTATATGACTCCTACAGTAATCCAACCCTTTCCTCACTGGCATGGGCATCCTCAATACAATACATCAATAACATGATGTAGCAGCTGCTACCAGTAGCAGACCATCATGTTTGCCAACGCCTTGCTAACCCTTACTGCCCACCATATAAAATGTAGTCCTAGGGCAGAGTGCACGTTGATGATGTGTGTGCTTACGATATCCTCCCAGAGCCAGAATGTAATAGAGGAATAAAGAACCATGTGCCAAATCCTGCAACTTTACACAACTATGAAACATATGTTCTTGCCACAAATTTGAAAAAAATAAAGGAACAGTCACTTAGGGTAAGTAAAAATCCAGGGCTAAATCAAGGTTAAATCCTGGACTTTAATGTTAAAGGTTAAGTGTACTTTCAGGCAAAGCACACTTACACAACCTTTTAGCCCTCCATCTAGACTCCCTACCCTACCAGCTGCTTACTAACCAGAATAGGACAGCCATGTCCAAAATCTTCTTCATCAGTGGCCATACCTAAACAAAAGATTTGCAATTCAAGAATGGTTTTCCTATAAAAGGTGTTATTTTGACATCAACAGCCAATATTAAAAATAACCAAGCAATGTGTCAAAAAAGGTTTTCTCAATGTGTGCATCTGCTGCAGCTTGTAAGTCTTCCTATCCAATAGCAGACCTCACTAACCAACAGACCTACACACTGAGCAGCAGTTGGGTGGTGTTTTGTGAGTCCATTTCCTCAGAGGAGGCTTGTTCACTAAAAAATGCCAGTATTCAGAAAAGACTCTTCTGAATACTGTCACTTGCACACTGTTGACTTCTGTCTACTCAATGAGCTTTTTTTTTTAATAGTGTAGTGATAACATTGTGGTGATGCTACACTGTTTATATGATGCTTAAATATAAATGAGTGAAAATGTATATTTTTTAATAGAAACTATAATGTTTTAGTTAATTTTTTGTATTTTCTTTCTGGTGTAGCATCCTCTAGTGTAGTACTAGAATAATGTAGGCAAATCTTTTATGTTTGACTCGTGGTAACTGTGTGAGTCTGATTACGGTTGGGTTACTGCAGGTCAAGCTGTATGGCTTAACAAGTTGGGACTCTTTAACCTCTACCTGGTTCTGGAGGACCATGGCTACCTTCCAGAAGCCAGCAGCTGAAGAGGTGAAGATCTAATCTTTTTTTGGGAGTCTAACCAATCCCAGGTTTGGAGACCCTGGTAAAGTGATAGATCAGCCCATAAATATGGGATAGGTTGGCTGGGGAGTAGGGTGGAAGGTGGAGAGCCTTGATGTTTCTTTTGGGCAAGTAACCGGTTACTTGCCTAACAAAATGAACACTAATTTGAAAAAGTACTTTAAAACATTGCAAAATTATATTATTACTAAAATTAGATTATTTTAGGCAAGGGGATGTATGCTTGCAAATGCTTCCCATCACAAGGATGGATGCTTTCCATTTAACTCTGATTATAATGAAGTTACGTAGGCATACATTCTAGTGCAAGGTAAATTCCATTCTGTTAATATATTTGTGTAGAAATAGGTGGTGGAACACTAAAAATAGTTTAAATATAAAAGAGCTGATTACGTAGATGTACTTTCACAAGCAATAAAACCACCTTTATCTTAACACTGGAAACTTTAACCTGGAATACAGAAATGCATATATGTATATGGATTTATCTTTAAACAGCCCAAAAAATATATATACTGCTTAAAAAAAATTAAAGGAACACTTTTTAATCAGAGTATAGCATCAAGTCAGTTAAACTCCTGGGATATTGATCTGGTCAGTTAAGTAGCAGAGGGGGTTGTTAATCAGTTTCAGCTGCTTGATTTTTAATGAAATTAACAACAGGTGCACTATAGATGGGCAACAATGAGATGACCCCCAAAACAGGAATGGTTTTACAGGTGGAGGCCACTGACACTTTTTCCCTACTCATCTTTTCTGACTGTTTTTCACTAGTTTTGCATTTGACTAGGGTCAGTGTCACTACTGGTAGCATGAGGCAATACATGGACCCTACAGAGATTCCACAGGCAGTCCAACTCCTCCAGGATGGCACATCAATACATGCCATAGCCAGAAGATTTGTTGTGTCTCCCAGCACACTCTCAAGAGCATGGAGGAGATTCCAGGAAACAGGCAGTTACTCTAGGAGAGCTTGACAGGGTCATAGAAGGTCCTTAACCCATCAGCAAAACCGGTATCTGCTCCTTTGTGCAAGGAGGAACAGAATGAGCACTGCCAGAACTCTACAAAATTACCTCCAGCAGGCCACTGGTGTGAATGTCTCTGACCAAACAATCAGAAAAAGACTTCATGAGGGTGACCTGAGGGCCAGACGTCCTCTATTGGGCCCTCTGCTCACTGTCCGGCATCACCCTGAGCACATGTCACAGATGTGAAAGAATCTGGAGAAGCCGTGGAGAATGTTATGTTGCCTGTAACATCGTTCAGCATGGATAACCAGTATAGTGGTTATCCACCTAGAGGTCCTCAAGGATATTGTACACAAGAGACGTACGGAACACAAGAACAGGGAAATCACAATTATGTAAAGTATTACCCTAAACCACAAAGACCACAATATCACAAAAAAACAGGATTTAAACCATATAATATACCAACACAGAACAGGTATTCGCAATTAGAATCAGAGGAACCAGACTCACCCCTACCTAATCCTTTTTAAGGATGGAGTCAAAATCCACACACAGAGAGGGAAGAAATAAAAGGACAATCAAAAAGAGAGATAACAGAGGAGGAAGAAGGCACCAACAAAAAAAGAAGAGATTAAAAGGAGAGGGTATATTCAAACCCAATGGTATACCTTTAAACGATGAAGAAATGTATACATTAGACAAAGGACTAAAATTTGCACCCAATCGAGGGTTAAATAAATTTGATACATATGTAAGTATACAAAAATTAGTAAGAAACCTTAATCTTAAAAAATATTATGCCCAAAATCCTATTACTAAGAATAAATATGAGGAGGGAGATACATATCATAGTAGTTTGAAGAATAAGTCGGTTTTTAACCCCAATATTGTAGACAACAAATATATTGATATTTTTAAAAAGTTGGTACTAGAAGACTTAGAGGCCCTTAGCATTAGAAAATATAAAGAAGAATACATTTTGAGAAAAGAGATTAAAAGTTTAGAAAATAGAAAAGACATAGTAATACGTCCAGCAGATAAGGGGGGAGGCATAGTGATATTATCTAAAGAATATTACGAGTCTACTATAAATAATGTTAAAATATGTTGACACTTATAAGAAGTTGAATAATAATCCTACTAAAGCCTACAAAAAAGAATTAAATAAACTGATACAATATGGGAGCAGAAAAGGAATTTTAAATAATAATGAAGAAAAATATTTGGTACCTTCAGTTTGCAAATTACCTATAATCTATTCTGTCCCAAAGGTACATATAGATAGCAGCAATCCACCAGGTAGACCAATTATCAATGGTATAGATTCTTTGACATCAAGACTAGGTGAATACATAGATAGTTATTTACAAAAATTGGTGGAGTAAACACCAGCTTATTTAAGAGACAGGAAGCATGTCATACAATTAATTCAAAATTTGAATGTCAATACAAATATTAGTCTAAGTACAGCAGATGTCTCATCACTGTATACAAACATTGACCATGATGGAGCTAAAGAAGCAGCAAAATGGGCCCTTAACAAATATTCTAATATCCCAACCAAACATAAAAAGTTTATTTTGAAATGTCTGAAATTTTGTCTAGATCATAACTATTTTTGGTATAATAATGAGTATTTTTTACAAGTGAGAGGAGTAGCAAGTATAGCCAATCTTTATGTGGCTAAGTGGGAAGAAGAGTCTGTCTTCCACAATACCAGAAAATAAATAATTATGTATAATAGATATATTGATGATATATTAATAATATGGGAAGGTGAAAAGGTACAACTTACTAGGTTTTATGAAGGTTTAAACAACAATGATAAAAATATTACTTTAAGTTGGGATATAAGTACAAAACAGGTTAATTTTTTTTGGATATTCTTATTAAAAAAGATGGGCCTCAATTATATACAAAAAATTTCTTTAAGAAAACAGACAGAAATGCATACATTCCGAGAAATAGATGCCATCATCATCCGTGGTTGAATAATATACCAAGGTGACAGTTTATGAGGCTAAAAAGAAACTGCACTAAGGATCAAGACTATAGGGAACAGAGTAAGGTATTAACAAAGATTTAAAGATAAAGGATATAATAAAAATAAAATAGAGGAAGAAAGAAATATGGTGCAGTTAATGGATAAGTATTTAATGCTGACAAATAAACTACAGAAAATATGGAGGTACCAGTAGTACTGCAATATAATAAACAGTACAAAGCAGTACAAAATATAATTAAAAAACATTGGAATGTGTTAAAACTGGATAAACATTTGAATAATATTATCCCTGACAAACCTAAATTTATTTATAGAAAAGTGCCAAATTTAAGAGATAAGGTGGTGAAAAACATTCTAGAACCACCAATAAAAGGTAATAATATGAGTTTTTTTCAAGTGGTAGGGTTTTATGCATGTGGACGATGCTATAGTTGTAGCAGGGTAACGAATAACCCTAAACGTAGATTTAAGTTCAGCAACACACATAATAATAAAAAATACAAAATTAGACAGTTCATTTCCTGTGAAACTAAGGGGGTGATATATGCCTTGAAGTGCCCGTGTAAACTTATATATATAGGATGCACTAAAAGGTCTTTGAAACAACGAATAATGGAGCATGTATATAATATCAACAGAGGATATAAATATCATTACGTATCGCAACATTTTAGGCAATTCCATAACAAAGATGCTGGAAAATTGGAATTTTGGGACATAGAAAAACAAACCAGCCATTGGAGAGGGTTCAACATGATTAGGGAGATCAGTAAGAAAGAGTCAAAATGGATACATGAAATGAGTTGTCTAGCCCCAAAGGGCCTAACTAAAGAGTTTGACTTATCATGTTTCATAAGCAATTATTACATTTTTATTAGGATTTTTTATAGTTATATGTTGGTAATAATTTAATTTTAAAAAATATAAAAAATATATATAAATGATATTTTAACATTTTATTTTAAGCTATTTTATTACTAAAGGGGTAGTGGATACTATGATCCACCTCTAGGTGACTCAGAATAAAAAGTATGTACATTTAGTAGGATTTAGGGGCAACATATAATTTGGGTTAAGGGTGGATGTATACTAGTAAATTAGCTACATCTCTTAGATTGTGATTGAAAATAAAATTAGTATTATTTTAGGTTTAGTATAATATATGTGGGTTATATATTTTAGTATATTTTATTATTATTATTTTTATTGTGTACATTTATTTTAATATTTTAACATTTAGAGTCATGTGCTTATTAAAGGTGAATTAAAGATTTACTTAATTTTAATACAATATTATGTTGGCATTATAGTTAGATGGATATTCATATAAGTGTATTTTAGCAAATATTAGTACAATTGTGTATTAGTATTTTTATTGAGTGAATCCTCTGTGAAGCTCCTCACATATTCACTGCCCTGAGGTAGATAAGTGACACAATGCAGAGTTATTTGAATATGGTATTTATATAAAAAAAACTTATTCGTAATAAGTAGTTGATGTTTAGCACACATCGGTATTTTAGGCCCCATAAATATGGCCGGGACCATGCGGTCCACAACAAAATGTCTACCAAAAGCCCTTTATAAAGCTATGAGCGTTGTGCCGTTCAATCGAATGCACCTGATGAAGCCACGTGACCCGGTGGCGTAACACGTAGGGGAGGGACTCTGATGTCACGACTCATTCAGGAGACAATACGGCGAGCCCAGGAAGTGTGCAGAGCACACACAGAGGTTTTATTTTAAAAGCTTCATTATTTTAAGTAAAATGTGAGTGGAATACCATTGGCTATACAAATAAATGGTTATAAAGGATAAGGCACTTTTCTTCTTTCTTTCATTGCACCCATTTATGGAGATCTAAAGAAAGGAAGGAAAGTATATATAGGACCCCTGGAGGACAGAGAGAGAAATCCATCCATCCTGATCAAATACAGGGATCAGTGTGCTTGAGAGACACCCTGAGGGAAAATTGAAGTAGTACATCTTGTAATATCATTATTTCTGGAAGTATACCATCACTGGAAATTTCCTCATCTGTCCAATTTAGGACAAAAATCTGTTTTAGCCTAATCACAAGTTGGGCTATATTTAAGGTGAGCGCATATATAAGAAAGGTGCATCTGATTGTTCAGAATATAATCAAGGAGTAGACACAATATTGGATTTTATTTTTTATTTTTATTTTTATATTTTTCTGGACACTTTTGTGATTTTTAATTTTTTTTATATTATATTTTTTGGACACTTTTTTATTATTATATATATCGATTTTTAATTTTTACATATAAGAATTATTGCACATATATATTATTTCTTGATATTCAATATATATTTGATTTGTCACTATATACAATTGTATGTATGTTATATTTGGATCACTATATACGTATATGGTCACATATAATATTCACTGAGGCATTAATAGCAATATTTAAGAATGTGTTCACGTATTTTATTTAATTGTGTGGAGTGCGACACTAATTATATATTTAATTCATTCAGCATGACTGTTTTGGATGGTGGATCAGTGATGGTCTGGGGAGGCATATCCATGGAGGGGCGCACAGACCTCCATAGCACAGATCAGGGACTAGCATAGACCAGGCTATACAATGGCACCCTCACTGCCATTAGGTATCAGGATGAAATCCTTGGACCCATTGGCAGACCCTACGCTGGTGCAGTGGTCCCTGGGTTCCTCCTGGTGCACGACAATGCCCAGCCTCATGTTGCAAGAGTATGCAGGCAGTTCCTGGAGGATGAAGGAATTGATACCACTGAATTACCCCCACGCTCGCCTGAGCTAAATCCAATAGAACACTGCTAGGATATCATGTTTCAGTCTGTCTGACACCGCCAGGTTGCACCTCAGATTTTCCAGGATCTCAGTGATGCCCTGGTCCAGATCTGGGAGGAAATACCCCAGGACACCATCTGTCATCTCATTAGGAGCATGCCCTGACATTGTCAGGCATGCATACAAGCACATGGGAGCCATGCAAACTACTGAGTACCATTTTGAGTTGCTGCAATGAAATTTCAGCAAACTGGACTAGCCTGCTGCATCATTTTTTCACTTTGATGTTTGGAGTGTCTTTGAATTCAGTCCTTTGTAGGTTGATAATGTTCATTTCCTTACGTTCCTAACACATTTCCCAGTCCATATCAGTATAGATATCCAGCATGATCTTTTTCCCCATTGAGAACTGATGTGTTTTCAAACTGTTCCTTTAAATTTAAATATAAATACAGGATAGACAACTTAGACAATTACAGATCTCCTCCTCTGGTATCTTTCTGTACTCATGCACCTGTGCATTAATGCATATTCACTTCCAGAAAGTCACAGCCCAAAGTAGGAATTTGCACTCATTCTTATGCAGATGACTATTTTCTGTTCTAATAAAAATATTTTGCCAGTTCGAATAATAGAGCTCAAATTCCTGTCTCTTTGGTGCTTTGTAGATTGCCGTGACCACAAACCTCCTCTGTCCATCCTGATTTTGATTTGTCTTGACTTTGCCCTTGCATTATGTTTTCATTCTGGTGCTTGGCTTCTCAATTTCCAGCCTTGACTTAGACTTGGCTCTTGACCTGCCACTGCTTCTCCCTGTCAACAAGCTATTAATGCTTCTTTCTCATTCATGTACTGTATAATACTCCTAAGCTTAGATTCTATTGATGAATAGGGATGGAAAATCAGCCTGGGTTCAATATGCAGGCTGTTTGTCAAACCTATGGTAAAATCCTGATATTGTGAAATTTGAAGTCAATGGGGGCAAATCTTGCAATTCAATTGTGCCCATTTTCAAGCCTAATAGGCAAGGGATTGTCAATGCATATGATGAGCTGGGCACTGCCATGGGGAATATGGTCCATTAAAAAAAAAGTTTAAATATGTTGTTCAGTGGGACAGGTCCCCCTTTTGTATGCAACTTTGAAAACGACATGGGAAAAACACCAGTTCTTTTAATTACATGCTTAGGAGATGCCTTTAAGCTGTATCTGGATTTGAGAAATGGTACAATTCTCATGGATAGTGTCAGGGACACCCTATTCTCACATCACATATTTTGCATGTGTAATGCATTTTTAAAAAATGCTACATTATTGCTATGCTTACATGCAACAGCACCCCAATCTGATTCATTATTACTAGAACAAAATAGCTTTTTAAAGTCATTTTTGATGTGACACCTGATTTTTCTTTCCAGCGGTAACATTCATGAACTAGGAGTAGCAGTCATATCAGATCGAAAAGCTATAGGAAATTGTACTCTTAAAAAAAAGCTTAAAGTGTTACTAAACCCATTACTCTGCATTCACTATATCTGATTTCCCACAGTACACAGAACATGGAAATGCAATTATTTTAGTAAATATAAACTGCTAAATACCTTTTCTCATCAACAGTTAAAGCAGTCCTGTGACTTCTATTAGTGTTCAGTACAGCAGTGGTTAAAGCTTGTAGGAGGAGTTTTCTCTAGGAGGATGTAGAACCACTGACCTCTGTCTGGGCAGTGCTGATTGGCCCCGTGCTGATCACATGCACTCTCCCCCCAAAAAAACAAAAAACTTCTCCAGCAATACACACCAAATTGAGCATGTTCAGTATCTCCACACGATATGTCTTATCAGGAGATAAGAAGGAGACACTGGAAGAAAGGGAGGATCAGAGAAGCCAGGATGAAACATCCTTTTTACACAATGCAGAGGATTAACCCCTTAGGTGCCATAGTGAGTATAACAAGCATGCTTTACTGCATGTACAGACTGATTTTACTTATGTGGGTTTAGTAACACTTTAAGACCTCAACTTTGTATAAATTGGCTGGCAGTACACCAGTTTGATAGTAAAGTTTGTGATTGTCTTTTTTTCACGGTATCTCATTGCATTGACTTAAAAGTTTAATGAAATGCCAAAACAGATTGTTTGCCACTTATTCCTGACACAGGCAAAGGTGCCCTTTAGGTAAGTGAATGCTCCCGCTCTATGAAATAAACAACAAAAACCCAAAAAATTAATTTTGGCTTCCCTATAACCACTTATATACCCCAATAGGAGATGCAACAAAAAAATGTAAAAAGATTTATTGGTGTGGCACTATTTGTTGTGTACTACATTACACCTATTAAATGCTGCATTTCAAAAATATTCTTCAGTTATATTTTGAAAAAAGTTCCTCCATTTTTTCAATTGTAAGGCCATCCCTGTCCAGTTTATGCGAACACAGGCGAGGATGCTAATCCAACTTGGAAGCTACCTTAAAAAAAAAAAAAAAAGTTCTAGGCTTAAACACCACCTTGTCCCTATGAAAACCAAATATGGTCTTCCTATTAAAGAGTAAAAGACTAATGTTCTGAACAGGGGCGGACTGACAATTCATGGGGCCCCCGGGCAATAGGGGATCATGGGGCCCCTGTGTCCTTGCCCAAACTCAAAAAAGCCTAAGCAAAAGGTATCAGGGGCATCTCATGGAGCCCCCTACTGACCCCGGGCCCTCGGGCAGTGCCCGAGTTTCCAAATGGTCAGTCCGCCCCTGGTTCTGAAACAAGATAGAAAGGACAAGAAACGTGATAGTGCTGAGATACAAACACTGGTTTCAACCCACCCATTTTCCTGCAAGCCATCAGTATTTTTTATGTTATTTATTTGGAAAGATGCTAAAAAAATAATAAGCACTTGTTTATCATTTTACATTTTTATCATTGTATTTTTTTTGGTCGATTTATCTCCATAAGGCTGTCCCTGAACTAGTTAAGCATACACAGGGTGCAGGGATGGACAAGCTGTAAATAAAATGCTTACAAGTGATCACATTCATGAACTATTAGGTATCTGGGCTGGAAAACTGGCTGGAAGTGGCCAAAACATGCACATGAGTTACTAGCTTGTCCAGGTGCACATGTCTTATTGGATAGGTGCCTTCAAAGTAGCAGGGTGAATTTGTGAATGAGAAGCTGAATTTAAAAAAAAACTGTGATGAGCATGCATTAATATATGGGTTAACATCGTTTTACTGATTCTGATCACTTTAATAACATTTTTGAGGGTACATGCTGGACCACTGGCTTGTGGTGTCCCAACATGCGCTTTAGGTAATATCCTGTCCTGCTGCACAAACCATGTACGACAGGGCCTTCAATGAAACAGGGTGCATTTGTGAGTGAGAAACTGCATTTTAATAACCTGGATTGAAGGTTTGCAGTGTTTTAGGAGTGTTTTTATATTTTTGGGGGTTTAAAGGATGCAGTAAGGTGCAGGGTCAATAAAGACAGCTCTTGACTAGACTGTCAACAGCAACTGGTCTAATGAACAAAAATATAATAGGTATAATTACAATATAATAAAAAATGCAAAAAAATAGATACTGTAGATAAAATAAAATGAATTGCAGTGCATTATTGCAGAGACAACAACCAGAAATATTGTACATACTTGCCCCCACAATATGTAAGCACTTTTACAAGGCCGCAATTTAAGAGAAAGAAGCCAGGCAGGTTTACAATTAATAAATAAAAATTAGGGTACATTATTTCACAGAAATATCCAGAGATGTTGGACAGACTTAATGCACATTATGTGAATGTAAAGAGCGAAACAATAGGGAGGTTTATAATCAAGAATCAAAATTAGAAAGTATTATTTCACAGAAAAAGAGGCAAATATATTGTAGTGCCTACATACAGAGCATTTAGACAATTGTACTACAGTAAGTCACATTTTGAACAGGACCTTCTCCAGCCAGCTTTTAATAAAAACATAAACTTTAGAGTATACATATTTTGCTGTAAGAGCCCCCAAAAATTGTACGCCTACTGTGTTTAAACAGTTTGACCAGGCTGCTTTTTCAACTGTATCCACACTAGGTTTTTCTAAATTGGGTAATAAGCATAAGAGTTTATGTAATTGCTGCAAAAATCCCCCAAAATATTGTAGTGAGTGCATGCACAGTTTTTTAATACTTTGATTAGACTGCTTTTTCAACAGAGTTACAGTGTATTTGTTTCACTATATAAAGTCCACAAAATATTGTAGTGAATATATGCGCAATCCTTCAACACTTTAATAAAAATTAAAACCCTACTCACAATCTGTAATATTTCTTTTTTTTCTCTCTTTTTCTCTAACCTTTTTTTTTGCAATCTTTCCTTTTTTTTTCCTCATCTGCTACAGGACTGTCCAAAACAGAGTGGGGGAATTAAAAATGCTTCCTGTGCTATTTATTGGTGTAGGAAACTGGAGAAAGTCATGTGCACTACATTAACAAACAGAATTGTCCAAGAATCATACAGAAACTGATTCAGGTTCCATCCCTCAGTAAAGTTAACCACTTCAGCTCCAGGCCATTTTTGGCACTTTTTGTTTACAATTTTAAATCAGTATTTTTGCTAGAAAATGACTTAGAACCCCCAAACATTATATATATATTTTCTTTTTTTTTTCAGAGACCATAGAGAATAAAATGGCAATCTTAGCAATATTTCATGTCACACAGTATTTGTGTAGCAGTTTTTCAAACACAATTTTTGTGTTAAAAAATCACTGTAATGAATTGTAATGCATAAAAACACAATAGATAACCACATTTTTAGTAAAATATAAAAGTTGATGTTATGCCGAGTAAATAAATACCTAACATGCCATGCTTTAACATCTTTGCGCCGGCACCCTTTAAGAGTTTCAGAAGCAGGGAAGCGGGCGAGTTTTTAGAGTCATGTGACCACTGTGATTTGCCGTCACAGTGGTCACATGATCGGAAAAGGTCCCGATCAAAAGGGAGATCGGGACCTGTCCGTGAGTCACGGACATATATGCTGGGAGCACGCAGGGCGCGTGCTCTCAGCACATATGTATTTGCTAATTGAACGCAAATATGTGGCCGCTCGGCATCAAGGCCCAGATGCCGAGTGGACGCATATTGTGTGCACTCGGTGTCAAGGGGTTAACAGGTTACCTGCTTAGAGTTGCAAAGTAGGTCTAGTGCTAGATTTATTGCTCTCTCTCTCTGACGTTCGTGGCAATACCTAACATGTGTGGTTTGAACACTGTTTACATATGTGGATATGGCCTATGTATGCAAGTAAGACGTTTATGGCCTATGTCTTCTGCAAGTAAGAAGTTTATCTGTTTTATTTTTTATTTATACACTGTCCCTTTAAGTTTTTTAAAATCAATTTTATTCCTATTACAAGGCATGAAAACATGCCTTGTAATAGAAATAAAAGATGACAGGTCCTTTTTATGGAGAGATCTGGGGTCAATAAAAACCCAAATGTCTCCTCTACTTTTAAAAACAAAAGATTAAAAAAAATTACATCTTTTGTTTTAAAAAAAATGGCCTTGTTTTCAAGGTTCTGGAATCGGAAGTGACGTCATGAAGTCACTCCGTTCCTCGAAGGCCATAGAGGCGATCAGAGATGATCTGGTCTATGATTGCCTCTATGGCCAACCTTGCAACCCATTAGATCGTTTCTCGGGCTCTCCAGTGAGAGCAGTAGGCCCAGGAAACACCGACAAGTGGTCGGAGGGGGGGAGTCCCCTCTCACAGCTTCTGAAAGCAATCCAGGAGCTCGTTAGCCACTAGGATCATTTTCATGAGAAAGCCAGTTATTGGCTGGAAAAAAAAATACTAGGGTTATGTCTGATACATATTGTGGTCAGCAGAACCAAACTTCCCATGTAATAAGGCAAACTGAGTATCATTGATGATGTCACTCAGGGGATGACAAAATTAGAAAAAGACCTTGAGAACATAGACGGCAGATAAATAAGAGCCATATCATTTTGTTAAGAACTAAAAAACCTGAAGAGGTAGAAGAAGACAGGCAGAAATCAGAAAAGAGGAGAAATGTAGAAAGGTTACATAGGGAAGGCAATCCCAAGGTCTCATCAGTCTATTGTAATAAATTTGATCAAAGGATCCCAGTTCCCCAGTTTTTTATAGCCTATACAAATGTAATGCTTTTTTTTCCATAATTAGATTTCCCTTTTGTCTGCAGTTTTAATCTCTATGTTGAGATTTTCCTGAAGTGTCTGTTCTTTTATCTAAATTCAAATTATCTTGCATTACCTTGTGCTCAATTGTCTAACTTCTTGACCCTGACAAAACAAACTATCCAAAGAACTGCATACAAAAGGAGGCAATTGATTGGTCATCCTCTTAGATTCTCCACTCACATCCAGGGCCAGTTCAAACATTAAATTGAGAAATCACTCCTCTGTGTTATTTGTGCATCCCTGCTCCTAGAGGTTGGTTAAGTCCCTAAGAGTACAGTATTCCCATTTATGAATTGTGACCAGCCACAGAAACCAAAACCCATTATAGGGGCATATCCTATTTCCTAGCATCTAAGACTTGTAACAATAGTCTCTGAGCAATAAGATAAACATCTTTCAGTACATCAAAAGGATTCCCTCTAAAGGTCTGACAAAATGGCAATCCTCTTGTAATAGAGATTCTTAGGGATCAGTAGTCAGTACAAGTTTTAATAAACTCACAATTTTGAATTCTTTCCTCCACTCTTCTCATCAAGTACTGCAGTGGTCCATCCCATATTTCTTGGTGTGTGAAGTTATTGGAGAAAGGTGAGTTTTCTAAAAGTGCTGTTCATGGAAAAATTTACAATACTGGACTAAGTTAATGTACTGGTGTGCAAAAAAAGGAGCCTTTAGTACTAGCCTTTTAATGACAGTTGCCAGCTCTGAACTCACTTACTGAAACTGCAGAATATCTTTGCTACTTAAACGGACTTTGGCAGTGTTACTTCACAAAACCTTCAAGGTAACAAAGTGAGAGTGCAAAAATAAATGCATATCAAATTTTTGATTTCATAACAATGAAAATGATGTGATATCTGCTATAATAATTCACTATTGTGTTCTGTACAATTTTAATGTAGTAAATGCAAAGAAGGTTACTATTTAAATAATGCAATTTTAAGATGTCGATAGGAAGAAACTATTTGAAAAACAAGGTCATAAAATATCTGGTGGTGACAGTTGCTTTTGTTTTATTGGATTATTTATTGCATGCATCACATAAAAAGCTTTTTAATATACACAGTGCATAGCTAAGGGAAGTGACAAGTATAGAGGACATGATGTAGAATTGCATGGTCCTTACACATAATAAAACATAACAACTAATAGGTATACATTCCATCTTGTTAACATTGTAGAAAAGTATTCTAAATGATTTCTTTGCAGTGAACAAGCAAGGACATATATTAACATATACTAGAGTTTGGCCATGCTATAAAAAACTGCAAAAAATATACAAGCCCTGTGATTATTGGAAATTATTGTTTCAATGTGAGGCTACATTTGGAAGGGAACAGAATTAATACAATCATACAGTGTGGGCAAAATATTCTTAAAGTGGAACTTTAGTTAGAAAATTAAGTCCTGCTAGAACACTTCATGCTGGCCCCTTTTGTAGGAATAGCTATGTAAAACATTAAAAATAAGTGTCTATATTGTTTAAATCCAGTAATACACTGTCTCACCCTGTCTTGCTCTGTACATGCTCAGTTGCTCTACATTTTTAGGAAATCCTGAATTTGTAGAGGTCAGTCTGCTTAAAGTGGAATTAAACCTTCCTATCCTTTACAGCCAAGGAAGCTGCTTCTGTTTGATTTGCAACTGCACATGTGATCAGTTATGACTCCAGCCATTTGATGGTTTAACAGTTCAATTGAGAGAACAAGCATATGTGATAGTTAGCAATCCGGGCATTAAAAGAATATAAAGTTTTTTTAAACCATTAAATCGATGGGTTTAGTTCTGCTTTATGATTTACTGCTGCTCAGAGGCTCTGAGCTTCAGCAAAATGGCATCCTTCAGCATGAAGAAACAGGAGCAATACTCGAGGCAATTTACAGCACACACTCATTTTGGTAGCATAATTATTAAAGTGGAATTTCTGTTCCTTACTAAAGAACATTTTTTTTAGCAAGTTATAATGTGTAAAATTCTGCTTTAAGTGTGTTGCGATTCTCAAATTAGTAATGGTAGATATATGATAAATGTTAAATGACTGTCCATTCCTGGTGAAACCATAAACAATAACTGGGTTGTTTATGTTGTAGCAGGGATTGGGTTAGATACTGTCAGTAGACCTTTGAAATGGGAGAAAAGTAACTAACCTAGATTCAACTTTGGTTACCCTACAGTCTAGTTATCCCCAACCAAATTTAGGATACACTATTGTTTCTGCACTACAAGAGTGATATTTGCAGAGCTTGTAGAATGCATAAACGTTTTGGTTTAATAGACACAAGCAATCATGTTTTTCTGCCTTGCTATATGACATCTAAGATGCTTATTAACCACTTGCCAACCAGTCACAGTACTTTCACTGCAGCAGGGTGGCACCACTGTGCAAAAGCATGTATATATACGTGATTCGTGCTCTCGCGGTTTTTGCAAGCTGTTTATTTATTTCAATTGGCTCTATATAACACTTTTGTGCTTTACAAAGCAACTGGACGTAGTGGATCCTTCCTAAAATTCCAGGAAGAGATCATCACGGCCCTTTTGTATCCAGAAGGTGCTATGCCCCAAACCCCCAACACAGATGCAGTTATCCGGCTGCATGAGAGGCATTTTCCCAATGCCATTCCTGGTACCTCGACCCAAAAGACACCCCAAAAAATATGTTGTGTCTGTAGCAGACATGGAATTAGGGGTGACACCTGCTTTTTTTGTTCCTCCTGTCCTGACCAACCTGGTCTCTGCATCAAGGACTGCTTCCCTCGCTACCATACACTAATGGAGTATTAGTGTAGGGTACAGCATGGCACAGTTCAGGGCACATATTTACGCAGGGTCTCAAAAGATGTTAGGTAGTCAGGAAACAACTTTCACATTTGGAGAGACCCTAAAATCTGTTTTTAAAACGTTAAAGTTTAAACAAAAAATGTAAAAAACACAAAAAGTACAAATCCCCCGCAAAATTAAAAATTTTAAAAACCAAAAATAGTTATAGTTTTTTTGTTGTTGTCATTTTTGTTATTGTTCTACTGTTACACATTTACTATTTTATTGTTACTGTTATTGCTAACCATTGCTGTTTTCTCTGTAGGAATGCTTTCAGCTGCAGCATCGACTTGTTTATTCTGATGGCAACAGGAATTTGCTCTCAGAATATAAATCAGTGGGGGCAGTGCTGTTGGATGAGATTTTTCATCCGCAGTTTAAAAAAGAGCATATATGCCAAAGCATGGGGGCCTGGGGTGGCCAGTGGGTGGATGTCCCCTATGCTTCGGGCATATAAATTTTATAATATTTGTTGGCACATTTCATGTGTGCCCACCATTAGAAATGGGTGGATGCAGGGAGGTACTTTCTAATGTTGGGCATACCGTACACTTTTCCTGGCAGAGATATTTCAATAAAAAACTTTTTTTATTGAGTTACTGTTTTATTGTTAACCATTGCTGTTTTCTTTGCAGGAATGTTATTAAACTGCAGCACTGACTTGTTTATTCGAACAGCAACAGGGTCTTGCTCTCAGAATATACATAAGTAGGTGTGTGCAGTGCTGTCGGATGGGATTTTTCATCCGCAGTTAAAAAAAGAGCATATATGGTATAATCATCCTGGTATAATTTTTTTTTCAGCTGCAATGGGCTTTCATGTAAAAGCAATCCTAGTGGCTAATTAGCTGCAGCATTGCTTTTACAAGCAGTGGGAGAAGATGCCCCCCTCCCCCGCTGCCTCCAACAGACTTCTCGGGCAGTTAAAGGCTTTTAAATCATTGCCTATGGATATTAAATATGTATGCAGTTTGGCGCCATTGTATGGGGCATGCACAGTTTTAAAGCAGGTCATGTTTGGTATCTATTTACTTAGCATAGCATCATATTTTATATCTTACCAAATAATTGGCCAATATATTATGTTTTTGTGCATTAAAACAAGAAAACGTGTATTTTTTTCAACAAAATTGCGTTTGAAAAATCATTGCACGAGTACTATGTGACATAAAAAATTGCAGCACCCACCATTTTATTCACTAGGGTGTCTGCTTTAAAAAAATATATAATGTTTGGGTTTAAAATTAATTTCCTAGCAACAAAATACAGATTTTTTTCATGTGAACAGAAAGTGTCAGAAAAGGCTTGATCTTCAGGTGGTTAGAAGAGTGAATAATGTGTGGCATAAACTTCTACTGCGGGCATAAAATGCCCCCACTTCCCAAAATAACAACTGTTTGGAAAGTAGACACCCAGAACTATTTGCTGAGAGACATGTTGAGTCAATAGAAGAATTTATTTTTTTACCACAACATTTTGGAAAATGAAATATGAAAACATTTTTACACAAAATTGTCAGTTAAATAATTTATTGCTCACACATGCCATGGGTATATGTGGAATTACTCCCCAAAATACATTCTTCTACTTCTCATGAGTATGGGGGTACCACATATGAGAGGCATTTTGGTAGTCTAGCCAAGTACAGGACCCCAAAATCCAAAGAGCACCTTCAGGCTTTTAAAGGGCTTTATTTCCTCATTACACTTCCTGACCCATTTTTGGAAAGTTCACACCCCAAGGAAATTGATAAGAAGCATTGTGAGTATTTTGCAGATCTCGTTTGTTGCCAAAATTTTTTGGAAAATGAAGAAAGAAAACAATAACATATTTTTTCTTTTCTTTTTTTATATTTCAAAACCTTGTGATATAAAATGAGATCTGTAAAATACTCACCATACCTCTTTTTAAATTCCTTAGGGTGTCTACTTTCTAAAAAGGGGTCATTTTGGGGTGTTTGGTACTATCCTGGCATTTCAGGGCCTCCGAAACTGTGATAGGTAGTGAGGAAGTGAAATGAGGAAGTTACGCACCTTCAGGCTTTCAAAGTGGTCATTGGATTTCAGGCTCCTGTATGTGACTAGGCTCCCAAAATGTAATTCCATATATACCCATGGCTTTTGTGAACAATATATCAATTAAGTGACAACTTTGTGTAAAAAAAAAATGTTTTTGTCATTATCCAAAAACTTGTGGAAAAAAAATAAATCTTCCATGGACTCAATATGCCTCTCAGCAGATAGCTTAGGTTGTCTACTTTCCGAAAAGGGGTCATTTGGGGGTGTTTGTTCTTTCCTGGTATTTTAGCATCTCAAGAAATGTGATAGGCATATATATATATATATATATATATATATATATATATATATACCATAGTTTATAGATGCTAACTTTCACACAAAGCAATATACACTTATTGGGATTTTTTTTACCAAAAACACATAGCAAAATACATTTTGGCCTAAATTTATGATGAAATTCGAGTTTTGTGGATATTTTTTATGACAGAAATGACAAAAAATTGTTTTTTTGCTTATAGCGCAAAAAATAAAAAGCACATAGGTGACTAGATACCACCGAAAGAAAGCTCTATTTGTGTGAATGTAAGGACATAAATTTTGTTTATGTACAGCATTGCATGACCGTGCAATTGTCAGTTAAACTAGTGCAGCGCTGTATAGCAAAAAATGGCATAAATTGCAGTATCTATACCACAGTTTGTAGATGCCATAACTTTCACACAAAGCAATCAATATACACTTATTGGGATTTATTTTTTTTACCAAAAACATGTAGCTGAATACATTTTGGCCTAAATTTATGACTAACTTTGAGTTTACTATATATTTTTTTTTTATAATGCAAAAAATAAAAAGCACACATTTGATCAAATACCACTGAAAGAAAGCTCTATTTGTGTGAAAAAAAGGACATACATTTTGTTTCGGTACAGCATTGCATGACTGCGCAATTACAGTATCAGTTGAAATAGTGCTGCACCGAACAGGAAAAAAAGGCCTGGTCAGGAAGAGGGATAAATCCTCAGGATGGCAAGTGGTTAAAGAGTATCTAAACTAAAAATAACAGGAATTTAATAGATTACATCTTTTCAAGCTTTGAATGTTGTGGCTTCATACGCTACAAAGCATTAAGCGTTTGTTTTGGGGTTTAAAGAGCATACACAAATCAATCATTTTAAATGCCTACTTACAGTGTTTTTTTTCTTCAGAAACAAATTTACAGGTATCAACATGGTAGCATACGTGTGGTAGTAGCCCCACCAACTTCCACCTACAGGAGCAGTACAAAATTATAAAGCGTTTATGCCCATTCCTTTTTTTATTCTCATGGAACTCATTACCAGTGTAAGTGTGTTTGATAGTTGTCCACATGGGTTCAGTCTTTCCTGAGGTGCAGTCCCTGGCCTTGAATGCTAACTGCTCCAATAGGGCAGGGAACCCCTGCTGTGGATCTGCACTAAGAGCTAGTGTAACAAAGATCCACACAGTTCCTATGGGTAAAAGTCAGCAGACCAGGTAGGTATTTTGCCATACTAAAATAGTGCATTCAGGCACTAACAGGGCTATCCTGGATAAGTAGCCCAACATGCCCTACTGAGAGAAATTTACTGTGAGAAAAGAGCCAGAACACTACAGATCTCGCTCAAGAAAAAGCAGCCACCTAAGCTATCCTACCCGCTATTTTGGGATCAAATTATTGTTATGGGCCCTGCTGTCTTTACCATTTGAAGAGTGGACTAGTACTTCCTCACAGGAGTATTCAGAGTTATGGACACCCAGAGCAGAGGAATTTCTGACCAAACTGTACCACGCTAAATAGTATGGGCAACTGGAAATGGCAAAGTTATTATAAAAAATAAAAATAAAGAATTCATGTAAATAAACCAAATGGGAGATGTCCTCACTGTATTTTTAAGCTCCGCCCTTGAGACCCTACAACAGTCCCCTTTTCATAGATTTAAAAAGCTTTTACTTCTCCTTCTCAGTGTTCTGAAAAAATAGTCAAACAGGAAGGAATATTGTGCTAACATTGTGAAGCACCTGGAAAGGAAAAATCCAATAAGAACCTTGATTTAAATTTTCCGTATTCTAGATGAATCCCAATGTCAGTAACAATAAAGAGAAACACAGGTGGGTACTGCAGTAAAATGAATTTCACTGAGTTAAGTACTGAAGAGAAGACTGCAGAGACAAACTCTACATGAGGACCAGAGGCTACATGCAGTCTGCATTGATTAATAAAAGGGATTCCAAAGGAGGGGAACCACAGCCTCCTGGGCTACAGGGGCATTATAGCAATTGCTTTCATGTTTTCTTCCAGAATTTTTAACAAGACTGTGAGGATTAATGGTACATGAGGGAATACATAGACCAAGGGAAACTTCCATGATTGAGCCAGTGCATTCTCAGCCAAAGCACTGGAATCCAGAATCCTTGAATAATATAAAGGGAGTCTAGCATTGTGGCCATTAGATCCGCATATAGTAGATTTTCCAAAGACAGTGAATATTCAATGGCCACACCTTGGGATCAGCAAATCTGCAACTCAGCAACTTGGCTTCTCAAAACATTTAGAGAGCCCAGGATGTGAGATGCTGCTAAGCGTTGGAGACTGCATTCTGCGCTTTTTAGCAATTGTTTCATTTATTGATGGAGAGAGGTTCCTTATATTGTACTTTTCCGGCATGATCCTATTAATTCGGTGTCCACTGATGAGAGGGTGTAAAACTGACAAAATTATTTTGTTAGGAAAACCTTTTATTAGGTCTGTCTCATTCATCCCCAGTTAGTTCACTTTAATTTTGGCAAAAAAGGATTTGATTTACATTTTTTAGGCTGATCCATGTGTTTCTCCCAATTTATGGCCTTGTTTATCACTTGAATGAAAAGTTGAAGATATATATGTATGTATATTATCATTTGGATCATCTGCACTGTCCTCATTAGAATTTTCATATGAATTCACTAGCTCCTCCCTAGTGAATCTCCTCCTAGATGCAGATGGAAGTGAAGCAACCAAAGTCAAAACTTGATCGGAATGAGAAGGTTCATGCTTTTAAGTACTGCCTCTCTAATATAAGCTCTTATATCAGCTGACTCCTTGTTAGATCCTCCCTCAATTTTATGAAAGCAAAGTTCACATACTTTTTAAAATTAAATAGGGGTATGCAAGGCAGACTGACAACTCATGGGGCCCCCGGGCAATAGGGGATCATGGGGCCCCTGTGTCCTTGCCCAAACTCAAAAAAGCCTATGAAAAAGGTACCAGGGGCATCTCATGAGGCCCCCTACTGACCCTGGGCCCTTGGGCAGTGCCCGAGTTTCCAAATGGTCAGTCCACCCCTGGGGGTATATATCAGGCATTAGCTATCTATAGGTCTTGAAACTTCCACACTGGGCTAAGTACTGAGGCTGGGAGAGTCCTGGGAGGAATGAAATTTACAGAATATATTGTCAGAATGGCCACACAGGTATGGACAGGTCAAACTGGGATGGCCACACATCAAAATTCATCCTGTACCTGCTGAACTGGCCAAATTTCAATTTATCTATGGCCAGCTCTAGGCACAAAAAAATGGCTGACACTAAAATAAAGGAAACCAATAGCACCTAGGTCAAAAACAGTGCCCATATGGATAAACTCAGAAAGCAAAAAAAACCAGTGCCAGAAACTAGAACAATAGTGTAAAATAAATAAGACAGACTCAGAATGAAAACCAACCTGAAATGAAAAGAAGCACAATCACAGTATGCAGAAATACCAGGTCACTCAGCAATATACAGGATCACACGTGAACAGAGCCAACTGAAGGAGAAGGCATACAAGCCAAATACTACAGAGAAAAAAGTTTAAATAGAACACTGACCATGCTTCCCAGAAACAGTCCCAAATCACTTCTACCTACACTATAGCACTAGTTTAACAGCAAAGAAGACAAAGACATGAAAAAATTGGAAATTACATCAGACTGCACACTAAGCATGGAGGACAGATGAAGAAAGATAGATGATGAGAGTGCTCATACAATGTCTGCCAAAAACAACAAAAATAATTATACTATAAAATTCAACCATCCACCGAGGGAGCCCTGTGTAACACCCACTAAGGACATCACCAAAACCTTCACTACCTGGGAGAGGTATATGTGGAAAAGGAGCTACTTCTGAAAGGATACTGTGACGGAACACCTGTCACCCCGAATGGGTGATTCCATCAGAGAACCTCTTCATCACCACTGGGACACAGGATAATATAGCCGGGCACTGCACCCAAGACTAAACGAGTCTAGCTTGGATGCCAAACTGGAACTACTTTATTGAACAGAAATATAGTTTTTACACACTCCAGAAATAGGGGCAGTTCCCACAGTAAAACATATATTACACATTGAGATAAACACCCCACACTAATTAGATAATGATGTGAAGCTGACATTAGCCTAATCCTTACAAGTAGGTATCTCCAGAAGGACTTGCCAACAGACAAACAATAGGTGACTCAATGAACTCAATTGACAATGGGAAGGTACACCTAGGAGGTGCACACAATGGGAGATGATAGTAAACACATAACACCTTAATAAACAGATTAGAGCAAGAGTCCTCAGCATGAGGTTGTTTTGAGCTGATTATATCAACATCTTCTTAGAGTCCCAGAGTCTAGGAAGGAAGGAGTTGAAGCAGTCAATGCTAGTTTGGGCACAGAGACCCCAAATCTGTATTCTAGTCCTCCAGTTCTCAGAGTCTGTTTGTTTTGGGGAGACATGGACTTGAATCCGAAGTAAACTACTCCAGAGGTTCCCCCCAGGCACCCACCAAAGAATAGAGCCCCCTCAGATGCCAGGGCCATGATCAATAGGCAAGAGGCTAGCCTGCAGTCTCCTCCAAAAGCCACTGTCCCGATTCGGTCTGTCACAGATACCTCTGTCACAAAGTCTCTAGACAATGAATAGGAATGCTAAAGAGGAACAGTGAAAGCCCTATAAAGCTATGAAAAAGTGGCTGTCCTGAGGTCTCGTGGGTGGAGCTTAAACCATCATTGCTGACATGCTGAGGCACTGATAAATAAAAAATAACATACATATAGATACGTAAATACAAGTATACATATAAACTAATCCAAAGGATAAAAGGAGGCTGCATCCCTTACAGGTCAGAAATATATTGCAAGTGAATAAGAATATTTTAGACTCAATGGTCTCAATGATGACCCTATTTACCACCCCTCACAGATCAGAAAATGTATTACAGGTAAATAGAATTTGTAACATAAAATGTAGCAAAGGTGATCCTACTTAGAGTAGGAGCCCCCTGCAGATTAAAAACATTGCAGATGAGATACAATATTTTAAAGAATGGCGATCCCAAAGATGATCCTGTACAGGGTTATAGAGATGAGTTTGGGTCTTGATCAGTGGATTCTAGGAAGAAACGGTATACAAAGTGAAATCCATATGACTATGTTGTTAAAGTCCATGAATATTCAGTATACCAAAATGCAATAGATACGTACATTAATACATATCCAAAATTTGAATACCAATACTAAAATATACAATACAACCCATATGCTGCGCTAGTTATTGTGTTCAACGTGATGTGAATTGCAAAGCAAAAAGTGACTAAAGTACAAAAAGGAGGTGTAAAGGGAACAAAATGAAGGGAAAAAAGGAATACTGTGATAATTATGCTGCTATCTGAATGGAAGATGGTGTGCTGAAAATATATTCCTAGTATATACACCAAGTGAAGACTATGAATAATGATGAAAGAACACAAACAACCAATATTGGGTGATAGTGTGTGTATCGAACGCGAGAAAAAAAAATGAGCGAAAAACCCAGCAGACACAATCTAAATATGGAGACAAACCTCTATCCCAGAAAATGTGTAAATAGCAGGTATTCATTATTGCCTTGGGGATTTACTGCATCTGGTGTGAAAATCAATCTTGCTTCTTTCTGAAGTAGGATGCTGGTGATATCTCCTTTTTAAGGATTTTCTTTGAGTTGTTCTACGCCACATGCCATGAGTCTACTTGAAGAACTGCTATGCTCTTTCAAAAAGTGATTTGCCATTGTGGACAGGGATTTATTCTGTTCCATGTTTCTGCTGCCTACTATATATTTATTGATATATTGTATGTTGTTGTATGCTAACATTTAATTAATTTTTAGTTCTTTTTTTTACAGGGGGTGAGGTAAGTACATGAATTACACTTTTGGAACGACAGTTAAAATAATTTAATGGATTTAGATTTCATAGATTTGCAAATCAAGCATGCACCACAAGGGTGGCAACCCTGTAGGTGGTAACCTCCTTTGGTCCTTTTCCTCATCTGAGGAAAATGATTCTAACCCAAGAAGTCTCTTATATCACATTATTGATCTCTTTGCTATAGAGGATGTTTAATATCATTTGATGTATTTCTTTAGAGTATTGTTCAATGCATAACACCAACTAATGTTTTTTTTAAGTATTTCATAAGGCTTTAAACATTGTTTTGCTAAATGTATAAAACCTGGCTTCTCCCTAGATAGTTTCCCTTGCAGAACACTTTTTGGGGTTTACATGTACAATCAATGTATAGTGTTATTACAACTGTGCTAAAAATATTCTTATTTGTATGCTTCTGTTTGTTTACTGTATATACCAATTTCAAATGGCTCCATGAGTTGCATGTGGTTTCTAATTGTTTTAGGGGTTAGGGTTTTATATGTTTCTCATATTGTTGTATTTAATAAATAACATATGTTTTACATGATGAGTGTGGCTGATTTCTTCTGTGAGGGGACTGTGATGGTTTCAGGTACAAAATGTGACTAAAATACACAAATAATCTTATGGGCAAATTGTTGCTGAAATGAAAGGTTTGGTGACATGCCAGACTTTCCAGACTTGAGGCAGTATTTCGTTTGTATGACAGATTATTCTGTAAATAGCAATGATTTATAACTACTTTGTTTAAAAACATGTTCATGCAATAGTTATAGTTAGGATCCATTCACACCATGTGCTATGTTTTTCCACACTGGATAAATGCAGATTACCACTAGTGCACATAGAAAACAATAGTTTTCTAAGTGCCCTATTCACACCATAACACCATGCTGTGTGGTGCAGTGAGCTGTGTTGTGGCTTGTCTGCATTTTACTGTAGCTCACTGGGTGACACCACATGGCATCACACAGCAGTACACTGCACTACTGTGTTGAGACATACTGTACATGAAGCGTCACTATTTGACACTTTAATTTAAATGTTAAAAATGCAAGGAATCTGTGCGGTTTGCTGAAATGTGCATCACACCACTTCCTGACAGAGTTGAAACTGACACTAGCCACTTACCCTAGACCAGTGATGGAGAATTTTTTTGAGATTGAGTGCCCAAACTGCAACATAAAACCAACCTATTTATTTCAAACTGCCAACACTGAAAATAAACCTGAATACTGAGGTTTTCTTTAGAAAAAACAACTCATACAGTTGTCCGAACTATTTGACATCTTTTGTCTTAAAAGAAAAACACAATAACTTTTGTGGTTGGTGTCAAAGTGCCGTCTGACACTTGATGTGTGAAACACAACACTTTCACTACACAGAATACATAACGCTTTTGCATTGCTTTCAATCCCTCCAAATGACTCTGTCCAGGCCTCTTGGATTGATCTTCCACTATCTATTTTCAGTTTTGCTTCTTTTGCTGTTCTCATTTTTTGGTGTTCAACACTTGAAGTCTAGAAAAACACAAAAATTAAATAGATTATTTACTAACCCCACCTATATAAGATTTGTCTGTAAATGTTCTCAAAATATGGCTATATACAAGTCTGTACAAGAGCAACTTACATTTTTGTAGACAGATATAGGCATAGCCATAGTCCAACGCCCTGTGGAACAACAAGGCGCTCTGTGCCTGGGTAAGAAATCCTCATGGATACCGCTGTGCCACAGGTGACTCCTCTCTACTGGGTCTGCAAACCGGCTGTGCGTGTGAAGAATCCAGAAGAGAGGGCTGGAATGCTCAGGCGCCAGGCGTGATGACGTCACTGGACGAGCTGTGACTCAGTTCCGAGCATGCAGATTGGTGATGGCTGCTGGTGGGTAGCTATCTGCTCATGTGCCTACAGAGAGGGCTCTGCGTGCCAGCTGTGGAACACGTGCCATAGGTTTGCCATCATTGCTCAAGACCATGAGGGCTAGTGTTAATCTAGCTTTAATATCAAAACCAATTTTTGTAATTTAAACTGGATCAAAAGATTGTTTGTCCAAAAGAAAATGGACATACAATTTCAGATCAATATATTCTTTCATTCATGAAAATGTTCTTTCTTGAAATACACCCCTTAAAAGTATATCTTTACATGCAGCAACATAAATATGTTTTGCCCTACTGTACTACTTTTCTCAAACACCTGATCTTTTAGTCACGGTACCAATCTTTATTATTATAGTTAGGGAGCTAGAATTATTTTCCATTGTTGAACTGGGTTAGATCTAATTATAGAATTCATGGTTGAAAATGAAACTGGAGTTTTGTGGAAGATCTATCTTATTGAGAGTGTTGATTAGTGGTGAAACATCCCTTTAAGTGGTATTGGTATGCCATTACCATCACACCAAAACCCAAATTAGACCTGAATTGTGTACTGTAATATATGTAATGTACTGTAATAATTACTGTAATACTACTCCTTCTACCTATACTGATACTTTGTACATTTGATATGGAAATTCTCATATAAAAAAAATTGCTGTACAATGCTCACTGATCACACATGTACATCTTGTGTAATCATACACTCCAACAATAAAGAAGTCAAGATGTTTCTTTCCCTAAAATACTTTAGAACCCTACAAATCATTATCTCATGATAATAACATTCTTCAGATTAAGTGTTACTCTAAATTTTAATTACAATAAAACAGAGCTCATCTCACAGCTTGTACAACATCTTGTGTGCTCATTACCAGATGGAAATAATGTGTCACTGTTACAATAATGACTCTCTTTGTGCTCTGATGCAATAAATTCATTTAATGCATTTTACTTGCTACCAATCAATTTGTATATGAAAAATCAAATGCCCCATTATCACCAAGGTGAGATGAACAGGAATACATTGCAATGACAGTAGAGAGTTTGTTTATGGAAAGTAACATTTAATTTATCCTTTGGTTTTACAGCTTTTTATAGATACACAAAGCTGGATAAATTAGTGGTAAAAAGTTTAGATCTGTAACAGATAAATTTTGTCTCTGGGTTAACCGGCCCCCCTCACCCCATCTAATTGCTAGATTCTGAGAAAACAAAATAAACAAAAGTCCCAAATGTGTGGGAGGGTTTCTGCTGAGATGGCTCTATGATTGGCCAATTAGGGGTTCCCCATGGGGTCCTGAAGACTTTAAATGGCAGTGCTATGGTATCATTCTACAAACGGCAGTGTCAGGAATGGACTCGCCAATAATGGTGGGACTCACCTGCCTTGTGGGCTGCAGTACCAGGGCTGGCCAGCGGGTGCTCTCAGCAATCAGAGACTCACCCCTGCAATCAGCCAAACGCCAAGCTGATTGCAGGGGTTGTATTTAAGGAATGGCCAGACTCACAGTCAAGGCCTTGGTGTGTGCTTTCCATGGGCCCCTGTACCTTGTATCCTGTGTTCCTGTTTCTGTTCCTGTCTGACTTGTTGCCGACCCTGCCTGATCCTGACCTCTGCTGACTTCTCCTGCTTGATTCCTGGCTTGTTTGACTACTCTCCTGGACATCCCTACTTGTGACATCCCGGCGAGTGACCTGACTACTCTTCTGCCTGCTGCCTAGTACCATACTGACCCGACAGTTATTGACCCGGCCTGCCTGACTACGTTGTGCTTCCTATATATCAGTTTAGGTTGGGGTTCGTTTCACCTTATTGTATATATTTGTGTTAGCTTTAGGTTTGGTTGTTGCACTGCGTTTATGTTTATGTTGTCCTTAATAAATAATCTTATTTACACACTATACCTGAAGTCTGCATTTTCCTGTGTCAGTCCACACACCTCTGGTCATACCTGGAGCCCTGACAGGCAGCAACAAGACTGGTCAGTGGGCCTGAACTGCAGTTGTGGATTATTGGACTCCACTATCAGAAGAGACAATGCTGAGGGCCCCGTTAAAGTGGACTGGGGTAAGTAAAAAAAGTGTCCTAGAATTTATTTAAAAATGTGAATTGGTAGTAGCTGGTTAGGAGGGACTTTTTTTTGCCTGTAGATGAGCTTTTAGTTAGGAAGATTTACACGAAGCTGTAAAGTAAATGTTTGTTTAGGCAATGTAGTACCTACAATAAGACACATGTATGCTAATGCTTAGGCCAGTGGGTAGGGGTGCTCACAGAACCCTCCCAAATATTACAAGTACACAATATCTTCTAAGTTGTATTTTCTCTTTGTCTTACCTACAGTAGCCATAAATGAGGAGGTTCAGCAGAAGAGGGGGTTGAAGAAGAGTGAAGTATGCAATGAACAATTACAAAGCTCTGGAGGCACACATAGAAGCAAAATAAATACAGTAAATAGTTTTTTTTCTGTAAAGGAATTTTTCAAAATGTAGGGCCCTGATACTGACATCTCTCTGGAACAAACAAAAAGGTATAACCACAAAGGTAGCGAAGAGTGAAATTGATGTTCCACTAGACCTTCCTAAGATTTTACTAAGAATGACCTTGCGTGAACTTACAGTCCAGGAGAATTTATAAACATTAGTCCAGAGGGACAGCCATACATGTCTTAAAAATCCCTTTATTACCATTGGCACCTCATATACTATATCAAGCTGTTTAAAGAATTACTGAAATGTAAACATTCTTTTACATACTATACCCCAGTCCCTAATCATTATCATTCATGAAGTTGAAAAAAGATCTAGTATGGATTTGGGAGCCCCACACCAGTTTTTTCTTAATTTTCTGTGGAGCCCCTCTTAAATCTCACCAGACCTTTATTCAGGCATGCAGCCTGGGTGGCAAGGAAAGAAGGGAGCAGAGAGTATGCATCCCACCATCAAGCGGGTGAAACCAGTCACGTTTAATAATGAAGAAATACATTTATATCCGTAGAAAAAAATCGAGAAATTTTGAAAGACTTGATGCATACTATGTGGGCAGCTTCAGTAGAACACAGTTTAAAGTGATATTAAACCCTCAAATTGTATTGTAAATGTAGGTTCCTTATCAATAACCTTAATCAGTAAGCCTAATTTAAAAGTTAACCTTAATCGGTAAGCCTAACCTGTTGCTTCCAAGCCCTTCGTTTATATTAGTATTCTTTCTTGCTTGACTCACGTCCACTGTTCACTTCCACTTTTCAGTGCCCCCTATACTGCACCAATCCACTGGGGGCACCTGTGTGTGCGTGCGCCCAGACTTAGGAATACATATTGGCATCCTAGCCCTGCCTGTGACCAAACACACCAGAATCCCGGAATTGGAGGACATTGCAGCTACGAGGCGGAGAATAGGTGTATCTGGGAAGAGGGGCTGAGGAGCTACTTTCTTTTTGCAGCTGACTGGTTGTCCTCACTTCAGATACTTTAAAATAAAGAGGAGTGCACGCTGAGTGCATTCTGCCAGCCAGAAACTCATACACAAAAGAGCAAGGATCCCTGATAATAATGATTAGTGATATACTGTATAATGCCAGGCATATTATTTTTAAAAAGATGTACTTTATGTAAAAAAGGAGGCTTTAGAATCACTTTGATAGGAAAATGCTGAGCAGGTTTTAATAAAGAAATCAAAATTAGAGTGTATTCTTTCACAGGAAAAATCCAAAAATATTGCAGTCTTTCCATATTTTGACTAGGCTATATTGTCAACAAGGCCTGCCCAGCCAACTTTTTGGAGGTAACAGCCCCCAAAATATTCTACTGGGTACCTACACAGTCTTCAAACAGTTTCACTAAGCACTAAAGCCCATCATCCCCATTTTTAAATCGAAAGGAATGAAAGAAAGAATATGAAAAGATGAAATTCAAAAAAACAGGCACACAACAACTTGTTGACACACAAAAATGTATAACTCCCTGGAAAAACACTCTGCGATGTATCCCAAATCTTCTACAGGAGTGTGCAAAACACCCTTATAGCAGAGGTGATTTGGCATTTGTGCCACTTTTCTGGTGGTAGAATCATATTAGAAATTCCTGAGCCAGATTCATGAAAGCAGTGCAACAGTTTTCTTGCTATTTCTAACATAAGGGTCAAATTCAAGTAGTTCTTGTTTACATTGTGGTGCTGTGGCTGTGACATTAAGAAATACTGCCATATCAGTGATAAGAAAAGTGGTGGTAGATAAGATCTCTTTCATGCTGAAGTAAATGGTTTGTATGTGTAAATACTGCATCACAGAAACAATTCTGAGACAAAATTCTCTTGTAGGCAATTTAACATACACCCTACTGACAATTACACTAATCTGTTGCAAGATGCACCATTTGTTGCACAGGCAGGAGACAGATTTCTAATGATTCCTGGGAGTGCGTCTGTGTCTCATTGTACAGTAAGTATAGATGTTTTCAGCAACTGTCCCTAGAAACACTCTAAAATTACTCTACTTAAAGTAAGCCATAGATGATGTGATTTTCTTTCCTGCAACTGCCAGTGTTGATGGGGGAATCCCTTCTGTGGAGCTACTGGGTTCTCCTTGTGGAGGGGGGGAGAGGGGGCGAGGGTAGCCGTCCCTGGCAGATTACAGCTAGCAGCTATAATTGCTGATCCTGTCAGCAGTGACCCCTGTTCTCTGTCCTGCCAGCAGTGACCCCTGACCTCTGCCTTACTGACCCCTGTTCTCCACCCTACTGACCCCTGCCCTTGGCTCTGCTTATCCTGGTCCTTTCCCTTACTGACCCCCTGTACACTGCCCTACTGACTCTTGTACAATCCCCTGTTGATATTCCATCCTTTGGCCTGCTTACCCCCTGTATACTGCCTTGCAAACCAATCTCCTCTGCACATTGCCCTACACACTGTTGACCCTATGCTCTGTCCTACTGCCCCCCCCCCCTTTTCAGTTCCCTGCTGACCTGCCATCCTCTGAACCCTGACATTTTTTACTGCACCCCCACATCAGACAGGCTAGATCTGGCCCTGAATAGAAATATGGTTAAATGGCAGATTAGCAACTATAATGGACTGAGAAGCAGAGCGGATAGGCTGACAATTTCAGTTTCAGAATTCCAGTGTCATATCACTAATGTTGATGGTGAAAAAACTACTTCTCAGTCACATTGAGTGTGGGTTGAAGAATCTCTTAATCACTACTGACCCCATATTCAGCTCTTTAGAACCAAATGGACATTTCATCTGCAAAGATCTTTCTTCCAGAGGTATCTGATAACCTTATTTACCTGGGTATATGAACACAATTCCACCAAGAATTCTGTTGGTTTCATTTGCTGATGCTATATGTTTGTATATATGAGGTAAACAATATTACTATTACTTTTAACATAAACAATTTGCATTATTTCTATACTGCTGTATATCTACACTCACCGGCCACTTTATTAGGTACACTTTTCAATTGCTTGGTAACACAAATTGCTAATCAGCCAATCGCATGGCAGCAACTCAGTGCATTTAGGCATGTAGAAGTGGTGAATACAACTTTCTGAAGTTCGAACTGAGCATCAGAATGGGGAAGAAAGGGGATTTAAATGACTTTGAACATGGCATGGTTGTTGGTCCGAGTATTTCAAAAACTATTGATCTACAAGGATTTTCACACACAACCATCTTTAGGGTTTACGGAGAATGGTCCAAAAAATAGAAAATATCCACTGAGCAGCAGTTATGGGGATGAAAATACCTTGTTGATGTCAGAGGTCAGAGGAGAATGAGCCAGAATTTGGCGTAAATAACATGAAAGCATGGATCCATCCTGCCTTGTATCAACAGTTCAGGCTGGTGGTGGTGTAGTAGTGTGGGGGATATTTTCTTGGCACTAGCAAGTCGTACTTAATAAAGTGGTCAGTGAGTGTATATATTTATGGTTTCTTGTTATAAGGTGCAATAGTTCCTCTTCTTCCAGGTACTTTGCTTAGATGACTGGTTGTAGACAGAAACTACTAATTCATCACGCTTCTACATGTGCCAGATGCCTGCATCCTCCATAACGCACTATGGTTCCATCTACTGACCCATATGTCACTATAGATCACACTAGCAATGTAGGACCCAAAGACAGAACTCTGGGACCATGGGACACAGGCATCTGATACACCTCAACGTGTGCAAGATGTGAAGATTCTGCAAGGCAATAGCTTCCCTTTAAACTGTAACATTAAATGTGACACCATGTCCTTATAAAATGTGAAGGCTTTGCTGTGGTGCAGTGAGGTTTTAGTGAAAAAAAGGTAATCAGTTTTTTAGACATAACACATGTAATAATATGAAATAAAATACTGATTTTGTACTATTACGTTCTCCTGACAATTAATTAGATAAATGCTGTTTCAAAAGTGAAATAATGTTTTGGTGTTAATTCTGTATACTTTAAAATTTGGCATGGGGACCTCTTCATAATAGAACAAAGTGCATGGGGAGCCAGGTACTGCCCCATGTACCAGCGCATAAAAATACAAAATTCCTTTAAGTAATATGCAGATGCCCTAAAACTGCCTGTGGCATTTTAGAAAAAAAAACCATGGGGATGTCCCCCAAATCTATAGCAGATTCTTATATTTGCTAAGGGTATGGTATGGATTTGGAGGGAGAACCCAGACAAAAAACCCCCCCAAAAAACAGTGTGCCCTACCTCCCAATTAACAACTTGATGAGGGTCTGGTATGGATTTTAAGGTGGAGTCCCAAACAAAAAAAGAAAACAACAAAAAATGAGGGATTTCCCACAATCTGAACCAGACCTCTAGCTTAGGCACTGAGCATTCATACCCCTCCTGAAATATAGTAGATCGCATGATTTATTCTTGTATCTTTCATAGTGAGCGTTAATTCCTGAACCAAATGTCCATCTGCCTGACCATTTTTTGTTGGCATGGAAAGGTTTTATTACTATTTCCTTGCTACATTAGAATCCCCGCCCTGAGCTTTCAGTCTATCTGCAGATGATATGGCTCTGTCCTCTGTTAAAGCATTTTTTATGGGCCTTCTTCATGATGTCCTTCACTGCACTTCATGCAATCTTACAGTGGAGGAGGTGCACAACACAGCTGTTGGACACTAGACCCTGGGTGGTATCACCCAGCTTTGAGGAGTCAGTTTAGGCTGGTGTTAGTGGATTTCATAAAAAAAATTTTGGTGCATTATTCTGAACCTAAGACCTTGAGGGAGACCATGCATTTAGCCATCAGGGAAGAAAGGCATCTTCAGGAAAGACATTTCTGCCCTTGTCTCCTACTTCCTTCTCTGTGTACCTTCGTCATGACGTTCCAGAGTCTTTTCACGAGGAAGATCTGCAGACTAGCATTACCTGATTATCTCTTTAAAAAAAAAAAACAGAATAAGAATGCAGGAACTTTGCCTATACTACTCAGAGACTCCCATTTTGCCAGCAACTTCATTGCTAAGGATCTTGTGCTTTGTCTCCAGATCCCGCTAGGCAGCCTGTACTCTTTCTATCATTTCGATAGACAATTCTCCTCTGTCCTTGGGCCTGCTCACTTTGCATATGTCACTCAATAATTTAACAATAACCATTGGGCGGTACAAAAGGATTCTCGTTTTACTTGATGCTCCCATGATTATCTTTTCATCTTGGTTTACACACACACACACACATGCAGCGCTATGTATGCTATTAGCATGTGTCTCTGCTACTGGGCCACCCACATGGGATTCTCCCTGTAACCAGGGACTTACAAGCAATGAATTGGAGCAGATGGACTTTCTCTTGTGAAGATATGAACTGGGCAGCCTACATTAATTAGTTCAGGGCTGTTCGCTGTAAGACTCTGCTACATGGACTGCACCGATGCAATTCTCATATCTGGTCTGAATTTTGTTCAAAGGGGTGCATGACAGTATATGGCGTATCTTAAGAACTGGGTCTGTAACACAAGGAGGTGAAGAGGAGGAGAGAGAGAGTCACCAGGGAGGGGTTAACTATATGGAAGGAGATGGTGGCAAGTCATGTCTAACACGCGGTTGCTATGGGTAACCAGGACTGGTGGGAATGCTATAGCAGCCAGCCAGCGGAAGAGTGGTACCAGGCTTGGGTGATGGGTCCTCTGGTAGCGAGGTGGTCGGTTCTCTGACTCCCTTCCTAGCGGTCAGTGCCCTTAGAGCATTCAAGACTGAATCCATGGTAGAGAGCATCTATGGACCTAGCTGGATGTTTGGGAGGATGCCAAAGAGCTAGCTTGTGCTCAAACAGAGATCCACCTAAGCGCGCAGTGAGATCTCTGCATTGTCACTGGGATTGAGGTGGCAATTAAAGATGAGCTGGTTGAGAAGGACATAGGCTCTGTTGTGTCCCCCTCAGACTGCTGCATTCCAAAAGATACAGTATACAGTGTCACAGGAAGAGTATCTCACAGTAAAGAGCCTCATGTTTAATGTGTATCTGTGCAAGGTGAATGGCTCACTTCTAAGTATGGAGTGCTGCCTTAATGGTGATCCTTGCATGACCGTGGCCCTGGCTGACATTAGTGAGCGTGTTCACAATGAGTCCCCATCTACAGGACTAGTAAGCAGGGGCGTCCCTAAGCAAGTGCAGGGGGTGCGCGCCGCACCGTGTGACACCTTTTGCAAGGGGTAACACCGGACCCGCTCCACGAAAAGGTACATTTTAAAGCAAGCCGACGGTCAGCTTGCTTTAAAATTTACCTTTTTGTGGAGCTCGTGGAGAGATCAGTTAACCCCGTATAGGTTGCAAGCTGACGATTCCCGCAGGTTAGATCACATCTGCAGAATGGGGAGCATAATGGATCAGACTCCGATCCATTATGCTCAATCCGCAGATCCGATCCATCCTGCGGGGATCGTCGAAGGGGGTGTCACCAAGTATTCTGGCACCGGCTGACACCAACCCTAGGGATGCCCCTGCTAGTAAGCACTGCCCAGAAGCACACCAGGCTAAAGATAGTTATTTGCAAAAAAAATTACAGTCAATAAGATCTAAAAATTACAGTCTTGTGACAAAAATAAAGAAGCTTATCCTTGTGTTAAAGCTTTGTGAAATGAGCCTTGTTATTTTTCCCTTGAATGTATATGTGTACTATATTAAAAACAAATGGAATTTTTATACATGGGCATGCAAATAGATATACAATCTAAAAAAATCTGAGCTAGTTTATTGTTAGAAAAAAATCTAACCTGTTGTATATACACACTAATCATCTCTATATTTCTAGATTTAAATTGACAGAATTGTTAAGTAAATAACTGTAATCTATAAGCAAATTATGTTAATCAGGACAGCTAACAGTGGTATTATTTGTGCTCTACAGTTGTTTTTCTTTTTATTCAGTCATAAAAGCTAGCTTTCATAAGAAACCCACTTACATGTCTTACTTCAGTGAAGGTTATTTGTTGACTGAAGGTCTTTCCCTGTCAAGATATGATGAATACCATGTGTGAAGACAGAAGAGAATCAGGACCTGTATTAGCCAGAAAACCCACTGATCTGTGAATAACCTAAAAAAAGAAAACCTGAAGATTAGCAGCATTGCTTTTAAGAATGATCCATCAAATTCAACAAGCAGATTTACAGAGATGAATCATCCATTTCTTCTTATTCCTACCATGCCGTAAAGGTTATTTTTTCCTTCTAAACAGGAGCTTCAAAAACAAAGAATCAGAAACTCTTACATGTTGTTTATATTTCATGTAAAAAAGGTTCCTGAGTTCTTCACATTACTTTGTTTTCCAAAATCGTTTTTTTTTTTTTTTTTTTTTACTAGCAATGATAATAAATGAGATTGGGAGAGGTCCTTGTGATGCTGCCATGATGCTGTCTTCTTAGTAAATTAGGGTTGTCTATATATGCAGTAAAATCTAAATCCCCTGGTCAAGCATGCGTTTCATATAAAATTAGAGGGATAAATCAAAGTGATTTTTAACTAAAAGTTCCCTGCATCACTTCAGCACAGTACATATTGGTTGGTAATGTAGTCAATAATTCAAAAAGGTTGATTCAAAGGTTAAAGCTTTGATGTTGGTAAAGTACATTTACATTTTTTTCAGTGTGCTGTGTATAAAGACTTATTAAACAACCTAAGTTAAAAAGATATTCATATACAGTACTTGCATCAAACCACTCACTGTGTTTTCTTAGTCTGTATCAGTTTAAAAGTAAGATTTAATTTTAAGTCTGATTGTACTCGACGTTAGTGGTGCTCATCTTTTCACCCAGTGACACATAAAATGATACATAAATGTAGTGGTGTTTGCCCACACACTCACAAATACAACATACTTTCACACACGCTGTATACTCACAAGAGATTTACATGAATAGATACATACATGTACACTTATACACATCGTGCAGTCTGCCAATGCATTCTTCCAATTACACTCACACACATAGACAAATGCTTAAGGGCCAGTTCACATCACATGCAGTCCAGTGTGGGTTGTTTTGCATCAAAAATGCATTTTTAGTAGGCTACATGGTTTCCAGTGGCATAGTTCACTCCAGTGTGGTCAGTTCTAGTGCATTCCAGTTCCAGAAAAAATCGTAGAACATGCTGCATTTTTTCTGCACTGAACTTTACTGGAAAGCAGTAAAACGCATCAAAAAGACACTGGAATGCAACTAAACGCACCAAAAACATACCAGAATGCACAAGTCCTTATTTTAGTTGAATAAAAAGAGAAGGGGAGAAAACGAACCAGAACGCATCAAAAAGGCATTAAAGGCGCATGCGCAACCTGGGACAATGAAGGTCGCATATCACTAGAGCTCCATTCATCCCTGGCCTTAGCGACTTACCCACGGCGCAATTACAACCTCCAGACATCTCTGGGTGAGCCACATCAGCCCCGCACCCAGCTCAGCACGTAACGGGAGGAATAATAGAGAAGACCGGTTGCTGGAGGCCCCCTTTCCTGCCGCCACATGACTCACGGCCTTCACAGCGGTTCCTCAGTAGGCCGCAATCCCCGGCCTCGAGTGCGGCAGCGGGAGATACTGCAGCTCCATCCCAAACTGAGCAGCCAGCATCCCCAAACTCTTTAAACCCCCAGATGGAGGATCCTGAGCCCCTGACATTGGTAGGGGGGGCATTAGAATACCCTTCTTTGAGTCATCCTCCCTCTGCTCCTTCCACTCTGCATGTGTCACCTTCTCTCACGGTATCTGCGTTGGATGAAAAATTACAAGTATTTCTATGTAACATTACCGCCTCTATATCTGCTGAAGTGGGCGAATTGGCTTTGGATCTTAGAGGGGAAATAGCCCAGATCGGTGAACGTGCGGATCAATTGGAGAATAAATTTGACGAATTGGTGCAATACGTCCATGTCTTAGAAGAAGATAACGCGTATCTGAAGCACACCATGTCACAAATCCAGCTCCAACAAGAAGATTTGGAAAACAGGGAACGGCGGCAGAACATCCGTATACGCGGTATGTCTGAATCTATTGCCGACTCTCAACTCTACCGACATCTCTTGTCCTTCTTCACCGCAACCGCCCCCCATGGTTCCAGAAGCAGATTGGCGCCTGGACAGGGCCCACCGATCACTAGGCCCTAGACCTGCTGACAGCACTAGACCACGCAACGTCATCGTCTGCTTTCATTTTTTTGACAGCAAGAAGCTTTGTTATCCTCAGTATGCAACAAGCCTTCCTTGGAATTTAAAGGGGACAGGCTCCAGCTCTTTTGCGATCTCTCTCCGATTACCCTTGCCAAACGGCAGGCGCTGAAGCCAATCACCACACACCTTCAACATCACCGTTTCCCCTATCGCTGGGGTTTTCCCTTCAAGCTGGCCATCTCCAAAGATAGTTTCCAAGTTATTCTACATGATCTTTTTGAGGTGGACTCCTTTCTGAAGCAATTGGGACTACCTCCTTTATCGGAAGACGCCTCCTCATTGCCACCTACTCCATCTCGCCCTTCCGTTACCCCCAACAAAATTTGGACACCAGTTTGTGGGGGCCGGAAGCGTCTTTCATGTACTCCACAACTTCCTCGTCCTCCTCGTTACAGTGATGAGCCTACCTGATGTTCTTCTAGGGTGTTCTCCTGTGGATACTTCGGGGTTGACCCTTCCCCCCCCCCTTTTTTTTTTTTGCTGGCTGAGCCCTTGCTGGGTGCTTTCATTTGTTTTGTTTTTCTGGCCGGGTTTGATAACTGTTATGTTTTGGTTGTCATGTTGCCCCCATCCCATCCAGCCGCTGGCCTGGGTGACTTGGGTATAGATGTTTTTCCCAAGTTTAATTCCCTACGGATATCTATGTTTTTTACTGTAATGTTTCTGGTTTACATCTTATGTGATCTATTAATGTTATTTGTTTTCTGTTTTGTTCCATTGATGGTATCCCATTTACCTTTTCTGCTGGTACACATGCTATATTCATTGTCATTTTGTGATGGCCTTACGGCTTTTATCATATAATGTTAAAAGCCTTAACTCCGTTCAGAAATGGTGGATGGCTTTGAAGGAATTCCGATCCTCAGGAGCAGACATTATTTTTGTTCAAGAAACTCATTTTAAATCAACTGGCTCCTTTCGTTTTGCCTCAAGGTTTTTTCCCATTCCTACTCAGCCTTCGATCCATCTGGGAAGGCTGGAGTGACAATTCTAATTCGGACACATTGCTCCCTTCGGATCGTTTCCTCCACGGCCGATCATCACGGTCGCTTCATTATTTTAGAATGCATGCTTGGTGACACCCCCCTTATTTTGTTGAATTTATATGCCCCGAATTCAGGTCAGTTGCAGTTTCTTACACAAACACTTGCCAAATTAGGTTCCTTCTCTACTCCACACATGATTATAGGGGGTGACTTTAATTTAATCCTCTCACCACACAAAGACAGGAAGGTTCTCTTCGAGTCCACTCCTTCGAAGTGGCAATACTCCTCCTCGAAATCCTTTCGCAAATTGACGCTGGGCTGGACATTGCCAGGGCAACTGGGAAGCATTCTGCTCCGGCTTTAAGAAGGCCGGAGTGGGACCCAGCCTGCGTGTTCGTGTCCCCCGCTCGGACAGGGTGCTGTGCGAGGTCTGAGCTGAGGCCAGACCCCACAGCCAAGATCTTGCCAAGTCCTTGCAAGCCTGTGGTCCCCTGCTCGAGAAGAGAACGGCTGTGTGGGGTCTGAGCAGAGGACAGACCCTCACAGCCCAGACCCTGCTGAGTGTCCGCTGATCGCTGTGTCCCTGGGGAGCTGCCCCTGCCTTCTGACCACTGTGTCTGTAGAAGGGTGAGCACCGTGAGGGTTCCTGTCCGCTGATCGCTGTGTCCCTGAGAAGCTGCCCCCTGTCTGCTTATCTCTGTGTCCCTGGGGAGCTGCCCCTGCCTGCTGACCGCTGTGTCCCAAGAAGAGTGAGCACCGGGAGGGTCCCTGTCTGCTGATCGCTGTGTCCCTGGGAAGCTGTCCCCTGTCTGCTGATCGCTGTGTCCCTGGGGAGCTGCCCCTGCCTGCTGACCACTGTGTCCCTAGAAGGGTGAGCACTGTGAGGGTCCCTGTCTGCTGATCGCTGTGTCCCTGGGAAGCTGCCCCCTGTCTGCTGATTGCTGTGTCCCTGGGGAGCTGCCCCTGCCTGCTGACCGCTGTGTCCCTAGAAGGGTGAGCACCGTGAGGGTTTCTGTCTGCTGATTGCTGTGTCCCTGGGAAGCTGCCCCCTGTCTGCTGATGGCTGTGTCCCTGGGAAGCTGCCCCCTGCCTGCTGATTGCTGTGTCCCTGTCAAGCTGCCCCCTGTCTGCTGATTGCTGTGTCTCTGGGGAGCTGCCTGCTGCTGAGTGTCTGCAATCCACCTATCATAAGTGTCCCTGGAAGCTGCCTGCTGCTGAGCATCTGCAAGCCACCTATCGTGAGTGTCCCTGGAAGCTGCCTGCTGCTGAGTGTCTGCAAACCACCTATCGTGAGTGTCCCTGGAAGCCACCTGCTGCTGAGTGTCTGCAAACCGCCTACCGTGAGTGTCCCTGGAAGCCGCCTGCTGCCGAGTGTCCCTGGAAGCCGCCTGCTGCTGAGTGTCTGCATGCCACCTATCGTGAATGTCCCTGGAAGCTGCCTGCTGCTGAGTGTCTGCAAACCACCTATCGTGAGTGTCCCTGGAAGCCACCTGCTGCTGAGTGTCTGCAAGCCGCCTACCGTGAATGTCCCTGGAAGCTGCCTGCTGCTGAGTGTCCCTGGAAGCTGCCTGCTGCTGAGTGTCTGCAAGCCGCCTATCGTGAGTGTCCTGGAAGCCGCCTGCTGCTGAGTGTCTGCAAGCCGCCTACCGTGGTGTGTCCCTGGAAGCTACCTGCCGTGAGTGTCCCTACAAGCCGCATGTTGCGGAGTGCCCTGAACTTCCCCTATTGTATGCCCAGATTACCCTTGCCTGAACTGCCCCTATTGTGTGCCCGTATTATTGCTGCCTGAACTGCCCCTATTGTGTGCCGGGACTAATACTTGTTCGGACTGCCTATTGCGTGTCTGGAGTATCGTAGCTACCTGGACTGCCCCCCTGAGTGCTCGGGCCATCGCTACCCAAATCGCCCTAGCGTGGGCCGGATTATAACTGTTTGGACTCCTACCCCCTCTTCCCCCCTTTTTTGGGTACCCGGACGCTACCTTCCTACCCTGATTAAGTGCCTTCCATAGTTTAATAAAGCTTTGTGTTTTTACCATCTTCTTTGTGTTTTCTGTCCTGCCTACGCTTCTGTCACACTCCCCTACATACAAGGGATATTTTCTCATGGCCGTGAGTACAAACTATCCCTATTTGCAGATGATATCCTCCTTACACTCTCGAATCCCCAAATCTCTCTTCCAGTATTGCATAAAATTTTACGTCAGTTTGGGACCCTCTCAGGTTACAAAGTTAATATGTCAAAAACTGAAGCACTCCCACTTCACATCCCACCAGCTGTCTTCTCGTCCCTCCAAGAATCCTTCCCTTATCGATGGTGCACTCATTCTCTAAAATATTTGGGTACTAGCCAGGGGTGGACTGACCATTTGGAAACTCGGGCACTGCCCGAGGGCCCGGGGTCAGTAGGGGGCCCCATGAGATGCCCCTGGTATCTTTTTCATAGGCTTTTTTGAGTTTGGGCAAGGACTCAGGGGCCCCATGATCCTCTATGGCCCCATGAGTTGTCAGTCCGCCCCTGGTACTAGCGTCACTTCCCCCTACAGTCCTATATATTGTGCCAATTTTCCCCCCTTATTTTTAGCTATCTCCCTCTCCCTGAAATTCTGGGATACCCTACCCATATCCTTCCTGGGATGCATCAACGTAATAAAAATGACTGTGCTGCCCAAACTCCTGTATTTATTTGCGACTCTTCCTGTTTCTGTTCCTATGTCCAAACTACATTCTCTCTAGAAATCTCTTCTACACTTCATTTGGCATAATAAGCGACATAGAATCGCATGTAGTGTACTACTTTCTCTGCATTCTAAGGGAGGCCTAGGGGCACCGGATATTGTGACCTATTACTATGCTACTCACCTCAGCTTTCTTACATCATGGTCCACCCACTACCCTCCCAACCTGTGCACTGAGATCGAGTCCTTACAATTGACTCCAACTCATCCTTGTTCTCTCCTTTGGTAGACCTCGGCGGTGGACCCTGCCTCTATCCGTCATCTCTTCCTTGGCCCCATGCAATTTTCTGTGAATATCTGGCCGAAATGTAAGACTAAATTTACATTGCCCTCAGATTGCACCCCACTGACTAATATTCTCTTTAACCCCAACCTTCCAGATAGTCTGGCCATGCCCGGGGTGCTCCCTTGGGTCACAGCCAATCTCTTCCATCTACGCCACTTGGTACATCCTGTGACTCGGAAGCTGCAATCATTCTCATACCTTCATAAAAAAGATCTACCTTCCCAACATTTATATATCTACCTCCAGATACACCACTTTTTCTCTACCAGGTCCGCCACATTGACTCTTAAGAAACCCGCTTCCTTTGAGCGTCTATGCATACAGGGTCCACATCAAAGGGGCATCATTTCTAATACATACAAACTTCTTATGGAGGCTTCTCCCCTATCTAATGACTCATGTGCAAGTGGTCCCAGTTTTTACAATGTGACATTGATCTGATGCAGTAGAAAACTTGGGAAAACGCATCTAACCTTTCTGTCTGTGTGGTTTATAAGGAAAATACATACAAAATTATGATGCTGTGGGTCAAAACTCCCGATGTAATCCATGCCTTTAACATGAATGCTTCTTCCGCCTGCTGGCGTTGCGGGAAAGACTTTGGCTCCCTCTTCCACATTTTTTGGACCTGTGGATCCATTGTTCCTTTTTGGGAAGATATTTTGTCCTTTTTACAATTGCTATTGCATATCTCTCTCCACTTTGAGCCCCTATACTTTTTATTGAGCCTGCCATTCCCAGGCCTTCCCAATATGGCCAGGAAACTCTCCATGCATATTCTCACTGCGGCTAGAAGAAGCATTCCTATGTGTTGGCTATCCTCTATATCTCCTTCGATGCCGACTCTGTTTAAAATTATTGCTGATGCGAGACAGATGTAATACTTGACCACGCTTGTTTGATTGCTATGTTCGAGGCAGTGTGGCACCCACGGGATAATTTCACCTCTTCCCACCTTTCTCCAAATGTAGGGTTCTAATGGCCTCCCCACTGTTGCTCTGTGACATTATTATGTTTGTAACCATGCAGATTTTTATCATGGATGTGCTCCCTCTTTCTCTTATGTTCCTCTTTCAAATTTACTGTTTGTATATACTGTATATATATGTGAAAACCAATAAAAACTGTTAATACAAATAAAAAGGCATTAAAAACACACCGGAATGTGCCAAAATGCATAAAAAATGCGCATACAGAAACACATCCAGAATGCATCTGGACTGCATTTCTACGGTGTGAACCGGTCCTGAATTTGAAGAAAAAGAGAGGAGGAAATGCATACCTTTCTGCACATATTGTATATAGATACAAAGTCACACACACCTATATATAGACACACAAATAGGCATGCTAACAAAGGCACATAATCAAAGACAAAAGCACACAAACACTGTATGCATATACACTTCTACAGTTTGCTTATATATACTTTTTTCACACCCATATTTACATACTGTACATACAACGGCCTAGTCACACACATATCTAAATATGCACAGAGGCAGATGCAAATAAATACATGTGTGTATAATATACTATATATATATATATATATATATATATATATATATACACAGTCATGTTAAAAATAAAAGCAGTCAGACATCACTAATAGAGATGAGCGAATCCAACATGACGAAGTGGAATTCGTTCCGAAGATTTGGAAAAATTTGATTCGCGACGAATCCGAAGATTAGCAAACTTCGGATGCACGAATCGAATTTTCCCAAAAATGGCGGCGACATGTGTGGCGACAGGAGAAAATGGACAGAGAAGATGGGGGGGGATCTCTGGGAAGGCGCGCAGACAAGGCGCGCTGACCCATAATGCATTCATGAGTCATGAATCATGACATGTGATCGCATTAGCCAATCAGCAGCCAGCCAGCACTGTGTAATGGTGGAGCTATAAATCGCGGCCATCTTAGAATTCTCCATTAGCCTCCGGTCATTCAAGAGAGACAGACCTGTCTGTATTAAGGGACAGAGTTAGGGCCACAGAGACTTTAGGGCCACAGAATCGTTACTCAGGGACACAGAATCGTTACTCAGGGACACAGAATCGTTACTCAGGGACACAGAATCGTTACTCAGGTACACAGAATCGTTACTCAGGGACACAGAATCGTTACTCAGGGACACAGAATCGTTACTCAGGGACAAAGAATTGTTACTCAGGGACACAGAATCGTTACTCAGGGACACAGAATCATTACTCAGGGACACAGAATTGTTACTCAGGGACACAGAGTCGTTACTCAGGGACACAGAATCGTTACTCAGGGACACAGAATTGTTACTCAGGGACACAGAATCGTTACTCAGAGACACAGAATCGTTACTCAGGGACACAGAATTGTTACTCAGGGACACAGAATTGTTACTCAGGGACACAGGATCATTACTCAGGGACACAGAATCGTTACTCAGGGCCACAGCTATCAAAGAATCGAAAATTTAAAGTGACATACACCCTTTTTTTTTTTGGTGGCTGTCGTGCACAGTTGGTGCTGCAGTTTGCCGATTGTGCAAAATAAACTGACTTTCTGCTTCACAACCACTATTGTACGTTCAAAGAGTTAAATCCATTTACACGCCGGGTGGCGGTAATATTTTTTGGGTGATTAGTGCATTCCAGTGACACAAACGTACAGTTTCCAGCCAACGGCAAGCTGCAATTGACCGATTGTGTACAATAAACTGACTTTCTGCTTCACAACCACTATTGTACGTTCAAAGAGTTAGATCCATTTACACGCCGGGTGGCGGTAATATTTTTTGGGTGATTAGTGCATTCCAGTGAAATAAACGTACAGTTTCCAGCCAACGGCAAGCTGCAATTGACCGATTGTGCTAAATAAACTGACTTTCTGCTTCACAACCACTATTGTACGTTCAAAGAGTTAAATCCGGTTTTATTTTTGGGGTGCTTATTGAATTAAAGAGTATGTCAGACAACACGCAGAGGAGTGGCAGAGGAGGCAATGTTTCAGGAGAGAGCAGACGTGGCAGCAGAGGAAGGGGTCGAGGCAGCACTAGTCGCAGCCAGAGGCCAGTGCTCCCGGTGTCATCCAGCGGTCGTGTCTCCACCGACAACCCTGCCGTCATCGATTGGTTGACTCGGTCATCTTCCTCTTCCCAGGTCACCTCTGACACCTACAGCCAATGGTCGGTGGGTACGTCAGACACAACCGTTAGTTGGCATGGCCCGGGAGCAAGCCCACTGAAATCACGTGTCCTCGACCTGCCCCTGTCCTTTGGTGTTCCCTCACCAAGCGAAGTATCGCATGCTGTGGGCTCAGCCCCACTGTACAGTGAGGAAGAGCTAACAGAGGGCGGTCAGGAACGGGGGGAGACATCCGTCTCTTCAGCAGCCAGGCGAAGAAGTACTGGCGAGGAGAGTGGCTCAGTAGCCGGTCTAGAGACAGGTCTGTCTCCTGACCCACACGCAGCCGAGGGGGCTAGTAGTGACGCGGAGACCCTAATTGATGATGATGAGGCTGATCGCACTTGGCAGCCTCGTCGTCATCAGGCTATTGCTTCCGCATCATCAGGAGAAGAGGGTGCCAGCTTGCCAGCGAGCAAAACAGTCGGTGGGTTGCCCAGGAGGCAGCAGGGTCGCAGCAGTGTCAGTGGAGCCAAACGGCCACGGAGTAGAGCACCAGCTCCACTGCAGCCTACCACCACGGCCAGTAGTGGTGCCGGTGTGCACGGAGGAAGTAGCAGTCAGCCAGTGAGGAGTAGCGGGGCAAAGTTTCCTACTCGGCGGTGTGGCAATTTTTCGTCACGCCGCTCGAGGAAGTAAACGTAGCCGTATGTCGACTATGTGGCCAGAAAGTCAAGCGTGGCCAGGGGGCCAATGTTGGGACTACAGCGTTGCGTCAGCATATGCAGCGTCGCCATTCGGTGGCCTGGGAAAACCGTGATAAAGATACGGCGGTTCTGCCTGCCCCAGCCCCCGCTCCATCACCCGCTCCGTTACTTGCTCCGTCACCCGACGTCAATCGCCCTCTATCAGCCAGTCAAGGCTCCAACATCTCTGCTGAGGGGAGTTGTCGCTCGTTGGCATCTTCCGCTCGTTCAGATGATCCTTCTCCTGCTACTCCTCTTCACGGATTCCGTCAGCAGTCTTTCTTGGAATCCGTTTCCAAGAGACAACAGTTTGCGAGCACGCACCCGACGGTGCAGAAGCTGAACGTCCTCCTGTCCAAGTTGCTGGTGCTGCAGTCCCTCCCTTTCCAAGTGGTGGACTCAGCACCTTTCCGAGAAATGATGGCTTGTGCCGAGCCGCGGTGGAGAGTGCCAAGCCGGCATTTCTTCGCCAAAAAGGCAGTGCCAGCCCTGCATTCACATGTAGAAGAGATGGTGGGCCAGTCTTTGAGCATGTCGGTCTCTGCCAAAGTGCACGGCAGCGCCGACGTGTGGAGCTGTAACTACGGTCAGGGACAGTACATGTCATTTACGGCCCACTGGGTGAACGTGGTGCCGGCACAGCCGCACCAGCAACTTGGACAGGTCACGCCGCTTTTGCCTCCACGTTTGCACATCCTTGGTCCAGCAAAGATGTCCGCCTCTACCACCTCTTCTTCCGCCGTGTCCTCAGCCGCCACCCCCGTGCCAAGTCCCATTACCCGACCGGCATATCACATGTGCAGGGCGCAACGGTGTCACGCTGTGCTGCACCTGGTATGCCTTGGCGAACGTAGTCACACAGGGGAGGAACTTCTGAGTGTAATGAACAGAGAAATCGACAGATGGCTGTCTCCGCGCAAACTGAAAATCGGAACCATGTTGACCGACAACGGAAAGAACATGGTGTCTGCTCTGCGTCAAGGAAGGTTGTGCCATGCGCCATGCATGGCTCACGTGTTCAATCTGGTTGTCAAGCGGTTCCTAAAATCCACCATCCCACTGCAAGACATCCTTAAAATGTCACGTAAACTTTGCATGCATTTCAGCCATTCCTACACCGCAAAGCACACCCTCCTTGAGCTGCAGAACGGAATTCCACAGCATCGCCTGATCTGCGACGTTGCAACAAGGTGGAATTCAACCCTACATATGTTAGACCGCCTTTACGAACAGCGAAAGGCCATCACCGATTTCCTGAGTTTACAAGCGGATAAAGGTACTCCCCTGTGTAACTTAGATGTCAGCCATTGGCAGCTCATGCGTGACACCTGCCGCTTGCTCAGGCCCTTTGAGGAGGCCACGCTATTCGTGAGTCGGCAGGACTATGGGATGAACGACGTCATTCCTCTGTTGCATGTCCTGGAACAAATGCTGTTAACAATGGCTGGTCAGGGTGCGGTAGACGTGGCGCACAGATCTCAATGCCACATGACCCCTGTGGGGGCAGGACAAGAAGAAGAGGAGGAGGTAGAGGAGGACATTGGTGCTCAGGAATTATTGAGTGAAATGGGTGGTTTTTCCACTCAGGGGACAGGAGTGGAGGAGCAGGAGCATCTGGTAGAGGAGGAGGAGGAGGAGGAGACAGAGGACCCAGACGCACCGTGGCAGTATGCTGTGGAGATGGAGGCAGGGAGTCCCTCGCATTCCTTGGCACAAATGGCCCATAGCATGCTCGGTTGCTTGCGTAGAGACAGCCGAATAATAACCATCAGACAGAGGGATGACTTTTGGCTGTCCACCTTGTTGGACCCTCGCTACCGTTCAAAAATGGTGGCCTTTTTCACACCTGCTGAGAGGGAGGCCAAAATAAAGTACTATAAAAACCACCTATGTAGTCATGCAGTATATAGCCCTATCGGCCACTTTCTGGCATCCAGTTGCTGTAGCCCCCATCACCACACTGTGCCACGGGCCCCTGTACCGCCTTCTCATACTGCTGCCAGATCCATCCTCTGCCATGTGCGTCTTTGTCGTCTGCTCACGCTGCTGGGTTCCAGTTTTAAACCTAGGCCTGTGTATGGCTTCCGAATACTGCTGCCTCCACCGCCACCCTGCGCCATGTGCCTCTGTCGTCTGCTCACGCTGCTGACGGCTTCCGCTTTTTAACCTAGGCCTGTGTATGGCTTCCGAATACTGCTGCCTCCACCGCCACCCTGCGCCATGTGCCACTTTCAGGTCTCCTTACACTGTTGGTGGGTTCCATTTTGTGATAGGGTGCTGTATGGCCTTCCATTGCTGCTGCCTCCACCGCCACCCTGCGCCATGTGCCTCTGTCGTCTGCTCACGCTGCTGACAGCTTCCGCTTTTTAACCGAGGCCTGTGTTTGGCTTCCGAATACTGCTGCATCCACCGCCACCCTGCGCCATGTGTCTCTGTCGTCTGCTCACGCTGCTGACGGCTTCCGCTTTTTAACCTAGGCCTGTGTATGGCCTTCAATTGAAGCTGCTTCTGCTCCGCCACTCTGCCATTGGACTCTTGATAGTCGTCTCCCCACGCTGCTGCTGGGGGGACTTTTTAACATAGGCCTCTGTATGGCCTTCAATTTTAGCTGCTTACGCTCCGCCACTCTGCCATGGGCCCCTGTACCGCCTCCTCATGCTGCTGCCAGGCCCGTAATCTGCCATGGGCCTCCGTACCGACTCCTCATGCTGCTGCCAGGCCCGTAATCTGTCATGGGCCCCTGTACCGCCTCCTCATGCTGCTGCCAGGTCCAGAGTGTGTCATGGGTCCCTGTACGGCCTCCCATTGCTGCTGTCTCCATCGCCACACTCTGCCATGTGCCACTTTCAGGTCTCCTCACACTGCTGGTGGGTTCCATTTTGTCATAGGGTGCTGTATGGCCTCCCATTGCTGCTGCCTCCACCGCCACACTGTGGCTCCACACTCTGGTTTTGGCCCCGTGACTGCCCAAATGAGTGAAGTGTGCGGTGATTCTAAGATCGACGGCACTCATCTGCATGTCATACTGACTGACAGTATTATTTCTCTTCCCCAGCAGACTCCAAGGGCATTTAAATTAAAGGTACAGTGTTCTGCACTAATATAAAGGCTCTCTGAAGCCTAGAAACACCCTTTTTATAAGTTAAATTCGCAGCGAATATATTCGGCACGAAGCGAATTTAATCGGCGAATTCGGCGAATCAGCCGAACCGAATTTTTGAATAATTCGCTCATCTCTAATCACTAACCTGATCAATCACTATTTTTGGTAGAAATTATATTTCTACATGGTACATAATTTACTAGCAGGTGTATTAGAGTAATATAAATCCAACAGACCCAACAGTCATGACATGCATGCTGCTGATTCTGTGTAATTGAATCACTAATTGAAAGGGGCATGTTCAAAATAATAGCAGTGTGGAGTTCTATTAGTGAGGTCATTCATTCTTTGAAAAACAGGTGGCAATTATTGCCCTTATTTAAGGAAGGAAGGCAGCAAATGTTGTACATGCTGGTTACAGTGCATTTCTCTCTGAAATTCTGAGGAAAATGGGTCGTTTCAGACATTGCTCAGAAGAACAGCGTACCTTGATTAAAAAGTTGGTTGGAGAGGGGAAAACATATAAAGAAGTGCAGAAAATGATAGGCTGCTCAGCTAAAATGATCGCAAATGCTTTAAAATGGCAAACAAAACCTGAAAGGCGTGGAAGAAAGCGAAAAACTACCATTCGAATGGATAGAAGAATAGCCAAAATGGCAAGGACTCAGCCAACAATCAGCTCCAGGAAGATCAAAGAAGGTCTAACGTTACCTGTGAGTACTGTTACAATTAGAAGACGCCTATGTGAAGCCAAGCTATCTGCAAGAAGCCCCCACAAAGTACCCACTGTTGAAAAAAAGACGTGCTGAAGAGGTTACAATTTGCCAAAGAGCACATTGACTGGCCTAAAGAGAAATGGCGCGACCTTTTGTGGACTTGCGAGATGGGGAAACAGCTCTCATTGTTTGAACACTGATTGTGTGGAGTAAATTAAACATTCTGGAGTGACATTCTGCGGTTTAGTCACAAGATGTCACTGTTTTTCTAATACAGCCTCAGACTGCATAGATATTTCTATATTCAATAAGAGGTGGGGTTTTTCACACGGAGTTTAGTGAACAGGAAGAGGAGACTGCAGCCATGTTTTTTGGACGATGCTGAATTAAGGAGCCGTGTGAGCTGAAAATTCGATGACATCCAGGTGTGGGTGCATCCCTCAGTAACCAGAGCTGTAGCTAAGTGAAGCTGATGAGATTGCTGCCAGGAAGCTGATGAGATTGCTGCCAGGAATGCTGATGAGATTGCTGCCAGGAATGCTGACGAGAGCAGAGGAACTAAGCAACATATACGGCGGGACCGCATGCTTGTTGGAGAGACATTTGTTCTGTTCAGAGTCACCAGCGGATGAAAAGCAGACCCGGGTCGGTAAGATCGTGCATGCACCTCATTTCAGTGTTGGTGCCTATAGACTGAGACCAGGCGTATAGTTAGTTAGTTAGGGTTTCTTTTTTTGTCAGGTCACAAGTGTTGTTACTGATCATTGGAAGGACTCCATAACTTAAAGTGACATTTCACATTGGAGAGCTGATAGAATCCCACAAACTCAAGCCAGACTGGCGTTTTGCTCAGAAGGAATACTCAGGCACGTGCTACAGGACCAGTTATGGGGGAGGGAATACTGTAGACTTGTGTAAGATTGTAAGCTGTTGTGCTGCACCACAGGCTAGCCCATACCATACACCCATACACTGATTCCTGCTCTTTTAGGGTAATAACAGGTAAGGTGTGGCAGCTTAGTTGTGCCCGCCAGTAGGTAAATTACTACTCTTTCTACCTTCATCATCAGAAGGCACCACGCTGTGCAGCACAAGGGTCTCAGCCTTTGGGCTGGGTGTATGTAAATTTATTGTATGTTCCCAGCATTTGTGGTTGTGTTTATTTGCCACATCTAAGTAAAATTCTGTTGTGGCAAAAGCTGGTGTTGGGGTTGCTTTCCTCGTTCGTGACTTCACTGTATCCTGGGGAGCCCACCCCGGTACACGTCTTACAGATTGATGAAAGTAAGATTGTTCTTTTTGGGTCTAGTGGCCAGAGACAGTTTGTCAGACGACCCCCAAACACTGAATTCAAGCCACAGTACACTGTGAAGACAGTGAAGCATGGCTGCGCAAGCATCATGATATGGGGGTGTTTCTTATACTACGGTGTTGGGCCTATTTATCGCATACCAGGGATCATGGATCAGTTTGAATACATCAGAATACTTGAAGAGGTCATGCTGCCTTATGCTGAAGAGGAAATGCCCTTGAAATGGGTGTTCCAACAAGACAACGACCCCAAACACACCAGTAAACGTGCAACATCTTGGTTCCAGACCAACAAGATTGACATTATGGAGTGGCCAGCCCAATCCCCGGATCTTAATCCAATAGAAAACTTGTGGGGTGACATCAAAAATGCAGTTTCTGAGGCAAAACCAAGAAATAGAGAAGAACTGTGGAATGTAGTCCAATCATTCTGGGCTGAAATACCTGTTCACAAGTGCTAGAAGTTGGTTGACTCCATGCAACACAGTTGTACAGCAGTTCTCAGAAACAGTGGTTACTAATATTAATTAAGTGATTCAAAGGAAAGCAACATCTTCAAACATTTTTCAGTTTATATAGTGAATGTTTGAGTTTGTAAAGAAGAATACACACACTGCTGTTTTTTTGAACAGTCTAATATTCACTTTTCTTCAATTTGTTTAGAGGAACAACACAAATTTGATATATTTTTCTTCATGTTTTGATTTGGAATAGAATGTGTAGTGTTCCCAATGCATTTGTGTGTATGGAAATAAAAGCTATTAGAAGGATTTTGAGCTTTGTTCACTTTTTTCAACACACAGTGTTAATAGTTTATTTTTATCAATTAACAAAATGGGAAGTAAATGAACAGAAAAGACATCCAAATGAAATCAATATTTAATGTGATCACCGTTGTCTTCAAAACAGCATCAATTCTTCAATTCTTCTAGGTACACTTGCACAAAGTTTTTGAAGGAACTCAGTAAGTAGATTCTTGTGAACACCTGGAGAACTAACCACGGATCTTCTGTGAATGTAGACTGCCTCAAATCCTTTTATCTCTATATGTAATCCCAGACAGGCTCAATGATTTTGAGATCAGGGCTCTACGCAGGCCAAACCATTACTTCCAGGACTCTTTGCTCTTCTCTACACTGAAGATAGTTCCTAAAGATGTTGGCTGCATGTTTGAGGTCATTGCCTAGCTGTAGAATAAATTTGGGCCAGTCACACGACTCACTGATGGTGTGGCATGAGGGTTAAGTATCTGCCTGTATTTCTCAGCATTGAGGACACCACTGATCCTAACCAAATCTCCAACTCCATTTTCAGAAATACACTCCCACACTTGCATGGAACCTCCATCATGCTTCACTGTTACCTGCAGAAACTCATTATTGTAGCGCTCTCCAGCTCTTTGAGAGCAAACTGCCTCCTGCTACAGCCAAATATTTCAAAATGTTGACTCATCAGTCCAGATCACCTTCTGCCAGTTTTATGCATCTGCCTAAAGCTTTTTCATAGTACTGTTTTTGTATTTCAATGGTTTTTATTAATTTTAAACAGTATAAAACAGAGGCAACAAAACACACCCACGCAGGGGCTATCAATTGCACCAATAAAAAAGGCATAATAGAGCAGACAACGCTCTAATTCCAATAAGGCAAAACGTATGCCCACGCAGGGGCTATCAATGGCACATAGGTTACAATAACATCAGTAAGACTCTGACTATCGCAACTAAAGACAGTTGTCCACTGTCACATCAAAACAAACAGAAAAGGAGAGAAGAAGAGCAGAGAAGAAAGGGAAAAAAAACAAAAAACAAAAAAACCCAAAGAGCAGGGGTCCACGAGCGCCAATACCAAACTCCATTACCTCCCCACACTGGCCGGGGGGAGCGTGGGAAAGGCGTATTGCAACCACGGCTCCCATACTTTCAAAAATTTATGTTGAGAGTCGTTGCATATACTCGACATCTGTTCGTTGAGCATCATAGTAGTCATACGATCCCGCACCCCCTGGAAATGTACAAACGGACTCTTCCAGGCCTGAGCAATTGTCCTAGTAGCCGATAAAAACAAATAGGAAGCCAACCGCTGCTGACGAGCCAAGAGGCCTGGTATGGGGCAATGAAGCAAAGCATACCGAGCATCCCGGCGTATGGAGAGATGGAACAAAGTGAAAAGGAGGCCAAACACACGAGACCAAAAACGAACCAACCTCGGGCATGACCACCAGATATGCAGTACATCGCCACGATGGCCACAACCCCGAAAACATCGATCACTACAGGCAGGGTTAGCCTGGGCCAGACGAGCCGGAACCCAGTACCAACGGAACAATACCTTGTAGGCTGCTTCCAGCGTGGTCGTATTAAATGAACATTTAGCTATGAGTGACCAGGCCCTACTCCAGTCCTCCGGATCCACAGCCACTCCCAGGTCGCGTTCCCACTGAACAACATATGAAAGAGAAGTGTGAGACGAGCGTCTGTTCAAAGCTGCGTAAAGAAGGGAGATAAGGCCCGGGGCGCCCGGGTGCTGCTGGCAAAGCCGTTCAAAGGCAGATTTCTGATATGGGAAAGCAGAAGTGGCTCTCAGCGAAAGTAGCCAGTGCCGCAATTGAAGGTACCGAAAAAATTCCGCTGGGGGAACATCCCGAGACTCCCGAAGGACATTCCAGGCGGGAAAGGACCGAAAAATCAAAAAGTGTTGCACCTGTGAGAAACCATGAGCCACCCACCAAGAAAATGCCCTCGGGCAATCTAGACCCGGTGGGAAAAGAGGAGTGTTAACGATTGGAAGCAAGGGCAAAAAGGGTGACATCAGGCCACTGGAGTAACGTACCGAGTCCCAGACTTGTAGGCCATGGAGCAACATCGGACTCAGCGCCATAGGGCGCAGGGCAGGGGGAAGCCATAGGAGTGTCGACAGTGCAATAGGGGCACAATTAGTTAGTTCCAGCAGGACCCAGAGAGGAACATCGGAGGAAGCGTGCAACATAGACAGCGGGGCAATCTGGCTCGCCTGATAATACTTAGCTACATTGGGTACCCCAAGACCACCCTGGAGTCTATGAGCAAAGAGCGTATTTCTAGAGACTCTGGGGTGTTTATCGGCCCAGATAAAACGCATAAACTTCGCCTGAAGCAACCGAAGAAAGTGAGGGGGAACCCGCACCAGGAGGGTGCGAAAATAATATAACAATTTCGGCAAGATGGTCATTTTCACTGAATGAACCCGTCCTATCCAAGACAGGTGCGGAAATTGCCAGGAATGCATAAGAGAAGATAAAGAGCTAAGCAAAGGATAATAATTTGCAGCAAAAAGGGAGTCATAGGTGGGGGTCAAGCGAATGCCCAAGTATTCCAGAAAAGAGGAAGCCTACCGGTAAGGGAAGTGGGATTGTAGGCGCGAAACCAAATCTGAAGCCAAAGTAATATTGAGAGCGACGGTTTTATCCAAGTTGATACATAGACCCGAAATCAAGGAGAAGCGCTCAAGAACTCGTTGCAAGTTAGGAAGCGTCGTCAGAGGATTAGTAAGGGTCAAGAGGGCATCGTCCGCAAAGAGGCTCAGCTTAAACTCCTGTCCCGCGTATGGAACCCCCGATATATTGCAATCGGTCCGGAGCGCTAAAGCCAGTGGCTCGAGCGCCAGGACAAAGAGCGCTGGGGACAGCGGGCAACCCTGCCTCGTCCCTCGCCCAACAGGAAAGGGATCCGAGAAATACCCAGCGTATTTAACGGAGGCCGAAGGAAAGGAATACAAGGCCTGAATCCAAGAGAGAATAGAATCCCCGAAACCCCAACGAGACAGCACAAACCGCAGATATTCCCAAGATAGAGAATCAAAAGCTTTATATATGTCCAAGGACAGTAGGAATCCTGGGATTTTCCGTTGTTGCAGAAAATGTATAAGATGGACCACCTTACGGTCATTATCACCCGCCTGCCTCCCAGGGACGAACCCTACTTGGTCCCGGTGGACCAGGCTACACAAATATTTATTGATGCGAAAACTAAGGATCTTGCCCAATATCTTCAGGTCTTCATTAAGAAGAGAAATGGGCCGGAAGGCTTGCGGTTCCTGGACATCGTCGGTCGTCTTAGGAATCATAGAGATATGTGCCCTAAGTGCGTCCGGAGAGGGCAAAGAGCCCTGTCGTAACTCATTGAAATAAGCGGCTAAAAAGGGTGCCAATAGGGCTGAGAATTTTTTATAATAGAGACCGGAGAAGCCGTCGGGACCTGGGGCCGCGGTGGACCGTAAAGATTTGATCGCTTGGAGCACTTCCGGTACGGTGACACCAGCGTTGAGGGCCGCCTGTGCTGCCTCGGTTAATCCAGGAAGATGGAGGTCTTGAAAGAATGCCTCTGCCTGGGCCACAGGGAAAGGATCTGGGGCAGCATAGAGGCGCAAAAGGAAGTCCGAAAATCGGGAAACAATCTGCTGGGGATTAGAAGTACAGCCACCTGTGGAAAGTCGAAGTCGAATCGGTTTATGGGGTTTCCCCACAGAATTGAGTTTCCTGGCTAGCATGGGACCGGGCTTATTAGCGCAGGAGTAAAATTTATGTCTGGTCCAACGCAGGGCCCGTTCCGCCTCCGAAGAGGCGAGGAGGTCCAATTCTGTCGCCAGAGCGTCCCGAGAGCGTTTATGGGCCACGGATGGAGATGACTTCCAACGCGCATCTGCAGAGGCCAGGAGAGAATGAAGCTCCAAGAGTCGGCGTTCCCGTTCCCGCTCCCGCTTCCGGACCGCAGCCAGCTGTATAACATGACCCCGCATCGTGGCCTTATGAGCTTCCCAAAGGGGCACTGCTGAAGAGACCGATCCCGAATTTTCCGCAAAGTATGTTCGTAAAAAGAATTCTATTTGTTGGCAGGTAGCCTGAGTGGTCAGCAAAGAGTCATTGATGCGCCAATGAAAAGGGCGCCGTTCTGACCCAGAAAGGGCAAGGAGGAGTACCAAGGGATCATGATCTGACCAGGGTGAGGAGGGAATAGTTATCCGCCGGACCGAGGGGAGCTGCTGGACCTGCATGAATATATGATCAATTCTACAAAAACTGTCATGAGGATTGGAATAGAACGTAAAGTCGCGTTCAGTTGGATGAAGTTCCCTCCAGACGTCCGCTAGCCCCGCCGTCCGTAAAAGAGAGCGCATACGTTCCTCTAGCACCAAGTCATGAGAGGGGGTCGCTCCCCGTGCGTAGCGCCTATCCAATGTGGAATCCAAGGTAACATTCGAATCCCCCATAACAAGAAGAAGACCCTTAGAGTGTCGAGAAACAATGGTGCAAAGATGCGAAAAGAATTTATGCTGGAAACGGTTAGGCGCGTAGTAAGAGACAAAGGTAACCTCCTGGTCCCAGAGGGTGCCTTGCAGAAGCAAATACCTGCCCGTGGGGTCCGCTATATGCCTAGAACAGACAAAGGGGAGATTGCGTTTAAAAGCTATCAGAACACCCCGACGCTTCTCAGGAGCCGAGGCCGTGTAAAAGATGGGATAGTGATGTGAAAGATAACGTGGAGCGGAGGACTGAGAAAACCTGGTCTCCTGTAGACATACCACATCAATTTGTTGCGATTTGAGGTGATGAAAAACTTTAGCCCGTTTCTGAGGCGAATTGAAGCCTTGAACATTTTGTGAATGTATTTTCATAAGGGGCGAGGCCATGGCGGTATCAACGCAACACGCTCAGCAGAAAAAAGCCCAAAGCAGCCAGCAATCTCTGCTCCCAATGGCAATCGGACCATGGCGTCCCGGAACCCTGCAGAAAACAAAAACAAAAAAAAACAGAGAAAAAGAAAAGAACAAAGAAAGAAAAAAGGAAAAAGACACAAAAAGTATACATAACAGTGCAATTGTGTCACACCAATGGTGACGTGCATCCTACACATGAAGGATACAGTTAGGGGTAACTCTACCGCCGGACACATGGCTGCAAATGGAAACATCAAAACAGAAGCCCTCAGAGGGCAAAAAGGTAATAAACATAATATAATGTAGTAAAACTTAATAAAACTAAAAGTCCCAGGAGCAGGGACCTCCGCGATAACCTCCCCATAGAAACCTAGAGAACCATAGGGGCCAATCCCCTTCCACCCAACCAGACCCACCGGGTCAACCTCCCACCCCGGAGCCCGAGGAGCAGTATCAACCCGGAACGCAAACAAACTGGGGGAGTCCCAAGGGCCAAACTCACGGTCCCGTCAGAGAGTTCATCGGTGAGATGATACATGGAAAATCCAGGACGCATCTTCAGCCCGGAGAAGAACAGGAAGGACTTGATCGCGAAGGGGTCTGAGACAGGGCCCTCTTCCTATTGGACGACCGCTCCCAGATGCGGCTCGGAGGAAGCGGCCTCGCCGGGGATCCAGATGAATGAACTGGGCTCCGATCCGCAGCCTCCGGCGAAAGAAGGTGTAAGGATTCCAGGAGAGAGTGAGCCTCCTCTGGTGTAGCCACAGAGTGACTACGGCCCTGGTAGGTGAAGGTGAGGCGGAACGGAAAGCCCCAGGCGTATTTAATACTATGTTTCACCAGGACCGAAGTGAAGGGCTTCAACTGGCGGCGCTTTTGAAGAGTGGTCTGGGAGAGGTCCGCGAAGAGCTGCTAGCGATGCCCCTGGAAGCTGAGATCAGGTTTATTTCTGGCCGCCAAGAGGATGGTTTCCTTAGTGCGGTAATAAGTGAACTTGATGATAATGTCTCTCGGGGGCCCATCCGGTCTTCTGGGGCCCAATGCACGATGTATACGATCAAATTCAAGACGGTCAATGGGAATGGCGGACATCAGCTCCTGGAACAGAGCAGTAGCAGTGGAGGTAAGATCCGTAACCGTTTCCGGGATACCCCTTAACCGCAAATTGCCACGGCGGGAACGCATCATGGGGAATAGAACTGTACAATGTTTCAACTTCAAAGGCTACCAAAATAGCATCTTTGTAAAGTTGGATACCCTCCAAATTTTGTAACAGATGGATGGTATCTCTGATGTAAGATGGAAGACTAGTAACAAAAGGTTTTCATTTTTCTTCTTCAAAATGACTAATATTTTCCATCAGGGAGCCACAACACAATATAATTGGTCTTCCTGGAGGGTCTGAAATGTTTTTAATGAATCTTAGGTAAAGCACAGAACGTTGAGGTTTTGGGATGACTTGTATGAATAAATTCCCATAATGTTTTATCTATAACCCCATTTAGAAAGGCATCATCAACTAAGAGATAAAAATCTCGATTGTACTTCTCAAGAATAGACTTGGAGATTGGGCGATACCAATCAGCAGTGTTCAAAACTCTGAGGCACATCTGTGTGTATTGATCATTACTTATGATGACGATATTACCACCTTTATCAGATGGCTTTATCATTAAGTCAAAGTGATTAGATAGTTCTTTCAATGCCAATCTTTCACTTTCAGTGAGATTGTTCATAGAATTTGTAACTTTCATTAGAGTTACACATGCTGCTACGTTGGGGTTAGTACTTATAGATGGAAATTTATCTGACTTTTTTCTAAGTATAGAACAACCAGATTCAGGGTTTTCAGGACTAATGTGTTGATTAAGTAAAGTCTCAATGTCCATCATATCTACAGTAATGTGCAAACCTTTTAGGCAGGTGTGAAAAAATGCTGTAAATGCAGAATGCTTATAGAAGTAGAAGTATTAATAGTTTATTTTTATCAATTAACAAAATGGAAAGTAAATGAACAGAAATGAAATCCAAATGAAATCAATATTTAATGTGATCACCGTTGTCTTCAAAACAGCATCAATTCTTCAATTCTTCTAGGTACACTTGCACACAGAAGGAACTCAGCAGGTAGATTCTTGTGAACATCTGGAGAACTAACCACGGATCGTCTGTGAATGTAGACTGCCTCAAATTCTTTTATCTGTTCATGTAATCCCAGACAGGCTCAATGATATTCAGGGCTCTATGCAGGCCAAACCATCACTTTCAGGATTCCTTGCTCTTCTCTACTGAAGATAGTTCCTAAAAATGTTGGCTGCATGTTTGAGGTCATTGTCCTGCTGCAGAATAACTTTGGGCCAGTCACATGACTTCCTGATGGTATGGCATGATGGATAAGTATCTGCCTGTATTTCTCAGCATTGAGGACACCACTGATCCTGACCAAATCTCCATCTCCATTTGCAGAAATACACTCCCACACTTGCATGGAACCTCCACCGTGCTTCATGGTTGCCTGCAGAAACTCATTATTGTAGCGCTCTCCAGCTCTTTGAGAACAAGCCGCCTCCTGCTACAGCCAAATATTTCAAAATTTTTACTCATCAGTCCAGATCACCTTCTGTCAGTTTTATGCATCTGCCTAAAGCTTTTTCATAATAATATTTTTAATCACATTACAAAACAACAAATCCAGTTGATTGTGACTAGAGATGAGTTGAACATACCAAGTGTACCTGGGTTCAACTTGAGGCACAACATGTCTAATCCCTATTGAAGTCAGTGGGAGCTGAATGTTAAATAATAGTAATGAACATTTTCTAGGCTAAAGCAGGTGATTGCCAAAAAATTGCAGGGGCGGTTAGGCACTGTCCTCGGAGACATGTACCAAAGGTAAAAAAAATATAAATACAAATCTAATTGGTAAGGAGCACCAATATTTTAATTAAAAATGCAAAATTCCTTTAAATAGCTAGCCTGGGGTGGCCTTAACTTGCCTGTAATGTGATGCATCTGTACAATGCATACAGAAAAACTAACACGTACAATTGTAAATTACAAAAATGAAAGCTTCCATCTGGTTTCTTCTGTTTGTAAACAAAGTAGCCAAGGATTCCCTTCATTTATATAAGACCCCTTATAATTCCTGATAAAGAGAGGACCCCGTGCAAAAAAAAAAACAATGTGGGTTGCCCCCAAATTCCATACTAAATTTTAGGATCTGGTATAAATTTTAAGGGTAAACCCCTTGTAAAAAAACATGAAAAAAGAGTGAGGTCCCCTAAAATTTCATACCAAGCACTGAGCATACACAGTGGTGGGCCAGGAATGTAAGGGATGACCATGCGGCCCCTCCTTCCTTTGAATTATACCAGGCCACATGCCCTCAACATCGGGGGGTACCTTGATAAACATGACCCCTCTGGAAAATCACCTTGTTCCCATGTTGACATGCACAAGGGCCTTTTCCCCACAACCCTGGCTCGACAGTTGTGGAGGTCTGTGGGTGGGGGCTTATTCAAATTTACCACTCCCCTCCATGTACATATGTATGGGGTACATAATACCCCTACTATATAATCAGCCTGAATCCTTGGAAAACAACTTCTTATCATTAGCTCCATATCTGGAACATTTACAGACTTTCTACTATGGTCAAACGTGGACTCATGCCATTGAGGCCTACAGTTCTGGGAACCAATAGTGCATTGCTTATAGCCACATGCTTCTTTATGTTATAACTTGTACTTGGAAAACTTCAATCAAAATCAACAGAAAGGGAAAAATGTAAGCAGTAAAACTGGCCTTACACTTTTTGACAAGAACTTTTTAATTTTAACCAGTTGCCAACCGGTGATAGCCATATGACAGCTTCACCGTGGCCGGCCAGTTCTGGGAAGGCTAGATATGACATCCTCGCGCTTCTCACACACCCCCTGCAGCACACATCGGGAACTGTAAGTGATGGACACAACGCATCATGAAGAGGGGGATAAAGGGCCAATTGCAGCGGCTGTTTACATTTGTGATCGCTCATCATTGGACAGAGTGATCACAAATGTAAACACAGCAGGGTCATGGCTGGGTTTTCTCTCTCCTTTCCTCACACCAATACTGAGTGTGAGAACAGGAGAGAGAATCGGTTTCTAAACTGTGAGTGGTCTCATCATTGCCCTATCTGTGCTGATCAGTGCTCTATTTGTGCTCATCTGTGCCCATCTGTGCCCATCAGTGCCCATCTGTGCTCATCAGTGCCTGCCAGTGATTGCATATCAGTGCCCTATCTGTGCTCATCAGTGCTCATCGGTGCCCATCAGTGCCCATCTGGGCTCATCAGTGCCCACCAGTGAGTGCCCATCTGTGCTCATAAGTGCCCATCTGTGCTCATCAGTGCCTGCCAGTGAGTGCATATCAGTGCCAATCTATGCTCATCAGTGCCCATTAGTGCTCATCGGTGCCCATCAGTGCCCATCTTTGCTCATCAGTGCCCACCAGTGAGTGCCCATCTGTGCATAGCAGTGCCCATCCGTGCTCATCAGTGCCCATTTGTGCACATTAGTGCCCAACAGTGTTCATCGGTGCCCATCTGTGCATATCAGTGCTCATCGGTGCCCATCTGTGCATTTCAGTGCTCATCAGTGCCCATCTGTGCATATTAGTGTTCATCGGTGCCCATCAGTGCTCATCGGTGCCCATCAGTGCTCATCGGTGACCATCTGTGCTCATTGGTGCCCATCTGTGCTCATCAGTGCTCATCAGTGCCCATCTGTGCATATCAGCGCTCATCGGTGCCCAGCTGTGCATATCCATGCTCATTGGTGCCCATCTGTGCATATCTGTGCTCATTGGTGCCCATCTGTGCATATCAGTGCTCATAGGTGCCCATCAGCAAGGACTCATCAGTGCTCATCAGTGCCCATTAGTGAGGGCTCATCAGTGTCCACCAGTGCTGCCTTATCACTGAAGCTTATCAGTGTTCATCAGTGCTGCTTCATCACTGCTGCTTATCACTGCCCATCAGTGCTGCCTCATCACTGCGACTCATCGGTGCACATCAGTGCTCATCAGTGCTTCCTAATTACTGCAGCTTATCAGTGTACATCAGTACCACTTATTCGTACACATCAGTGCCACCCTCTCAGTGGATCCTCATTAGCACCCATCAGTGCACATCAGTGGCAGTTGATCAGTGCAGCCTCAGTGCAGTGCATTATTGCACATCAGTGCAAACTCATCAGTGCCCATTAGTGCAGCCTCTTCACTTCACATCATCACCCATCAGTTCACCCTCATCAGCACCCATCAGTGTATCCCCATCAGCGCACTCTCATCAGCACCCAGCAGTGCACTCCCATCAGAACCCAGCAGTGCAGCCTCATCAGCACCAAGCAGTGCAGCCTCATCTGTCGCAGTATGTCTAATAAATTATTTTCCTGTGAGGAGGCCTACCAAATCTTAACCATTACCAACGAGAGCAGCCGGGAGCTCTCCGAGTCTGATTCTGATTTGGATTACAAGCCTGTTTTAAGCAGTGGGTCTGCTACAGAATCGTAGGAGGAGGAAAGTGTGCCCAACAAACAAAGGCGTTCTGGTGAGGAGCAGGCTACCACAAGTAGCTCAGTGCCATCCACTAGTAGACTAGTGACTTCCAGCAGAAATGGAGAACGTCAAGAAAGGCCAGGTACTAGTGGGGTGTCACCTCAACCCCAAAGGGTTAGGACTCATGCCACTCTTCCATATGCCCTTCAAAACCCCCTATGGCTTTCCTCTAACTCAGCAGCTAACATCCCCCCTTTTACTGCCCAGCCAGGAGTCAAGGTGAACACAGAAATTTTTGCCCCCATTGATTTTTTTTATTTAATTTTTACCAATGACTTGCTAAATTCAATTTCGAACCAGTGCAACTTCTATGCCCAACAATTCATAGCCACCAACTCAGATTCAAATTATGCCCATCCCTATGAATGGAAGCAGTTAACAGTGGAGGAATTTAGAACCTTTGTGCACCTCACATTTAATATGGGACTCACAAAAAAAAATTAATTACACTCCTACTGGTCTACCCACCCAATCCATCATACGCCAATTTACTCATCAGTCATGCGCAGAACAAGATATATAATGATCATGTGGTTCCTCCATTACAACGATAACACCCAGTGCCTTCAAAATGACCCAGCATATGATAAATTGTATAAAATTCAGCCACTCCTTAATTGTTGTAATTGTTTTCCCTGAGAAATAATTATTTATCCCAGACAAAAATATCTGCATGAATGAGTCGCTTGTCCCCTTTACTGGCAGGCTGAGCTTCAAGCAGTTTTTCCCCAGCAAAAGGGCCCGATATGGGGTGTTATGGACCTGCCGGTGGTAGCCTCTAGCGCTCCACAAACCGGAATTCCCCAAGGCGCGGAATCTAAGCCCCGACCTGCTTGTTCACCAGGGCCCCTGATGTGGGATGGACTTGGAGCAGGCCGAAACGAGGTCACGGCCCCTGGGTTCACCTAGCCGTGCTAGAAGCACTTGCCGGAAGTGTATAGCAGGTGAGAGCCTGATGTAAGGAGGTAGAGAGAGCAGAGTTGGACAGCGGTGGAGGCAGAACGGTACAAGCGGTAGGCAGAAGGATAAACTGGTCACAAGCTGGGTTCGGTGACAGGAGATCAAACGTGCAGGATTAGACAGGAGAATGGTCAGACAAGCCAGGGATCAGAGCAGGAGACAGTCAGCGAATCAAGGTCAGGCAGGGTCGGCAACAAGGCAATCTCAGGTAACACAGGATACAGGTAAAGACCATACGGCAGCTAGAGCACAGACCTGACCTGTTTAAATAGGATGCCCTGCGCCCTCATTGGTGCCAGGCGCGCGTCTGCGATCGCGAGTGCGCATGCGTGACTGCTGCTGCCGTCGCAGGTGCCCAGGTACTAATGCTCGCACGCTAGTGCGCCCCGGCATACCGCGCATGTGCAGACCCGTGTGCCGTGGTAAGGTCTGAGGTCCCTGACATTGCCCCCGCCCTAGGGGCAGCCTCTGGATGCCCACCCAATTTCTCCTTCGAGGCTGGTTGTGAAGGAATTACTGCATCAATCTGGGGGCATGGACATTTTGAGCAGGTTCCCACGAATTCTCTTCTGGCCCATAGCCTTTCCACTTGATGGGGTATTGCGTTTGACCACCCCTTCTTCTGCAGTCAATAATTGACTCTACCTCGAATTCCTCTTCCCCATCAATGTCTATGGCCTCTGGGGGTCTAGATCTACGATCTGAAAAAGGATCTGATACTGCGGGTTTCAACAGAGACACATGGAAAACGAGGTGTATTTTAAGAGATTCGGGAAGTAATAGTTTATATGCCACTTCATTGACCTTACGTGCTACTTGGAAAGGGCCTGTGAATTTGGGTGCCAATTTCCTAGACGGGCATGCCAGTTTCAGGTTGGTCGTTGCCAACCAAACCCGATCCCCGGGGTGTATGACCAATTCCCCTTTCCTTCTCCGGTCAAAAAACTTCTTGCTATCTTCCTGGGCTCTAGCCATTGTTTCCTGTAATAATTTATTATTGGTTGTGAAGAAACTTAGGGTCTTTTGGGCTGCTGGGACTGAGTTCTCTGGGACCAGATCTGGCAGGAAAGTAGGGTGGAACCCATAGTTAGCAAAGAACGGGGATTGATTGGTGGCAGAATGGTTTGCATTATTGTAGGCAAATTCCGCCATTGGCAGAAGTGTCAGCCAGTCATCATGCAGAAATGAGGTGTAATATCTAAGATATTGCTCGAGCGTCTTGATTGGTCCGCTCCGTCTGTCCGTTAGTCTGCGGGTGATACGCCGAAGAGAAAGACAGCTTGATCTCCAAACCCTCACATAAAGCCTTCGAGAATTTGGACGTAAACTGAACTCCCCGATCTGAAACAATATTCTTTGGCACTCCGTGAAGTCTCACTATCTTCTTAATGAAGAATTGTGCCATTTCGGAAGCGGATGGTGTCTTTTCTAGTGGAAGGAAGTGGGCCATTTTAGAGAGACGGTCCACCACTACAAAAATCACGGTGTGATCCTGGGAAGGTGGCAGTTCCATGATAAAATCTATGGAGATCATGCTCCAGGGCCGGTCAGGTATTGGCAAGGGTCGCAGCAGGCCCCAAGCCCTGTCTCTGGTGGGTTTATTCCGATTATAATAGTTTTAACGTACGTTTCACAATCTTTGGCCATACTTGGCCACCAAAACATGCGTCGTGCCAATTCTAGGGTCTTATGTATCCCAAAGTGACCCGCAAATGGATGATCATGACAATAGCCTAAAACCAGGGTCTGAGCTTCCTTGGGTACCAGGATCTGTTCCCCCCTCCACAAGTGACCTTTCCTGCTCTGTATTGAGGTTCTAGGTAGATCAGGAACCCTGGTGGATACAGTCTGTAGTTTGGACAAAAGCTCAGACTGGAGCAGTAAGAAACTACCTGCCGGTAAGATGGTATCCGGTTGGGATGTTTCTTTAGGGTCTTCAAACATCCGGGAGAGAGCATCCGGTTTTGCGTTTCTAGACCCAGGTCGATAGGTGATATGTAGATTGAACCTCGCAAAGAATAGTACCCATCTGGCCTGGCGTGGTCGGAGGCGTTTAGCTGTCTTCAGGTACCCTAGGTTCTTATGGTCGGTATAGACCAAAATGAGGTGTAGGGCTCCCTCTAATAGATACCGCCACTCCTCTAATGCTGCCTTAATGGCTAACAATTCCTGATGTCATAATTTCTTTCCGAGGGGGAGAGCTTCCTAGAAAAGAAAGCTACTGGGTGCATTAGTTCCTTGGTACCTACCCTCTGTGATAATACTGCTCCTACAGCAACTTCTGATGCGTCCACCTTTAATATATACGGTAATGATGCATCGGGGTGGCTCAGGATGGGAGCTGTTGGGAACAGTTTCTTTAAAGCCTCAAAAGCAGCCTGTGCTGCTGGGGTCTATTGAAAGCGTACCCCTACCTTTGTGAGTTGGGTGATGGGCGTTACCAGGCCTGAGAAATTCTTTATAAATTTCCTATAAAAATTGGCAAAACCAATAAATCTCTGAGCCCCCTTCTTATCCGTGGGGGCCGGCCATTCTAAAATTGCCATGATTTTCTGAGGGTCCATAGCGATCCCAGTGGTGGAAATGATCAGTCCCAAAAACGATAAACTACTCTGCTCGAAACTACATTTTTTGGCTTTGGCATAGAGCCCGTGCTGGCGAAGTCGCTCCAGCACGCTCCTGACATGCCCCCGATGCGCCTCCAGAGACGAGGAAAAGATTAAAATATCGTCCAGATAAACAATTACAAATTTGTCCAAAAAGTCTCTAAAAATGTCATTCACGAAGTGCTGAAATCTGGTCAGCGCATTACATAACCCAAATGGCATAACTAAGCATTCGAAGTGCCCGAACCGAGTGCGAAAAGCAGTTTTCCACTCGTCCCCTTTGCGTATATGGACCAGGTTATAAGCGCCCCTGAGATCGAGTTTTGATAAAATGGAAGCTGTCTTTAACCTCTGGAATAACTCAGGGACCAAGGGAAGGGGGTAGTGATCCTTGACTGTGATTTTATTTAAGTCCCTATAATCGACACATGGTCTCAGGGATTGGTCCTTCTTCTCAACAAAAAAGATTCCTGCCCCAGCTGGTCAATGATACAGGTAAAGACCATACGGCAACTAGAGCACAGACCTGACCTGTTTAAATAGGGTGCCCTGCGCCCTCATTAGTGCTAGGCGCGCGTCCGCAATCTCGAGTGCGCATGAGCGACCGCTGCTGCCGTCGCGGGTGCCCAGGTCCTAATGCTTGCACGCTAGTGAGCCCTGGCATACCGCGCATGCGCAGACCCGTGCGCTGCGGTAAGGTCTGAGGTCCCTGACATGGGGTTAAACTATTTAAATTATGTGACAGAGCCACGAGGTACGTGTATGCCTTCCTCGTGTATGAAGGAAAGGACACCTAACTGCATCACCCTGGATGCCAAGATTACATTGGAGCAAGTGGAAAAGTCATTTTGGAGCTTGTATTTCCACTCCTTGAAAAGGCTTATCATCTATATTTTGATAATTTTTACACCAGCTTGCCCCTTTTCAGCAATCTTCACCGAAGGAGAACACTAGCATGTGGCACCATAAGAGCTAGTAGGAAGAGCTTCCCGCAAAGGCTGGTGAACACAAGACTACAGCGAGGGGAGTCGGTGAGTTTGAGGAACGAAGAGATATTGGCTATGAAGTGGAGGGACAAATGAGACATCTACATGCTCTTATTAATTCATAATGACACTCACGTGCAAATCACCAGAAGAAATGGTGCAATCCAAAAACCACAATGTGTCCACGATTATAATTTGTTCATGTGGGGAGTTGACTTCAATGATCAGATGATCCAGCCCTACCTTGCTGTAAGAAGAACCCACCATTGTTACAAAAAAGTCTCCATTTATTTTTTCAATTTGGCCATTTATAATACATATGTGATCTACCAGAAATCCACCGAGACACCCATGTCCTTTCTTCGCTATCAGGAGGAAATTGTCACTGCCCTTTTGTACCCTGGAGGCCCACCAGAAAGTGTCAGGTGTGCTCCAGAAGAGGAGTTAGACAAGACCAGTTTTTATTGTCCTCAGTGTCCTTCCCAACCAGGCCTCTGCATAGGTGACTGTTTCAGCCGTTACCATACTTCTCTACAATATTATTGAAGTATGGTAAACGTAATTCTGAATTTCCTGCCATTCATTCCTCATGCCTCTGCCTGCTCCTATAATGACCCTAGTCTGTTATTTGACAATGCCACGGCCTGCTGCGTAAACTGACCATGCATCTGCCTGTTCTGGAATTGACCCTGGCCTGTTATTCGACCACGCCTCTGCCTGCCACCTAAATTGACCATATCTCTGCCTGCTCTGGAACTGACCCTGACCTGTTTATTGACGATGCCTCTGCTTGCCGTCTAAACTGTCAACCACGTTTCTGCCTGTCATTTGAACTGAACTCGGCTTGTTAATTGACCTCATTTTTTGCCCACTGCTTGGACTGATCTTCTGCACTGCTACTGTAGTAGTAGGATTCCAGACAACGCAGGGGTCTCACATATTTAAGGGGCTTCAGAATAGTTTTTTGGAGCAGAGAAAACAAAGTTTTTGGCTTTCTCCGAGATTTATAATTCCCAGAAAAGGGTCTGTTAGTCCAGAGGCTTCAAAGAGATGGGTGGGACGAAGCCTCTACCCCTGTGCCCAGGTCTTACCTGACCGAGGCCCTAAGCCTGATATTTCTGCCTGCTGCCAACTTATTGCCAACATGCCTCTGTCTGCCGCATGAACTGACCACACCTCTGCCTGCTACCTGTACCATGGACCATGTTCCTGCCTGCTACCAGGACTGATATTTTGGCTTTGCAGACCATGTCTCTGCCTTGGCAATTCCTTTGGCTGCTGCTGACCACATCTCTGCCTGCTGCCTGGACCAATGGTTTGGCTGTGCTGACAATATCTCTGCCTGCTTCCTGTACTGACTATGGGCAATAATCCTGTCTGCTGCCAGGACAATTTCTTTTGATGTCGCTGACCATGCCCCTGCCTGCTGCCTGGACCTCTGTGGACAACTACACTACTAAAACCACAGGTAATCTTTGGCTTACCATTTTCTCAGCAGAATGTATTTTGGGGTGTAATTATTGGTATGTACATGCTATGTGTTAGAAACATGAAGCGCCTTCAAATAATTAGATATGTAATTTATGTCCCTGGAACACCTGACGATGCTACTTAGATGTCAGGCCTCTGTATGTGGCCTGGCTGTTAAAAAAAGTCTCATATATGTGGTATTGCCACACTCAGGACTAGTAGCAGAATGTATTTTTGGTTGTATTTTTTGTTATTTACATGCTATGTGTTAGAAATATCTTATAAATGTACAACTTTGTGTAAATAAAAATACGTTTTCATTTTCTTTCCACATATTCTGAAAACTTGTGGAAAAAAATGATATGTTCAAAAGACTCATTATGCCTCATCGAATATATTTTGGGGTGTTTTCTGTTTAAAATGGGATCATTTTGTGGGTAATTCTATTGTCCTGGTGCTTCAGGACCTTCAAAATTGTTATAGGTAGTCAAGATATTAGATGTGTAATTTATGTCCCTAGAACACCCGATAGTGCTCCTTGCATGTTGGGCCTCTGTATGTGGCCAGGCTGTTAAAAATTCTCACACATGTGGTATTACCATACTCAGGAGGAGTAGCAGAATGTATTTTGGGGTGTATTTTGTGGTATTCACATGTTATGTGTTAGAAATATCTTTTAAACGGACAACTTTGTGTAAAAAAATTAACTCATTATGACTCACAAAAAATATGTTGGAGTGTTTGCTTTCCAAAACTGGGTCATTTTGTGGGTGTTTTCTCTGTCCTGGTGCTCCAGGGCCTTCAAAAGTGTGATAGGCCTCTAAAATGCCTAAAGATTCTACTTGTATGTTGGGCCTCTGTATATGGCCACGCTGTGGAAAGTCTCACACATTTGGTATTGACATACTCAGGAGAGGTAGAAGAATGTATTGGAACAAAATGACATGTTCAAAAGACTCATTATGCCTCACAAAAATATGTTGGAGTGTTTTGTTTCCAAAACTGGATCATTTTGTGGGTGTTTCCTCTGGCCTGGTGCTCCAGGGCCTTCAAAAGTGTGCTAGGTTGTCAGGAAATTAAATGTATAATTTTTGCTCCTAGAACGCCTAAAGATTCTACTTGGATGTTGGGCCTCTGTATATGGCCACGCTGTGGAAAAGTCTCACACATTTGGTATTGCCATACTCAGGAGAAGTAGCAGAATGTATTTTTGGGTGTATTTTTTGGTATTTACATGCTAATGTGTTAGAAATATCTTATAAATGGATAACTTTGTGCAAAAAAAAATGTTTTCATTTTCTTCCCGCATATTCCGAAAACACTTGGAAATAAATGACATGTTCAAAAGACTCAATATGCCTCACAGAATATATGTTGGGGTGTTTGCTTTTCAAAATGGGGTCATTTTTTGGGTAATTCCATTGTCCTAGTGCAGTGGTCGGCAAGCCACGGCTCGCGAGCCACATGCGGCTCTTTACACGCTTTAATGCGGCTCTTGTGTGCCGGGCGCCCGCACCCCTCCCTCCTCTCGGGCGGCAGGGACTCTGCAGCGTGATCCAAAAAAAAAACAGCCAGGGCAGCGCGCTCAAATGCAATGATTGGCCAGTCTCGCTGCCACTCACATCCTGATAGCCAGTGATTGGCTGTCAGGATGTGTGTAGGCGGGGCAGTGTGACGAACGTGAGAGGAGCTAGGCTCCTCTCACAGTCCGCCCTGAAGACCGGAACGGAGCGGCAACACGGCGAGAGGAACGCGCTGAGCAAAGGTAAGTGAATTGACACAGGGGGGACTTGGCTTACTACTTGCTACTTACTTACTACTACTATATGAGGGATGAATTAATATGGGGGATGAATTACTATAGGGGGGATGAATTACTATATGGGGGATGAATTACTATAGGGGGGATGAATTACTATATGAGGGATGAATTACTATGGGGGATGAATTACTATATGGGGGATGAATTACTATGGGGGATGAATTACTATATGGGGGATGAATTACTATATGAGGGATGAATTAATATGGGGGATGAATTACTATATGGGGGATGAATTACTATGGGGAATGAATTACTATATGGGGGATGAATTACTATAGGGGGATGAATTACTATATGAGGGATGAATTACTATGGGGGATGGATTACTATAGGGGGGATGAATTACTATAGGGGGGATGAATTACTATATGGGGGATGAATTACTATATGGGGGATGAATTACTATAGGGGGGATGAATTACTATATGGGGGATGAATTACTATAGGGGGGATGAATTACTATAGGGTGGATGAATTACTATATGGGGGATGAATTACTATGGGGGATGAATTACTATGGGGGATGAATTACTATATGGGGGATGAATTACTATGGGGGATGAATTACTATATGGGGGATTAATTACTATATGGGGGATGAATTACTATATGGGGGATGAATTACTATATGGGGGATTAATTACTATATGGGGGGTGAATTACTATATGGGGGATGAATTACTATGGGGGATGAATTACTATATGGGGGATGAATTACTATATGGGGGATGAATTACTATGGGGGATGAATTACTATATGGGGGATGAATTACTATATGGGGGATGAATTACTATGGGGGATGAATTACTATGGGGGATGAATTACTATATGGGGGATGAATTACTATATGGGGAATGAATTACTATATGGGGGATGAATTACTATATGGGGGATTAATTACTATATGGGGGATGAATTACTATATGGGGGATGAATTACTATGGGGGATGAATTACTATAAAAACTTATTGAAACTAAAAACAGTGTACCATCCTATGTATTTTCAGTTTTAAAAATGTGGCTCTCAAAATAAATTCAATCGTGGTTTTGGCGAGATTTGGCTCAGTTGAAAAAAAAGGTTGCCCACCACTGTCCTAGTGCATCAGGGCCTTCAAAAGTGTAATAGGTAGCAAGATATTAGATGTATTATTTATGTCCCTAGAACACCTCCTTGCATGTTGGGACTCTCTATGTGGTCAGGCTGTGGAAAAGTCTCACACATTTAATATATACAGGAGTAGCAGAATGTATTTTGGGGTGTAGTTGCAAGTATGCCTGTGCTGTGTGTGAGAAATAACTTGTTAATATGACAATTTTGTGGGAAAAAAAAAATAAAATCTTAATTTTCCAAAGAATTGTGGGAAAAAAATTACAACTTCAAAAAACTCACCATGCCTCTTACTAAATACTTTGGAATGTCTACTTTCCAAAAAGGGGTCATTTGGGGGGTATTTGTACTGTCCTGGCTTGTTAGGGCTTGTAGACTCTATAGTTTTCACACAGACCAAATAATATGCACTGATTTGTGTTATTTTTACCAAAGAAATGTAGCAGTATACATTGTCATCAATATTTAAGAAAAATTACTTATTTGCAAAATTTTATAACAGAAACTAATAAAATGCACTTGTTTTCAACAATTTTGGTCTTTTTTAGTTTACAGTGCAAAAATTAAAAAAAAAACAGTGGTGATTAAATACCACCAAAAGAAAGCTCTATTTGTGTGAAAAAAGGCCGAAAATGTTAAATGGGTACAGTGCTGCATAACTGAGTAATTTTTATTTAAAGTGTTAGAGCACCGAAAGCTGAAAATTGGCCTGGGCAGGAAGGGGGTATAAGTGCCCAGTAGGCAAGTGGTTAAAGAAATCGCAAAAATGTCCCAATGATGATATACCTCCATCTTCAAGCACATCATCCAGCAATACAGATCTACGTCAATCACAATGAACAATGTCCAAAGACTGCTAAAACAAACAAAAAATTCTGCCAACCGAAGTAGACATCTGATCCCTTACCGACTAGCAGCAAATGACATCTCTGGTCTAAAAGTAAACAAAGGGGCAGCATCTCCTGGGTGACAAAGGCCATGACATATTTAGTTAATGTCATTGTCCAAATACAGCCATGTGACTATATTTGGTCAGTGATGTCATGGTATCCCCACAATTTTCTTTTTATGGCCAGAGATTCCCAGCCAGCAAATCAACAAAGCCAAATGACTCATCTGGTTGCTAAGGTCGTATCAGGTGCCAACCACTGACAGATAGGAAGCTGTCTTAGATAGTAACTGTATAAATACTGCTATATATATTGTATGTTATTAATCTCCCACCACACAGGCTAAGGCCTGGCGCTGAGAAAAATTCCTCAACAGCCAAAGTTCAGTTCAAACTCGTGTTCATGCTGAACCTTGATCTCATCTCTAAGACAAATGCCAAGACAACAAGATGATTTACAACCCCCTGCCCACAAGTGCTTACAGTCTAAAACAGGGGTGTCAAACTGGTGGCCCTCCAGCTGTTGCAAAACTACAAGTCCCATCATGCCTCTGCCTTTGGAAGTCATGCTTGTAACTTGCAATGCCTCATGGGACTTGCAGTTTGGCAACAGCTGGAGGGCTGCCAGTTTGACACCGTGGTCTATAACATGCAATGAAAGAAAGAAAGTAAACGTTTAGTTTAATTTGCAGGGTAAAAATATTTCTTCAGCTTCATTCTCTGCAGGATGTGTACACGTATTTGAAGTTATGGCATTGGATTATTACAATTATATTATAAATTGGTTAGCTTGCTGTTTACAGTTTTCTTTTGAACAAGTTACTGTGGAATTTAAATGTTATTCTTTCTTTGGTTTGACAAAATATATCTATTATGTCACTTTTTTAAAGCAAAATGAATACATTATTGGTAAAGAGGAAGCTTTATAAGTTAACTGATGCTTGTAGAATCAGGCTTTCAATAGCACTCAGTCCCCTTCCTTACGCATGGTTAGCTAAATATAATACTTTTATTGGTTAACTGAGGCTTTTAGATGTAAGCTTTCAGGAGTCAGGACTACTCAGCTCCATCTATCATGCCTAATAAACGGAATTCTGTGATCCTAAAAGCATGCATCTAAAAACAACATTTAGCTAATAACAGGATCATATTTATTCAAGCATTTGTGGGTTTACCCATACACGCTTTGGTCCCCATTGCTTTATCTTACATCTGCCTTTTATCTGGTTTCTAATGCAAAATAACGAGCACTGCTCATAAGTGAATTTCTCCTTTTATTACTAGACCTGCTGACCAAACAAGCTGAGCTTTTAAATGCAAGATATGTTTGGGTTTTCACTTCTCTTATGTTATATATATATTTATATATATATATACAGGTGAAACTCTAAAAATTAGAATATCGTGCAAAAGTTCATTTATTTCAGTAATGCAACTTAAAAGGTGAAATTAATATATGAGATAGACTCATTACATGCAAAGCAAGATAGTTCAAGCCATGATTTGTCATAATTGTGATGATTATGGCTTACAGCTCATAAAAACCCCAAATCCACAATCTCAGAAAATTAGAATATTGTGAAAAGGTGCAATATTCTCGGCTCAAAGTGTCCCACTCTAATCAGCTAATTAAGCCATAACACCTGCAAAGGGTTCCTGAGCCTTTAAATGGTCTCTCAGTCTGGTTCAGTAGGAATCACAATCATGGGAAAGACTGCTGACCTGACAGTTGTGCAGAAAACCATCATTGACACCCTCCATAAGGAGGGAAAGCCTCAAAAGGTAATTGCAAAAGAAGTTGAATGTTCCCAAAGTGCTGTATCAAAGCACATTAATAGAAAGTTATGTGGAAGGGAAAAGTGTGGAAGAAAAAGGTGCACAAGCAGCAGGGATGACCGCAGCCTGGAGAGGATTATCAGGAAAAGGCCATTCAAAAGTGTTGCGGACTTTCACAAGGAGTGGACTGAGGCTGGAGTCAGTGCATCAAGAGCCACTACACACAGACGGATCCTGGACATGGGCTTCAAATGTCGTATTCCTCTTGTCAAGCCGCTCCTTGGCTAAAGAAAAACAGACCTGGTCTGTTGCTCAGTGGTCCAAAGTCCTCTTTTCTGATGAGAGCAACTTTTGCATCTCATTTGGAAACCAAGGACCCAGAGTATGGAGGAAGAATGGAGAGGCACACACTGCAAGATGCTTGAAGTCAAGTGTGAAGTTTCCACAGTCTGTGTTGATTTGGGGAGCCATGTCATCTGCTGGTGTTGGTCCACGGTGCTTCATTAAGTCCAGGGTCAACGCAGCCGTCTACCAGGAGATTTTGGAGCACTTCATGCTTCCTTCCACAGACAAGCTTTATGGGGATGCTGACTTCATTTTCCAGCAGGACTTGGCACCTTCCCATACTGCTAAAAGCACCAAAACCTGGTTCAGTGACCGTGGGATTACTGTGCTTGATTGGCCAGCAAACTTGCCTGACCTGAACCCCATAGAGAATTTATGGGGCATTGCCAAAAGAAAGATGAGAGACATGAGACCGAACAATGCAGAAGAGCTGAAGGCCGCTATTGAAGCATCCTGGTCTTCCATAACACCTCAGCAGTGCCACAGGCTGATAGCTTCCATGCCACGCCGCATTGAGGCAGTAATTGCTGCAAAAGGGGCCCAAACCAAGTACTGAGTACATATGCATGCTTCTACTTTTCAGAGATCCGATATTGTTCTATGTACAATCCTTGTTTTATTGATTGCATGTAATATTCTAATTTTCTGAGATTGTGGATTTTGGGTTTTCATGAGCTGTAAGCCATAATCATCACAATGATGACAAATCACGGCTTGAACTATCTGGCTTTGCATGTAATGGGTCTATCTCATATATTAGTTTCACCTTTTAAGTTGCATTACTGAAATAAATGAACTTTTGCACGATATTCTAAATTTTTGAGTTTCACCTGTATATATATATATATATATATAAATATATATATATAAATCAGCCCAATCAACTTCTCTTGAGGAAACTGTATATAAATTATATAAACATTGTCTTTGGCACTGGATATAACTATAAAACAAATTCATGCTTCAGACAGGTAACCTTTAGATATTTGGAGGGTAGGTCAAAGGGTCCAAAAAGTACCTTACTGTCTTTAAGGTAACTGTGAAGTTTCAACTGTTATTTATTAAACTTTATTTTAAAATTATGTTTTCAAAAAGATGTTTTTTTTTTTAGTGTTAATTAATTTTACAAATAAATATTGAATTTAGGGCACACAGATCACACAGGTTTTGAAGGAGCTCAACAGTAGCTTCCTATCTATAACTGAAACTCTTTGTGGAGCTTTACAAAGAAGAAAAAGAGGGGGCAAGTAACTTCTCTGAATTAATTAGCCATGGGTGTTATCTGAGCTTCAAAGTTTGAGTTCTGTAAACAACATGCTTATTCTGATAGGAAAGGAGAAGATGTAAGCACTAAATGGATAGTTTGAGTGATATTTTGAGACAAGATCGGTAATGTAGCTTGAGGCAGAGATGTGAATAGTGTTATATGTTGTTCATATTTTGAGTTTTGGTCATTGGTCAATCTGAAGCCTGTGGAGGGATTGGCAGAGTGAGGTGGAGGATAGGTAAGGTAGATGAGCCTGGCAGTAGCATTTATGGTAGACTAAAGGAGGATAGCCCGTGTAGAGGTATAAATATATAATAAGTATATTCGTGCGCCGCCTATAATATATATAATCCATTGTGTGTTCTGGCTACTGTAACCACTAATGTGTGTTCATCACATACACAAACAATGATAGCAGAATAAATATGTGTGCTGTCTATAATACATATATTCCAGAGTTGTGTGCTCTAGCTGCCACAACTACTAATGTATGTTTATCACATTCAAGATCAATCTTGAGACCTTCTCAATCTCCACTGTCACCAGTGATCCTACTGGTTAGTGATCTCTTAATCCCAGTCATGCTGTGGATTCTTCTGCCAGCCCCATGTCATTACTGTGTCCTATAGTCAGTAGAAAGTGACAGATGGAACCATGGCAAGCTTAGCTCTTAGAGCACAGAGTAGTAGGTTTTTGAAGTTTGTACAAACATTCATACACTTTTTGTAAAAAAATTTCAGCAGTACATTTGATGACTTGACGAATGTGATTTGAAAACACTTAAAAAATGATTGCCTTTAAATTTGGCTTTTAAGTGAATGGACATTCCCCAAGAAAAACCACATTCACTGGTAGACATTTGATAGTTTGAGAACAATTTTCCATCCTGCTTCTTTGAATTTTCTCATCACTGTGCAGAAAAAACGACTGTCGATTTGACCCCACTATGATTGGAAAACCAAACATTCTTAAAGCAAAATTTTTCAAACATAATTCTAATAGTGTATGGTCAGCTTAAAGGATAAGTTCACCTATCGTAAAATGTTACATGTCGCACCCATATTCAGGGTGTAATATGTTACTGCAACGCCCTCCCATTCCCCTCGTGTGACAGCTGGTGGGGGAATCTTCTCCCTCGGCTAGCTGCCACAATTTAAAAAAAACGCTGCTGTGGGCAGAGTTCTGTGAATGGAAAACTATAAGTTGGGACCTTTCTGTGAGTACCTGACATGTGTGCTGGGAGCGCGCAGGGCGCGCGCTCTCAGCACATATGTCTTTTTTTAATAGAACGCAAATGTGGGACCGCTCGGCGTCTAGGCCCAGATGCAGGGAGGCCGCACATTTGCATTCGGCCGGCGTGAAGAGGTTAATATATAGCAACAGATCGTTTTCATTTACGATTTTAAATAACTTTGAGTGGGGAAAAGTGGAAGACATCCTTTCTTTTCAGAAATGGCAACTAAATATATTTCTGGAATGAGGAATTCTGCTATGAATACTGACAATGGGAATCTTATACTGGTTAACATGTCATTTAGAATTGTACACACTGATATCATTATTTTTTGGACAAGAAAGTATAAGAAACCTCCACTGGCAGACTAATGCCAGGAGTCTGATATCAGGGTTGCATTTTGGTAAATAGACCCATCAAGTTTGAATGCTTCAGCAGCCTATCAGCTAATTTTTCACAATCAATAACAAGTAAATGAAGCTGAGTATTTTGTATGGAGAGTGGGATACCCATTTAAATTATTAATATGATGGAAAATATATGGAAATAATTTACCTTAAACAACCTTTTGTGTATATCTAATAGGATAATTAATAACAAGCATATATTTGAAATAGAAAGGACAATTTAACCCCTTCGCTCCTAAGGGTAAAGCAACTCTTAACGCCTAAACACAAGTTTGCAACTTTGACATGTTTTAGCAAAACTGTACATATCTTCACAACTACTTTGTGCATCCAAGTGGATTATACCTTGTTTTTTTTCCAGGACAAATTGGGATTTCATTTGGTGGTAAATGGTAATTGATATCTCCTGATTTTTTTTCATTATCAAAGGAAAACTTGTCCAAAATAGTAAAAAAAAAATATATTTTTTAAATGTAGCTGTATATTTCTTACTACTACCATAACCTACCACCAAAGAACAACCCAAAATAATTTTTCATGCTCCTGACTCTTGCAGCGATACCACATATGTATATGTTAGTTGTTGTTTGTACCCGTAGTACAGAGCAGAAACAATAGTACAATAGTACTTTTTATACTTTTTTTTAAATTTTTACATTATTTTAAATTATTGTTTTTATTTATTTATTTTACACACACTTGTTTTTTTCTCTATGAAAGGACAGAGAGAGGTACAATGTATCTCTCTCCTCTATCCAGAGAGAGAAAACACGGGGGTGGCTTCACAGTGATTGATCACTATGATAGCCGATCAGAGGCTATTACAGTGATCAGGTGACCGGAATTGGGAGTTCTGGATCCTGATCATTAGAACGGGACCCAGGGTTTTCAGTGAGTCCCAGGTCTCTGTACTGAGAGCGTTCCCTGTGGTCAAAGACAGGTACACAAATATGCAGCCCCATGGAAAAAAGTCCAGTCCAGTGGGGCCCCATATTTGCGTACAGTTGGCGTGAAGGGGTTAAAACAAAGGGGCAAGATAAAACCTGCAAGATGTTTCCTTCAAAAAATTACACAAATCAATAACTGATAAACATAAAGAATGGATGCTAAAAGTCCCCCAGTCCACTGACCTAGCTTTGCATTAAACAGCTAGTAAGGTCAAGGAAACTTTGAAATATCTGACAAGATGTATGGCATTAAAACAGGTTTGTTGACCAGGGGAACCTTAAATAGACTAGATGTGTATTTTTAATGCAAATTTGACACAAATAGCTTTTGTAAACTATGCAAAAAGTTATTAAAATATTAATCTAAGATTGTGCTTACATCTTCTAGGTTAACAGCAAAATGATAGAAAAATGATGACAGAGTAAGTGACAATCTTCATGCTGGGGCAGATAAAGATTTATTACATGTTGAGAAGAATCTTTCGAATTTATTTCATTTTGAATTACAGGGTATCTGTCTGTTAAACTACTGGCATGTTCTGCCAATATGTCTCCTTGTAGTTCTAACAGAATTTATAATGAAATACATACAAAGTATACCAATAAATTTATATAGTAACCATACCAAAGAAATGAAAACTCATTCTTCTTGGTAACCATAAAATTACCTTCTGTTAGATTTCAGCAAGTGAATTATGGTTTCATCACTTAGAGAAGCTAGCAAAAACAAAATTGCACAATTCCCATTCCTTGTTCACTGTGCAATATTGTCCTTTCTGACTTACTGCATGGCTTGTAGGCTTAAAAAATATCTAAGTACTTTTTGCAAAGTTCCCATCTTACTAGATAAGGTTTAGTTATGGATCTGAAGTTCTTTTAATCATACAAGTAACATTAATCTTCAGAAATCTTCTTACTACATAAATAACGCTGATGCAGACAAGGTTTAACGTATAAACAATTTAGATTAAATCTATTCTCTTCCCTGAAAAGATTTACAGTCATATAAATTCTAACACTTAGAGTTTTGTGAAAATCAAAACATTTATTAAGTGCAGAATACCTGTGTATTGTCTTTTAGTAAAATATAGAAATAGCACATGAATGCTGAAATTCGTGATGAGTAGAAAGACAGGTCTAAAAAAATATATTAAAATATATTGAAAATAAAGGTAATTTTAAACACCCCAAAAATGAAAAAAAAAAAGAGAAAAACCCTTAAGAACACGGTAATGGATGTAGTCATTGCAGATTCACAATTTTTGAGATAAGAGTTACCCTAATTTAAACTTGAGAAAAAGTGTAAAAAAAAAATGCCAAAAAGGAATACTCAGCAATAGTGAACTCAGTAACACCCAACAATAGAGCAATCAAATGAAGTTTATGTATCTAATAACATTCACATGTAAGTGTCCTTTAAATGTAATGATAGTGTTTTGATTTAATCCACACTTCTGTATAAAAAAAACCTCTTTGTTATTCCACCACCACAGTAGGAGAGGGACTCACTCTGAAAACGGACCTCTTAGATGTAATAAAGTCTGAAAGTAATAAATACCACAGTAGATTGAACAGTGACAGAAAATAGGAGATCCTGTGCCTTCAGGCCTCAGAAATTACCCAGTGAAGCTATCTAGAGATAGGCAACCTGAAATCTGGCAATCCCTTACTGGGACATTCCATGATAACAACTAAGTCTGTCTTCTGAAGGGAGGTTATAGCTGACAAACTGTGACAGCCCTCATCATGTTGAGTTCATGCAACTTTCAGTTAAGAAGGTAGCAGAGGGATGTAAACACTATGTCTTCATTAAGGTGATAGAAAAAACTGTCTAAAACAGAGTCATAAGGGGTATCAAGTGGTTTCAGGAGAAGCCCTTTAAGTGAGAAAATATCAAGTAAAGGTGCCATGGATCCTCATGGATCTTAACAGGGTGAAAATGTAAGTGATACCCTGGATAAAGGTACAAATCAGATGTTGAAAGGCCAGGGGCTTTTGGAACAAAATGTTGAGATCCATCCCTTATTGATGCTCTGTTCCATATGCTGATCCATACATTACTGAAGAAGACTCAGAAACATGGAACTGGGGAGATCTGGTGATTACACCTGAGGGAAGTAAGCCTTCCTTGACCAATAACACACTCTGAGGAAAGAGGGATTATGAGCCTAAAGCATGGTTGAGATTATCACCTCAGAGAGGATCCACTCCTTCAGCACCTAGGCTTTAAAAGCAATGCCATTAAAGCCTTTCATGATGTCACTTAATCCCACTCCCCCTTCTCCTCCAGCCACTGCAGCTGAGTAACTGTCCTGATAAGGCAATGGACACAAGAAAGGGCATCTACATAATCCTGAAGTTTCCTGGCTGTATGTTTTACATAAACTTAAGTGCATATAGAAGCAGGAGACACCTTGTCATTCAATGTTTTTCTCTTTACTATTGCACATCCACTTGAGAGGCAAATGATCAGTGACTAGCTTGAACTGTCTACCCAACAGGCTATATTTAAGGACAGCCAGGGTGCATTTGATAGCCAAACAATCAATCTCAATAATAGCATTATTTTTCTTTTGTTTATTAAGCTTTCTGCTAAAATGAACCACTGGGTGCTCCTCCCCATCACTGATTTGGGACTGTACAGTGCCATGTCCCACATCAGAGGTGACTGTTTGTACCACAAACTCTTGTTAAGTCTGGGGTCATGAGCACTGGTTGGGCACAAAGAGCTCACTTCAACATCTGAAATGCTTTCTCTTCCTCAGAATTCCACTTAATCATAACTGACCCTCTACCGTTTTTCAGGTCTGTCAGTGGAACTGCAATGGTTGCACAATTGGGAATAAAATGACTATAGTAACCTGTGATTCCAAGAAATGCTCAGACTTGATTTTTATTTATAGGTTGGATCCACTTTTGAATTGCCCCAATCTTAGTGAACTGAGACTTATTCAACCCTCAAGCAATGATGCAGCCAAGGTATTTTTAGCCTCCTGCAAGCCTATGCCACACTTTTTAGGGTTGATAGTAAGCCCTGTTTTCCTTGGGGAATCTTCTGCTGCTTGCACCTGGAGCAAATTAAACTTCCAATGACTATGAATGACCATGAATAACTACATTGTTCAAATAAGTGACTGCGTATTGGCAAAGTGGTCTGAAAAAGGTAAGTGGATTCACACACCCACAGACAGCCAGAGACCATAGCAGTGGAGCTGATGTGGGCTACAAATCGCCCTGCATCCAGTGAGATGGCACAGGTAAACTTGGCCATCTACACAATCAATCTGATCTGTAAGATTAGGGAGAACTGCTGTCAGAACCTAGTTCCTAATAGAGTATCCTAACTTAACTGTTCACTGTCAGACAATCCCAGACAGAGGCAAACCCAGGTCTAGGAACAAAGCCAATCCAGAGACTGAAGTTTCAGTCTTTTCCCAGGAAGTAGAATCAGTCACAATTATCACAGTTGCCTTAGTAAGGCTGGTTACTGTGTGGAAAACTACTTTGGTACAAATAGATCAGATTGCTGCCACTCTAAAAAAGGAAAATCACCAACCTGTTGATGATTGGGGAAGATCTTGGTAGACACATTTAGGCCTATTAGATGCCTTTTATTCAAAGAACTAAAGCCGGTAAGATGGCTACCTCTAAAGCAGAGTCTGCAGTGTGGGTCTGCAGGGCTGCTGATTAGGCAATACAGCTGGCCCTCCTGTACCAGGCCTGGGCCCAATCAATTCAAAAGTGGGCCTGGGCAGCTGCAGAGCAGGGCTGGCTGTACTGCCTATGCTAACTCTGGTGTTCATGCTACATTGGGCAGTCAGTTCAGACTATGTTATTGTTGTGTGTTCAGACACTGTTATTGTTGTGTGTACCCACATGGAAGAAAAACATGTTTCAAATATATTTAAAAAAATATTCTTCCCAAGTATATTGACATATATTTGCAATACTACAATTTTGGGCATATTCAATATATTTCAAAATATATTTCAATAAATATATATATATATATATATATATATATATATATATATACACTGCATGTTGAAATGCGTTTTTATTACAAAATATATAAAATATATGAAAAATACAACTCTACATATTTGGAATGCATTTACAAATATATGTAAAAATATAAGTTAAAATGTTTTTGCTATATGTTAAAAGAAATCTGAAGAATATATTTAAAAAAAAAATATGTTTAAAAATATTTTTCATACATTTTGTAATATATAAAAAATGCATTTCAACATGCAGTATGTATATATATATATATATATATATATATATATATATATATTGAAATATATTGAATATGGCCAAAATTCTAGCATTTCAAATATATGTCAATATATGTGGGAAGGATATTTTTAAAATATATTTCAAATATATTTTTCTTCCATATGGGTAACCAGATGCCTCGAGACTGCAAACAACTGGCAGTCTCTGAAGCTATCATTGGACAGTGTCATACCTCCTAAACGGCTTGAGTTACAGACTGTCTTACAGATTACACAATGTGATGATAGTGCACACTGGAGGTGGAAGGGGGGTGGCAGAGACTGCTTCTAGTTCCTTTAGCTATTATTTTTCACACCTTCTACCTATCAAAGAGGAGCACAGAATCTGCCCATCACAGAGGGGCACAGGGTCTTCCCAGCCACTTGTACCTGACTGAAGTGCACTAAAAAGGTGGCTGGCTTTAGTAAAGGTAGGCTGCAAGGAAGGCTAGGAGAGCAGGAGCTCCTTCTACATTTTCTATTTTTTTATTATGTTCCTATGCCCACCATGGTCCCTACTGGAGGGTCTGTACTGAGGTGGAGCTGGGAGGGTGGTCTGTGTTGCAGGGAGTTTAGGACTACGGTGGGAATCTTTACTGGGTGAGGATTTGGGGCTGTGGGGGAAATGTTTATGGGTGATTATGATCTTAGAGGGAAGATTTGTACTGAGAGGAGGGGGTAAAGTTTAGTTGTCCTGAGCATTCCCATGTGGTGCAGTTTTGGAGCCCATTCATTTGAATGGGCTATAAACAACACCAGAAAATTAGTGCATGTACTACTTTTAAAAACATGCTGCAGTAATATGCGATTTGGTGGTGTGTTTGCAATCTGCTTTTGGGTTGCTGTGAACAATACAATGGCACTCTCAGCAGTACTTTCCAGTGCAGTGTGGGAAACATTCACAGATCACATCTAATAAAAAATAAATTAAAAAACAATAAATAAATTAAAGCTCTATAACATAATTAACAAAGAATGAAGGACTCGGTCATATGTGCTGTGCTTTCTGAAGAACAGTCAGCATTTAGATCATTCTGCAGCTTTTAACGGACAGTGAGCCTCACAGCCTGCTTTAACCCTACACTAACGCACCGCAATCGTGTGCTTTGCATGCTGTTGCGGGGCATTTGCAGAGCAGCACTATTCACTTGCATGGGTCTTCTTTGATGGAAGTATAATTTCTGCCATGGCTCTGCAAAGCATAGCATCGCAGTCGTGGCATGTGTATACCCTTAGCCACTGTCTCTATTGCTAAAAGTGGGGGGGTAGCAGTTGGTGGGCGGTAGAAATGTTGCTCAACCATGGGTTTTTACCGCCCCCAAACGCATGTGTGAATGAGCCCTAAGGACTCATTTATCCATATACTCTGGCTGTGTAAACTAGTGGATTGTTCATAAGGCTGGAACTGCCTGTTACTCCAAGGAAACTTTGAACACAGACACAGTTCCTAATTTGACAGGTGTGCAGGCATCAATGAGTGGCCTTAAATGTGCACTGTCATCATTTGGAGCCATACACCTGCATCCACATGCCTGTCACCCATAGCGTACTATATGTTGCCTGCAGTCACATAAACAAACCACTGATTCATACTATACAGGCCATAGTGCCCTTGTGAATGAGCCCCAAGACTTCATTTACACACAGAGCTTTATTAAATACAGTTTTAGCTTTTAGATTTAGCAGGGATTTTGTTGTGTTTGTGTCCACTAATAATGATTGTTAGTGTATTTTTAGCCTAGGTACTGTATCATTTGATATTTTTGGGGGTCTGCAAATGGGGGGCTTATTGGAATATGGAAGCCCCCTTTAGCAAGGACCCCCCAGATCCTGGCCCCCACTCTATGTGATTGAATATGGGGTACATGATACTGCTACATATTGACAAAAAAAAGTGTAGTGTAAAAAATGACAGTAGATGGTTTTTTACTAAAAGCAAAAATAAAACACATCCCCCAAAGTCACTCCTGGATCTCGTGCCTTCTGTTTGCTCTATCAGGGGCACCAAGCAGAAGTTGTAAGAGGACGTCCTCATCTCCACCACCAGGTGCATGACAGTACCAGAAGGCTATGTCGGAGCCTGAGAGACGGGCATCTCCTCTAGACAAAATCTGCCATCATATTGCGGCATTGACCCAAGCCATCGAGGAACTGCAAGAAGGGTATACCCGACTCGAGAATTGCCTTCAGACCCTACCTACGCCCGCACCCTCAGCCAATGCCGTGGCAGCACCTGCTTCAGCTGCTGCTCCAGGAACCATGATGACACCTTCTGCGATGATGCTGCCCCCTGAGCCAAGGGTCCCCACACATGAGAAATTTTCTGGTGATCGCAGTAAGTTCCGGGAGTTTCGTAATGCATGTGAACTATATTTTGCATTTCAACCTCGTAGCTTTTCACTGGAGGCAACCAAGGTGGGGTTCGTGATATCTCATCTTCAGGGTGAACCACAGGCATGGGCTCACCATCTGCTGGAGAAGGAAGATGCCAAGTTACCCTTCTTAAATCTTTTCTTCGACTGCATGGCCCAGTTCTATGATGATCCCCAGCAATCTGCATCAGCAGAAGCAGCTCTTTATTCTCTTCAGCAGGGTCGCAGGGCAGTGGAGGACTATGTAACTAAGTTTAGACCAATTGGAATGACACTGCCCTACATTATCAATTCCGCTTGGGCCTGAACCCCTTAAAGATGAATGAGCCCATGTTGGGGTACTAAACACACTGGAAGAACTCATTATTCTAGAATATTCAGATTGACCGTCATCTTAGGGAGCGAAGACTAAAAATGTCTGTTTGTCAAGTCCGCCCAATTTGGATGCTACCCAGGGCACAACCATTGGCAAGCATGGCACCAATCAATTATACCACACCATCAGTCGAAGAACCTAAACCAATGCAATTGGGATTACTGCGAGCCTCTCTACCACCTGAAGAGAGCCAAAGTCCCCTACTGTGGGGAACCTGGCCACTACGTACAAAATTGTCCTACAAAGCTGCGTAAGTTCCTGACCATCTTGTCTGCTAATCTACCATCTGCACCCATCAACCCTGCTCATGTTGCTATCTCCATCTTATTTCAGCTTCCAGGAAGAACCCTTCCAGTCTCTGCTATCATCATTGACTCCGGAGCCTGCAGCTGTTTTATCGATTTAACTTTTGCCCTTCAACACCAGATACCCCTACGAACCAAAATGCAGAGACTTTCAGTATAGTTGGCTGATGGATCCAGCATCAAATCTGGGGCAGTTACCCAGGAGACTACTTCTCTACCAGTTTTGACATCTCCCTCTGGCCACAAGGAGCTGCTATGTCTAGATGCTATTGCTTCACCTCTATTTACAGTCATCTTGGCTATCCCCTGGTTACAAGCACACAATCCTAGCATTGACTGGGTATCTGGTAAAGTGGACTTTCAATCAGCCTACTGCCATGAACATTGTCTGCCCCAACTTTCCACTCCATCTGTGCCCCTACTGTGTATGGATATTGATACTGAGTTACGTCAAGTAGTTCCTGCAGCCTATCATCGTTTTTAATAAATGTGGTGCTGACACTCTTCCGCCATTCAGACCTTATGACTGTCCAATTGAATTGTTACCTGGGGCCGAAATTCCCTTTGGTCAGGTCTTCCCACTATCAGAGCATGAATTAGAGACACTGAAGGAATATATTGATGACAGCCTGAACAAGGGGTTCATCTGCCCCTCTACTTCCCCAGCGGGAGCAGGTGTCTTCTTTGTGGAAAAGAAAGATCATTCCCTCCATCCGTGTGTAGATGACTGTGAGCTGAACAGAATTACAGTTAAAAACAGATAGAAAAAGTTAACAGTCGACTAGAGCAAACTGCAAAAAAAAACGGTATTTTGAATGCAATGCAGAGTAATCAAAAAACATTAATAGTAGATGCAAATAATTTCTTTATTATGATCACTAGGATCCTCTGAAAAGGTGGGCATATGACATGGTGAACACACAGTCAATAAAAATAGTGAGTTAAAAGCAAAAACAAAAAAATGTCCTGCATGTACACTTAGCTGAATCATGGTGATTAAGTGTATGGCTGGGAAATCAATATATATTGATAAGAAGAAATCTTCATATAAGAGAGGTTGTAGCAATGTATGGAGAAGCCACTTTCAATGTGGTCTGAGTGATTCGATCTTCATCTTGATATCATACTCATGAATATGGTGATTTTTCTTATACATATCATTCACTACTCATGTTGACTCCTTAGGATTTTTTCTACATGCTACTTCTATATCCAGAACTGATGACCACACATATGAAGTGAAAAGATGTATCCTCTTAAAGTCATGTCATTATTGGAAATCAGCAAGGAACTCTAACTGTGAAGATAGAATCGCTCAGACCACATTGAAAGTGGACTCTCCATACATTGCTACAACCTCTCTTACAGTTGTGTTCAAAATAATAGCAGTGTGTTGAAAAAAGTGAATAAAGCTCAAAATCCTTCTAATAGCTTTTATTTCCATACACACAAATGCATTGGGAACACTACACATTCTATTCCAAATCAAAACATGAAGAAAAATATATCAAATTTGTGTTGTTCCTCTAAAAAAAATTGAAAAAAAGTGAATATTAGACTGTTCAAAAAAATAGCAGTGTTTGTATTCTTCTTTACAAACTCAAACATTCACTATATAAACTGAAAAATGTTTGAAGATTTTGCTTTCCTTTGAATCACTTAATGAATATTTAGTTGTATAAGCACTGTTTCTGAGAACTGCGGTACATCTATGTTGCATGGAGTCAACCAACTTCTGGCACCTGTGAACAGGTATTCCAGCCCAGGATGATTGGACTACATTCCGCAGTTCTTCTCTATTTCTTGGTTTTGCCTCAGAAACTGCATTTTTGATGTCACCCCACAAATTTTCTATTGGATTAAGATCCGGGGATTGGGCTGGCCACTCCATAACGTCAATCTTGTTGGTCTGGAACCAAGATGTTGCACGTTTACTGGTGTTTTTGGGGTCGCTGTCTTGTTGGAACACCCATTTCAAGGGCATTTCCTCTTCAGCATAAGGCAGCATGACCTCTTCAAGTATTCTGATGTATTCAAACTGATCCATGATCCCTGGTATGCGATAAATAGGCCCAACACCGTAGTATGAGAAACATCCCCATATCATGATGCTTGCGCAACCATGCTTCACTGTCTTCACAGTGTACTGTGGCTTGAATTCAGTGTTTGGGGGTCGTCTGACAAACTGTCTCCGGCCACTAGACCCAAAAAGAACAATCTTACTTTCATCAGTCCACAAAATGTTGCACCATTTCTCTTTAGGCCAATCAATGTGCTCTTTGGCAAATTGTAACCTCTTCAGCACATGTCTTTTTTTCAACACCAGAGCATCCAATTCCTGGGATTAATTATCTCCGCCTAAGGCTTTTTGATGGACCCCCAGAAGGTCTCTGCTACCTGGTGTGGCCTGCACCATCAGACAGGAAAGGAATCCAGCGCTTTGTAGGTTTTGCAAATTTGTACAGGAGATTTATCAAGGGGTTCTCAGCCATTATCACCCCCATCAACCAGCTGAACAAACAAGGCATTCAATTCTGTTGGACACCTGAAGCCCAAACTGCCTTTGATTCATTAAAAGGACTGTTCACCTCGGCACCCATTCTAAGTCACCCAAATACGGCATTACCCTTTGTGGTAGAAGTGGATACCTCATAAAATGCAGCTGGGGCAGTTCTATCACAACGTCAGGGACTGAAGCTCCTAAAATATCCAGTTGCATTCTTTTCCTGTAAATTATTATGATGTAGGGGATCGAGAACTACTTGCTATTAAATTGGCCTTGGAGGTGTGGCGGTACCTCTTGGAGGGAGCACCACACCCCATCTTGATCTATACAGATCACAAGAATCTGGAATACTTAAAGACTGCAAAATGTTTGAAACCTTGACAAGCTAGGTGGGCACTTTTTTTCTCCAGATTCATATTTCATATTATCTATAGACCAGGCTCTAAGAATGTTAAACTCAATGCCTTATCTTGAATGTTTGATGATCCCAAGGATCCTCCCATTCCAGACACTGTGCTTTCAGCAGGAAACTTCTTTCTCTTACAAACAGACCTTTTATCACAAGTTCAGCAAGCATCACTGGGGGTTCTCTCTCCACCAGGAGTGACCTTATTTGCTAGAGAGGACTTACTGTGGACTGGGGACAGAATCTTTGTACCAGAAAGTGTTCGATTAGCAGTTTTGGAACTGTGTCAAGATCATCCCTTGGCAGGACATTTCGGGGTCCACAAACTTCAGACCTGGTGCAGTGCCTGTTCTGGTGGCCTGAATGGGAGAAGGATTGAAAGGCATTTGTGAATTCCTGCCCTATGTGTATACACAACAAGAGCAATAGAAACAAGACCTGGGGGTTACTGAGGCCCCACCAGTCCCCGATCGACCTTGCTAAATGATTTCAATAGATTTCATTGTAGAGCTACCACCATCAGAAGAATGTTTGGTCATCTTTGTTGTGGTGGACCGATTTTCCAAGATGGCCCATTTTATTCCCATGAAGGGGGTACCCTCTGCAATGGAAAATGCCTAAGTCTTCATAAGGGAAGTTGTGAGGCTCCATGGTGTTCCTGGAAATATTGTCTCTGATCGAGCAGTGCAATTCACATTGAAATTCTGGAATGCACTTTGTGAAATACTAAAAGTGGAACTTTCATTTTCCTCCGCTTATCACCCTCAGATTAACGGGCAAACAGAAAGAACCAATCAGACCTTGGAACAGTATATCTGCTGCTTCACGTCATTCTGCCAAGACGACTGGGTGTCACTATTACCTTTGGCTGAGTTTGCATACAACAACTCAAAGCACTTGGCCACGAAGCAGTCTCCCTTCTTTTCAAATTATAGATTTCACCCTTCATTTCTATCTAACGTGGTGCCTGAATCATTAATCCTGGCTGTGCAAAACACCTTTGAGTTCCTTCAGCAAACCAACAAGGTGCTACAGGAGGCAATCTTGAAAGCTCAACGGGACAAGAGGTTCTTTGATAGGAAAAGGAAGGGGAATTGATTCTGGAACCTGGTGAGGAGGTATGGTTGCCCACAACTAATCTAAAATTGACATGTCCTATGAAGAAACTTAGTCCCCAGTTCATGGGTCCCTTTCCAGTAAAGAGGAAAATCAATGATGAATCTTATGAACTTACATTGCCAGATTCACTAAAGATTCACCCGGTATTCCATGTGGCGCTGCTTAAACCTTCAGTTCCTAATCATAATCCTTTTCCTGACCAGAAGTTGTCCTGCCTGAACCAGTAATTGTTAACGGCGAAGAAGAATACAAGGTAGAAACACTTATAGATTGCAGAAAGAGGAGGAATCAGCTCCAATATTTAATTAAATGGAAAGGATATGGACCCGAAGATAATTTGTGGGAACCAGAGTCCAATATTCATGCTAAAAAACTTAATCTTGGCTTTCAGATGCAAGTATCTTAAAAAACTGGCTCGGTGGCTGCCCATAGGGAGGGGGCACTGTCAGGGAAAAGAGAGAATGCCCAGGCGCACATTTATGACCACTGGACGTGCCCGTGCACATGTGCACATGCCTGCCACCGAACAGGCGCCAGGCGGGCTATTTAAACCTCTACTGCACTAGGAGTCCTTGCCTTCTGGTCTACCACGTTCTGATTGGTTGCTGTCCGTTGTATCCTGATACTGTTGCCAACCTGACCTGTCTTGACTTCGCCTGAACTCCACCTGCACCGACCCAGCTTACCCTTAACTACGCTTTTGCCTGTTCCTCTGCTATCTGCCTATGGTTGCTGACTTCTGGCCTGAACAATGGCTACCCACTTACTTTCTCCCTGTACCTGATCCGCCTGATAGATCCTGACCCGGCTTGTCTGTCTCTGCTACTTCTCCAACCTGTGACTATCACTTGCTACCAGCTGTCTGCAGTTGCCAAGTTCCTGCTAGTACCTTCTAGCTGCTGCTTCTGCTCACCTGCATCCGCAACTGACCTGCATCCTGGCTGTCCGTGCTACCACCTGTGGGCTGTCACCGCAGACCTGCCAGGCACTTGTGCCACTCCTGACTCTCATGCCTTCTGTTTGCTCTATCAGGGGCACCGAGCAGGAGTTGTAAGAGAATGCCCTCATCTCCACGTCAGGCTCCCCCACCAGGTAAGTGAAACAGCGGAAGAAGATTCCCACTCGCTGTCACTCAAGGGGGTGGGGGAGGCAGCAGCTGCTGGAACATGTTACATGTTCCACCCTAAACATGGGTGGAACATGTTCCAAAAGTGGAACTTTTACTTTAACCACTTCCCACCCAGCACATTCATGGCCAGGTGGGAGAAGCACCGTTCTGAGTGGACATGTCCGTACATCCTTTCCGAACATGTCCCACGCAACTGCACTCTCCCTGTGTTTCTGTGTCTCTTGGACACAGTACATCCCTGATCTGGAGATGGGCTCTGTGATTGGCTCATTTGATCACATGGTGGCTGTGTCCCAACACAGCCATCATGTAATGTAAACACAGGGCAGTGTTTACTTGATCACCAGTATCAACATAATATCAGCACTGAAGCAGTAACATCTGTATAACATCAGCAGTGCAGCAACAAACATCCAAACACCATGTCTAAAAAATACACCATCGAGGAGGCCTTCTAGATACTGAACATGAAGGATGAGAGTAGTTGGGAACTCTCTCTGTCAGACTCAGATGAGCCAGTTGAAAGCAGTGGGTTAGTGGCTGATTCTGAAGAGAGGAGAGTCCCAACAAAGAGATTCAGGTAATCTGAGGAGCAGCAGGCAACCACCAATATCGCTTTAAATCCTGGTGCAGTGGTGAGCACAAGCACCGTAGCACTCCCAGATGATAGGCCAGGTAGTAGTGGTGGTATGTCATGTCCATAACAATGATGTAGGGCCCGTACTAGCTTTCCCATATGGCTGCCTACAATCCCCCTTTTACAGTGTTGCCAGGCCCTCAGATAGAAATGGAAAATGTTATGCTATTCCTTTTTTTTCATTTATATTTTGATGACAGTTTGCTGAATTTCATTGTAAAGCAGCAAAACCTGTATGCCAGCCAATACATTGTCAACAATCCCAATTAATTGTATGCTCACCCATTTGTGTGGGAAGCTGCTACCATGGATAAATTTAAAGTTTTTCTTGCACTTATATTGAATATGGGACTGACAAAAAAAAAACAAAGTCCATGCCTACTGGTCCACTCAACCCATACATCACATGCCAATCTATTCTTCTTGCCAATCTATTTACTGCCATGAGGTGATAATATATTTTTTACACCTCAACGATAATACGCAGTGCCCTTCTCTAAAACATCCTAATTATGACAAGCTGTTCAAAATTTGACCACTCAATTTTTTTTTTATGTTAGTTTTCAGAAATATTTACTCTTAACAAACATATTTGTGTGCATGAGTCCCTCGTCCACTTCACTGGAAGGCTGGGCATTAAACAGTATATCCCCAGTAAACAGGCCAAATATGGGGTAAATTTCTACAAGGTATGTGACAGGGCCACAGGACATACATATAACTTCAAAATTTATGAGGGAAAAGATAGGCAGCTAGTCCCCCCTTGATGCCTTACTTATATGGGTAAATTGTGTGGAAACTTATTGAATAGCTATTTGAGTAGGGTTACCATATGTACATTGATAATTTCTACACAATTCAGCCATCTCTTTCTCAAGCAAACTGTAGCCTGGGGGACAACAGGGACCAAACAAAGTCCACAAAGTTTGTCACTATAAATCACAAAGGGGGGGAGTCAGCTGGTTTGCAAAATGAAGAGATAATAGTCCTAAAGTGGAGTGATAAAAGAGATGTCTAAATCCTTTCCTCAATCCACGATAACACCAAGTATACAGCACCATAATGACAAGTGCATACACGACTATAACCAGTACATTGGGGGTGATATGAATGACCAAATGTTACAGCCCCACTTAGCAACCAGGAGATCAATCTATTGGCATAAAAAGGTATCCATCTACTTATTGCAGTTAGCCATGCACAATTCTTATGTCAATCTTTTGTAAGTGCACACAAAGACCTGAAACACCAAGAGGACATTGTAAGAGCACCTCTCTATCCAGATGGCCTCACCCCTTAACAAATTCACTCCTATTCAGTGAGCAGACTTCTTGAAAGACATATCCTCCCTCCCACACAAACAGGCTGTAAACCCTCCATAAAATGTTGTGTATGGTCCAGACCAGTATGAGAATTTGCTGTGACACCCCATACTAATGTCCTCAATGTCCCTCCCAGCCAGGCCTCTGTATTTGAGAGTGCTTCTGGATCTATCATACATCACTACACTATTGGTGAAATAGAAGTGAAGTGAAGATATTTTTCCAGTGCCCACTATTTCCCTGTATTACCATGCCTCTGCCTGCTGTCTGAACTGACCCTGGACTTTTTATCAATAATGCTTCTGCCTGCTACCTGAAGTGACCCTGGCCTGTTAATCGACCATGCTTTTTGTCTGAACTTATCTTTTGCCCTGCCACTGTATTAGTGGGATTCCACGTATATGAGGGGCTCCAGAGTAGTTTTTCCAAGGGGAGAAAATGAATTTTTTTGTTTTTCTCTGGGTTTTGTAATTTCTGTGTGGAGACACATGGTGCATCTAACAGGAGTGTCATTGGGTGTCATGGGATCTTATATATATTGGTGCAAGATACTGTGAACTATTACAAGACTTTTTATTGTTCATTCACTATTTATGGGCTTATAATGGCACAATTTGTCTGCTGAAGTTTGCTACATGATATCATGTTTTGGGTAGTCCCACTTTTTTTTCTGCAAAGCAAAAAATACACAAGATAATACACACAATAATACCAATACTTATGACAAGTATAGTAGCAACATAATGTGAGTACATATATACAGATGTGGCGGATGGTAACTAGTCTTACCCCAAAGCACAGGGTAGAGTCACAGAGCATGAACCAAACAAAGGCATCACAAAGATCCCCCCACACCAGGCTAACTTACATTATGGTCATGATTATTGGTATTATTGTGTGTATTATGTTGAGTAGTTTTTCCTTTGCTGTTGAACTTTAGTTCCTCACTGTACTCCTGAAGAAGTGATAATCCTCGAAATATGTTGAGACTGGCTGACTACATATCGACCTCCATCATGGATTAACATCTCTTTGGTGTGAGATAGCACCACCAGTGTGACTGTAGTACAGCCTAATAAGAGGGTTTTTAAAAAAATTTTTCCTGCTGCCCCTTCCTCTCCTATACGTTTATCATTTCAATCACAGTGATGAGACAATCAGCCACAGTAAGACATTTAAATGGTGTAAACATTTACAAGATGGCCATACGTTAGTCAGTGACAATCCCGGCTGTGGTGGTTCCCAGCCCACAGCAGTCATTCCTGTGAACATTTAGCACATGGATGCATAACCTGTTGTGAAATTGTACAAGTGATGAATCTTTATGTGGGAACGGTGAACACAATGATGACAATGTGAAGCAGGCTGTCCTAAGATGGTTCAGGCGTACTGACAAATCTTTCTATGCCAAAGCTTTCCAGACATGAGTTAAACACTGGGATAAGTGTATAAATGTAGCAGGAGAGTATGTTGAAAAATAAATGCAGTTTCCACTCTTTGAAATTTGTTATTTTATTATATAAACTCAAAAGTTCCAGTTTGACTTGAACACCCCTCGTACATACCTTTAATTAGCATTATTAGGATTTTTAGAATTTTGCATTTTAACTCTTTTCAAGGATTGGAAACCATTTTTAAGTGTCAAATACAGGGTATTCTAAGACATTTGCCTTATAATTTCACTGAATGATTGAGTGTTCAACTCCGGCTTAGACAAACATTTACTTGCAAACATCCCCAGTGACAATGTATAGCCTGAACTGAACTACACATAAAAAGTTCTCCTTTAGATGAGTTATGTATACAAAAACTCACGTATTCCTACATTACAGCACATCTCAAACACTAAGTCAAAGCAATTAAAGCACATTGCAAGTTTTACAGTAATCTTTAACTTTTTAACTTTTTTTAAATGTATGAATTAAATAATTATTATTCCAGGCTTCATGGGAACTTTTGCACTTGTCCAAATGTGTATTTTATCTGAATTAATCTTGACATTAATCAGAAGTCTTGGTCTCTTAACATTAACATTACGGAACTGAAAATCGTCTGTTCAGGATTCAAAACTTTGATGATAATGCATTTACAAGGAAATAACCAGGAAGGTCAAACTGGCAGTGTCTTGTATGCAAAGAGGATCCTGAACACTCTTCTGAATACAACTAAAAGTAATGTTAACTGATGACTACAAAGCAGCCAGAATATATTTGCATTTGATTAAAGCAAAGTAAATGTTCACAAAATACAGACACTATTCTGCTATAGCTTTCTGCTTCTCTGTGGAATATTCACAGTAGAATATGTTTCTCAATTATTTTCATATTTAAAAATACATAATAGTAAATGCAGTGAGTAAATATATATTGGTGTTTTTTAAGATTAAAAATGCTCTCAAATCTGTTTAAACATGGCCTTGTTGATAATATATGCAACATATCATTAACTCAGCTGTAATGGATTTCCTTGGCTGGGTGCTCAGCAGTCATATGTGACCTGCTCCTCCATGCGTGGTGCAGTCAGGAGGCAGGCACTTGCCTTTTGGTGTGCTTTCTTTGGTTTGTACTCCTGGTGAGTTTTATTCTTCTGTTGTCTGTGGGTCTTCCCCTATTCCCCCTGCTGCTGTTCCTCCTTTCTTTTCCTGGGTTTTGCCTGTTGATCTTTTTATGACTGATGCCTGTTGATCGTTTTATGACTGATCTCTCTTCTGTGGGTCTGTCTTGACTTTTCAGGAGTGACCTAATCAGGTGAACTGTAAGCGCAGAAGAGTGTAGTGAGGTACAATTGTGCCTCTTGCTTCCCTTTGTCAATGGTTCCTAAGGACACCATGGACATCACCAGCCTCATTCATTTGAATGGCTGGGAATAGGTTAGAATAGACCAGTGAAATTAGTAGCCCCAACAGATCAAAAAGCTTAAGGAAATTTAACTCTTAACAAAATAAAGCTAAAGCCCTCAACTTTATACAAAACACAGCAGTTCAGAAACAAAACAAATCCTTTTTAAGAGTACCATTTTGTGTGTGTGTGTGTGAACAACTACTGTAGTTTCTTGGCCCCCATTGCAATGTTTTCCTTCTAGGTTAACCACTTACTGTCCGGCCTATAGCAGAAATACTGCTACAGAGCAGCACGGGTGCACAAAATCACGTATATATACGTGATTTTGCATTTCCAGGTAGGGGGCGCGCGAGACCTACCCGCACCGCCGGACGTGGCCCTGGGTGTCAATCACCAGGTCCCACCCAGTGATTGCCGAGGATCACTGAAGGGGAAGAGGGCTGCTTTGTTTAGCAAAAGTCCTCCTCCCTGTAAGCTTGGGCACACTGCTCTGGATGGCTGAGCAGAACCATAAAAAGCAGTGTGCTTTACAGAGAAGCACCCCCCCCACCTCCCAGTAAAACACTCCCAGCACACAGTTAACCCTTTGATAACCCTTATTGTTATCCCCTTCCTGCCAAGTTCCATTAGTACAGTGTCAGTGCTTTTTTTTTAGCACTGATTACTGTATTGGTGTCACTGGGGATGTCAGTGACACCAAGTCATTTCCCCCCAGTGTCAGAATGTCTGCCGCAGTCCCTCTATAAGTTGCTTATTGCCACCATTATTAGTAAAAAAAAAAATTCCAGTATCTATACCATTTGTAAACTCTATAACTTTCATGTAAACCAATTCATTTTGACGTATTGGGATTTTTTTTAGCAAAGACATGTCGCAAAATACATTTTGGCCTAAATTTATGACGAAATTAGATTTTTTAAATTTTTTTTTTACTAGACATGTTTAACCGCTTCCCCTCTGCCCTATAATAGAAATACTGCTACAGCGCGGCATGGGTGCGCAAAATCACATATATATGTACTCCCACGATTTTCGTGCCCCTCCCAGATAGCGTCAGATTGCCCGTCAGTACACCAGTAATCACATTTAACCCCTTGATTGCCAGGAACACACTCACATACACAATAAACCTGCATTGCTTTGCTAGTATGGTGTCTGAACGGATCAATATCTTTGATCAGATTATGCAGTATTGCACCAGATTATACAGTTGAAATAGTGCAATGCCGAATAACAAAAAGAGGCCTGGTCAGGAAGGGGGGGTAAATCCTCAGGATGGCAAGTGATTCCTTTTAGGGAAGAGCAGTTTGCCTGCCCGCAGGGCCGCTCTGCAGCGCAATCTGTCATCGGCTGTGTACCTCAGATACGGCCGATGACAGATCTGTGTACCGGCCCCGTTTCCAGTACCATGTGACTTGCTGTGACCAATCAAAGCAGGTCACATGACAGTTGTATACAATGGATGGCTTCCTTTCATGCCATCCATTGTATACTAGTGTGTCTAGCTGTGAATGGTCACAGCGATCACATGCACAAGCTGAGCTAATCACAACCCATCTGTGTCATGTGATTAATCACAGCTAAGCACAAAAAAAGAAAACCCTGAATGAATCGATGTCATTCAGGTAAATGCTTGCTTATAGTAAGTAATTCTTTGCTATAAGCAAATTGTGTAAAAAAAAAAAAAAAAAAAGATGACTTACTATGGTAACATTATACTACTTTGGTCATAGTGAAATATGAAAAAAAAAAATCTTAAAAAAAGAGAAAAAAAGTAATAAAAAATTAAAACTAATAAAAATTTTTTAAATTGTTTTTTAAAAATTATAATTTTTTTTCGTACTGTCACCAGTCAGTGTTCCTGATTACCACCATGCCAGTTATATGATGACACTGTACTGCACTGGTGACCGTATGTAAAACAAAATAGTGAAAATAATTTTTTAAATTTTTTCATTTTCCAAAAAATTATGACAAAAAAATTACAACTTCAAAAAACTCGCCATGCCTGTTATGAAATACATCGGACTGTCGACTTTGCAAAAAGGGGTCATTTGGGGGAAATCTGTACTGTTCTGACATTCTTGGACCTCAAGAAATTAGATTGGCTGTCATTACTTCAGGATTGATCAATATTCAGATATATTGCATAGTTTGTGAACTCTATAACTTTCCTACAGACTAAGTAATACATCCTAATTTGGGTTTTTTTCACCAAAGAAATGTAGTAGAACACATCTTGGCCTAAATTTATGAAGAACAATTTTTTGTTAATTTAGCACAAAATGAAAACCGCAGTGTTTCTTAAATACCACCAAAAGAAAGCTCTAGTTGTGTGAAGAAAATGATAAAATTTTAGTTTGGGTACAGTGTTGCATGATCGTGCAACTGTCATTCAAAGTGTGAGAGCGCTGAAACCTGAAAAATGGCCTGGGCAGGAAGGGGGTAAAAGTGCCCTGTATGAAAATGGTTAAAGAACTTCATTAAACCCAGCAACTGTTGGGACAATGAACACTTTGGTCAGGACTATGTAATGTACAGCATAATGTATAGACTGCAGGGGTCAGGAGTAAGTAACATCAAAACAACATATAGAGTGCAGTATCAGAATGAGCCCACCTGTTCATATCACATTTCCCCCTTACATCAAGAATGCCCATCAGAGTTCTTCCTCAAACAGAGTCCCCAGAGTGCCCCCTCTACATCAGAGTCCTCTGCTTACATCAGGGTCTACAGAGTTTCCCCCTGACAGAGTTCTTTGAGCCCCCCTTACATCAGGGTCCACATGGTTCCTCAGCCTTACCTAAGGGTCCCCAGAGTCACCCCCCTTACATTAGTGTCCCCAGAACCACCCACCTTACTTCAGTATCCCCAGAGTCACCCCCCCCCAACATCAGGGACCCTAGCATCACCCTCCAAGACAAGATCCCCAGAGTCAATCTCTCTTACATCAGAGTCCCGAGAGCCCTCCCTCTTTACATCAGGGTCCATATAGTCACTCCCTTACAGGAAAGTCCCCAGAGTTTTCATAATTACATCAGGTCCCCTTTATATCAGGGTCCCCCCTCTTCCTTACATCAAGGTCCCAAGAGCCCCTCTTGAATTACAGGCAACAAGAATGACATAAGGAAGGGGGTGCTTCTAAAGCCATCTAGAGATGAACCGAAGCTTCATATTGGTCCTTCTATGGGTAGGCTGGTTGTATTGAAGTTGATTTATCGATCTACTTCAGTACAACCAGCCTGTTTCTTTTTTTTTTTTTGTACAATAACTGCTGGCGGCTATAACTACCAGCAGTGGTTATTGTATTCTGATAGCAGGGAAACTTCCTTAATGTAAAGCAAATTGCTTAATGTATGGCCAGCCTTACCCAAAGAGTAGCCAAGCAAACACAGGAATAAAGGGTAAAATCAAAGTAAAGCTTCCCACCTGATAACAGAACTTTCACTGCACACAGCCTTATTTACCGTCAGGCTGATTGTGTATCTCCAGTTCCTGCTGACAGGTCTGAGATGAATGTTCACTGCACAGACTCTGCTATATTTACTGCCAGACTGACTTACATTGTGCATTGACCATGCTGCATAGAGATTCTGATACACAGTCTGCTCAGCAGTATATAAAGCTGTTTGCAGTGAAAGTTCTGTGATTGGGGAGAACATTCACTTTGGTTCAACACTTGAGGGTCCCTATAATGTACAGGCCTACGGCTGTATATTAAGCAGCACATTCCAGGCCCTGTGCCTGCTGACCCCTTCCCATGGTCTGACGCGGCTCTTACCCAGGCTCCTCTTCATCTCACTTGCCTTATATAAAATAAATATGCAGCGCTAATGTGAGTAAATAAATATTGATAAAATCTGGTGAAGAAACAAATAAATAACACAATGTCATATGCTAAATCACATATATTAGATAGCTCAGTCCTTATAGTGATCAAGCAAAGTGATTATGTGCAGGTGTTCCAAAGGTCCATGGTCAAAGATAAAGGTGACTCTTGTGTACTTGTGAATGTACAAACAATGCACTAACCAGATAGCGCATTAATTGCACATGGAGCAATTAAGACCTGCTCCTGGTGCTCTGGACTTGTGATGCCAGGCAGATGTCATCTGCAGGTCGGCCACTAGATGTCCTCAGTCTAGGTGCATTCTTAATCATTCCACCAGGGCCATCAACAGCAGGAGGAGGGGGAAGTCACATATCAATCCAAATCCTCAGGACCTTCAAAAACGGGCTCACATGGAAATAATGAGCCCCAAGAAAGCTTCTAATAGTGTAGTAAGTCTTTAATGGTCAAAAATCCAGCATAAAACTTGCATCAGGATCTGATAAGGCCACCAATCAGGATGGCCTTGTGGTATATGCACACCGGTCAGGGGCACAATTCTGACGCGTTTCGTGTAAAAACACTTCCTCAGAGGGAGTCAAGGCCCTGTGCCTGCTGACCCCTTCCCATGGTCTGATGCAGCTCTTACCCGGGCTCCTCTTCATCTCACTTGCCTTGAGTTCAGCAGAGATTGTCTCTGTGCTGGACGGGAGGTGGGACTCTGTGGCAGGTGATTGTTTATAGCGGGAGCTGGTGGGAAAGAAGGGGGGTGTCTGGAAAGGAACTGCCATCATCTGCCCTGACTGGGAGACAGAAGGAGGAGTAGGGCCAGGAAAGTAGATGTAGTTAGGTTAGTGTGGAGGCAGCTCTGAAGTTCACAGTGCCCAAGGCTGTGCTACCTATCACTGTGTGTGGTCGGGCAGAGTGCCCTTGGGTGGAAGTGGGAGAGAGCTGCTGGCTTTGGGGGGGCACCACTGGAATCTGGGGGGCTTAGCCCACCCCAGCACCTGTAGATCCTGCCATGGGTCTTCTCATTTTCTAGGCTAATAGGCAAAGATATGTTAAGCAAATGATATGAGGGACTGGGCACTGCCCTGTGGGACATTTACCAAAGAAAAAAGATTTTAAAAATTTTTTAAGAATGCTTCACATGAAATTTTGAAAATTCAAAGCTCCATTAACCACTTGCCCTCCAGATAATTTACCCCCCTTCCTTACCAGGCCTTTTTTTTTGCGATATGGCACTGCGTTCCTTTAACTGACAACGCTGCACATAAAAAAAATGTATGTCCTTTTTTCCCACAAATGGAGCTTCCTTTCAGTGGTGTTTGATCACGTTTTTTATTTTTTGCGCTATAAACAAAAAAGGACCGACAATTTTCTAAAAAACAGTATTTGTTTACTTTTTGCTATAAAACATGTCCAGTAAAAAAATTTAAAAAAACTAATTTCTTCATAAACTTAGGCAAAATGTATTCCGCTACATGTCTTTGCTAAAAAAATAAATCCCATCCATAAATAAATACATGTAAGTTAATTGGTTTACTTGAAAGTTATAGTGTTTACAAATGGCAGTATATGTACTGGAATTTTTATTTTTTTTATACTAGTAATGGTGGCGATCAGCGATTTATAGCAGGACTGCGATGGGCATTCTGACACTGGGGGGAACTAACTGCCACTGACATCCAATGACAGTAATACAGTGATCAGTGCTAATAAAAAGCACTGACACTGTACTAATGACACTGGGCAGGAAGGGGTTAACATCTGGAGTGATCAAAGGGTTAACTGTGTGCTGTTTTACTGTATTTGCTGTGTGTGTCTTACTAGGGAAACATGCTGCTGTGTATACAGTATCTCTTCTATTCAAAGAAATACACAGCAGCATGTTATTGCTGGCAGGAGAGAGACCTGTTTCTGTTTCTCGGCGATCGCCAGATAACGGTGGGGAATCTCCGGCCAGGACCCGGTGCTTGACATGCCCAGACGCAAACGGTGGCACGGGAAATGCAAAATCATATATACGTGATTTTGTGCAGCACTGCTGCCCTGTAGCAGTATTTCTGCTATAAGGCAGTGGGGAAACGCCCTGACTGTGCCTGTGAAGTGGCACATCTGTATGATGTATACAACTTACTACAGCAACACTGACATCTACAAGGGAAAACTGTGTTTAACCACTTGCCCTCCTGAGGATTTACCCCCCTTCCTGACCAGGCCATTTTTTGCATTATGGCGCTGCTTTACTTTAACTGTCAATTGCACGGTCATGAACATCCTTTTTTTCCAATGAATTGAGATTTCTTTCGGTGGTATTTGATCGCCATGTTTTTTATGTTTTGCGCTATAAAAAAAAAGCAAGAGCAACAATTTTGAGGAAAAAACAATATTTTTAACTTTTTTGCTATTAAACATGTCCAGTAGAAAATGTAAAAACTCAAATTTCTTTATACATTTAGCCAAAAATGTATACTGCTGCATGTCTTTGCTAAAAAAAAATCCAAATATGTGTAAATTAATTGGTTTATGCAAAAGTTTTAGCATTTACAAATGAAGGTATAGATACTGGAATTTTTTTTGTACTAGTAATGGCAGCAGTCAGGAACTTATAGCGGGACTGCAGCGGGCATTCTGACACTGGGGGGAACTGACTTGGTGTCACTGACATCCCCAGTGACACCAATAGAGTGATCAGTGCTAAAAAAAAAAGCACTGACACTGTACTAATGGCACTGGGCAGGAAGGGGTTAACATGAGGGGCAATCAAAGAATTAACTGTGTTTTATTTGTGTCTGTGTGTCTCTGCTTCACTGTAATCACACTGCTTTGCATGGCTGGGCTGTGCACAGCAGTAGTACCCTGCACTACTCTGGAGGGAGGATCAGGGATTTTTTTTCTTCAATACTTTAATTGCTGTTTCAGTGAAGTTAACTGTAACAGCAATGTTTTTAACTGTCATAAATGGGTTACATTCATAAAAACTGTGATTTTACTGTTGTGATCTGTGATTGGCCTTCAGCTATCACATGGTACCGGGTGCAGTGAGTGGTCCATGTACCATGTGATAGCTGTGGGCCAATCACAGCTCACCAAAGGGTAAAACAGCTGTTATGAGTGAAATTCAGTCATAACAGCTTTGTTGACATTGTGATCATGTGATCGCATTATCCCCCAGATAATCAAAGTGGCTGGGTACCAGCAACCACTGTGTCTTGTGGACACAGCAATCGATGGAATGGCAAGCTGCATGCCCCGGGGGCTCACAAGTACAAGTACATCACTTAGGCTATAGCCAGCAGTATATTTACTGGGGGTAGTCAGCAACTGGCTATAGTGGTTTTAAATCATGGAAAGGAAAAATAAACACAGCATATCCTCATATAAAGTGTACTTGTCTCAATCCATAGCAACTAGTGTAGATCCTTGCTGCTCTCACTCTATCTCTTTCTTGCCCTGAAATCTGAATGAATCACTTTTGTCAGTTTTCTTCAACACCAGTCAATCCATATTTCATACTAGAATTTGTAATTCTACCAGGCATAGTTTTTATTGGACTGCACCATGTTTTGTGATCTGCACTGCACTACAGTGGTAGGTGCCTCCATTATTTGAACCAGAAGATCCAGATCCAGTACCACCGTTTTGCACAGAAGGTGATCCCTTCCCTTCCATCAACTTGTGGTATGCCATGAGGCAGCAGGAGGCACAGGGGGATGCAAGAAGAAAGAGCTGGGGGTGATGGCAGTGAGGAGGAGTATTTTTTTAGGGAGGCATCAAGGTGGGTTTTTCATTCCTCCTCTATACAAGGATAATATGTTGGTGGGGTCTGCTGACTTCATCCAAGAGTGGGCCCAAAATAACCCACTCTAAGGCTAGCCATACACTATACAATTTTCTGTCCAATTTCTGTCAAATTTCCTTTAGATTTACCTTCAACTATGTAGTGCAAGAGCCTGCCTAATTAGATACAATTGAAAATGTTGTTAGGTTTGACCTCATATTATATGGTTTTTCGTAAATCTAAACCAAAAATCTCAAGAAAATTGTATAATGTATGGCCAGCCTTAGGAAGCAGCGAGAGGCAACTCTTTACCACATTTTCTGATGGTGTCTGAATCTACTGCACTGTAGGCATATATACAGAGGGAAAACCGAAGGCACAGTTGTCAAACTGGCGGCCCTCCAGCTGTTACCAAACTACAAGTCCCATGGGGCATTGCAAGATTGACAGTTACAAGCATGATTCCCAAAGACAGAGGCATGATGTGACTTGTAGTTTTGCAACAGTGGAGGGCAGCCAGTTTGACACCCCTGACTTAAGGGAATAGGCAGACCCTCCCACAAGACAGCTTTGGATTTCCACTTGTTGCTGACAAAGCAAAGCTGCCCTTTGTGTGCTGTACATACTTATGTGGAAGAGTTGTGTGCACCAAAACATTCCTTTTCCCCCCCATTTTCCATACCATTAAATGTAATCAATCCCCTATATTAAAAAGCAAGGTCTGCCAAGCCTAAAGTGAAATGTAGAGCTTCTGCACATTGAGATATTTTTTGGTTTATGTTTTCTTAAAACAGTGTTTGGAGTTGTATTTTGTCTTAATTTTTTTTTCTTTTTCATGGTAAGGACACCCGCCCTGCTTGAAGCAAATACAGCCAGGGATGGCTATGCCCACCTTGGAACTACCTTTAAAAAAGCTGTAGATCTAAACGCCACCTTGCCCCATGCAAGAAATAAAAAATGGGTTCTTACATAGGTAAAGGCTACAAGAAATCCCACTCTGTAGATGAGAGTAAATCAAGGTACGCCCCTTACATTAAAAGGTTATTTCTGAAGTGCAAAAAGAACCCGATTAGACAAAATTTGGTTTATGTTATTTATTTGAGCAATTTTTTTACATCAGCATTTTCTTAACATTTTATTTTTTAAATTAAAAAAATGTTTTTTTCCTTGTAAAAATTCTGCCCTAGGGAAACAAATGTACAGGTGTTTCAGGGCTAATTCACACTTGTGCAGTGACCTGCATTTTTCTGCACTGGAAAACCCAGTCACCACTAGGACACACAGAAAAAAATGTTTTTATGTGTCCTATTAACATTGAAATGCAGCCTGGAGATGCGCTGCAGTAATCTGCCATAAAATGCAGACGTGTCGCATTATTTTTGCAGAGCACTGGACAGGATCGCATGTCATTGTAAAGAATCGCAGCTCACCATCATGTTGCTGTACAGTGACTTGAATTAAGGGTCACTTTTGTGTACTACAAATAAAGTTTGTAAAAAAAAGGAGCTTTGTGATGTGCTGAATTATGCACCACATTGCCCCCTACTGCTGGCTCATTGCAGCAAAAACAAACAGCTACCAGACAGTAAATGTAATATAAAGTGATGTAGCACTTACACCAGTGTAAGCGCTACATCACTTTATAGTACATTTGCTGTACAGATCTATGGGTATATGATTGGATGTGGCCAACTGCACTTTACTTAGTTTAGTTTGTTTTTTATAGCTAGGAGGCAGAAGCGCAGGAGGTCTCACCTTTCATTTAAGCTGCCAGACAGTAAACCTCTGTGTTTTTTTTGTGCAGCATCCTTCCGTTTATGTGTGGCCCTTTCACACCTAGCGTAGTGGCAATCTGTGTTTTCACACACATTTTTTGGTCGTTGTGTTTATGTGTTTTGCATGTATTTTCACTCAATGTGCCTAGGGCAACACATTCATTTGAATGGGCTGCACTATGCACCTCAAATGCACCAAAGAAGCTTCATAACCTTTTTGGGTGTGGAGTGTTGCATTTTTCAATGTGTATTTTGATACGTTCTTAATGCATTTGTGATGTGACAAAACATGTGGCTGTTGACTGCACTAGGGGTACAATAAACAGTTATTGGCACTGCAAGTACGACAAACGTTTGTAGTGCTTTTTTCGCACTGTTCCAAAATACGTGTTTCTGAATATGTCCTGGAAACACAAAGGTCTAATTGCAGCCTTAGTGATCATATCCATGAACTTTTGGAGATGGTCTAATATGCACTAAAGGTACTAGCTTGTCCTACTGCATGTATCATGTCAAAGAGGACCTTCACTGCACAGTGGTTATAACTGAAGAGCTGCATTTTTATCTGGGGTTAGGGTGTGCAGGGTTTTCAGTGCACAATGTCTTAGCAATCATATCCATGAACTATTTGGTGTCATGGATCCAAACACTTGCTGGCAATGGTTCAATATGCACAAGAGGTACTAGACTGCCCTACTGCCATGTCATGTCAGAAAGGTCCTTGACCACAGTGTGGGGAGGGGGATTTGTGACTGAAAAACACATTTTAGTAACCTAAGATGACTATGCAGTGTTTTGGATGCACAGTGATTTTTGCAATTTCTTTTGCTTGTTTTAAAAGGATGCACTGAGAATCTGGGACAAAAAAGGCAACTCTTGAACTGATTGATAGCAACAAACGCCTGAGGCAGTCTAATCACCCTAAGTTAACAATTATAATTTAACCACTTTACAACGGGTTATAGCTGAATGATGGCTACAGCGCGGTTGTCCAGTTCTGGGAGGGCGTTATATGACGTCCTCCCAGAACATGCCCCCCGCACACCCCAGTGGCGCGCAACCGACACGGTCAGCGATCGCTGTGTCCTAAGGACACTGCTGATCACATGACTAGGTAAAAGGCCAATCACAGCATCCTTTTACCACGTGATCAGCTGTGTCCAATGACACAGCAAGGGGTGGACTGACCACTTGGAAACTCAGGCACTGCCCAAGGGCCCGGGGTCAGTAGGGGGCCCCATGAGATGCCCCTGGTACCTTTTTCATAGGCTTTTTTGAGTTTGGGCAAGGACACAGGGGCCCCATGATCCCCTACTGCCCGGGGGCCCCATGAGTTGTCAGTCCGCCCCTGGACACAGCAGATCACAAAGTAATTACAGTTGCTGGTTATCGGCAGCACTTTCCTCACACTGTAAAGCGATAACCGGCAAATGCCACAGAGGACACCCGCACTGATCAGAGCACTGATTATCAGTGCCCTGATTAACAGTGCCGCCTATCAGTGCAAACAACAGTGCCCAGCAGTGACACCCAACAGTGCCCAGCAGTGACACCCAACAGTGCCGCCCAGTAGTTGCGCCCATCAGTGTCACCCAGAAGTGCCATCAGTCAGTGCCGCCAGTTAGTGCCCATAAGTTTCGCATATCAGTGCCCATCAGTGCCACCTGTCAGTACCCATCAGTGCCGATTATCGGTGCTCAGCATTGCTGCATATCAGTGCAGCATCATCAATGGCTCCTCATCAGTGCCCATCAGTGCCGCCTCATCAGTGCCACCTCCTCAGTGCAGCCTATCAGGGCCCATCAGTGCAGCCTCATCAACGTACCTCAGTGAAGGAGAAAAATGACCTGTTTGCATAATTTTATAAAAAAAATAAAAAACTTTTTTTTACAAATGTTTTGTTCTTTTTGTTTATAGTTCAAAATATAAAAAAAACCCAACGGCGAATAAATACCACCAAAAGAAAGCTCTATTTGTGTGAAAAAAATGCTAAAAATTTCATATGGGTACAATGTTGCATGACTGCGCAGTTGTCAATCAAATTGCGACAGGACTGAAAGCTGAAAATTGGCCTGGGCAGGAAGGGGGTATAAGTACCCAGTAGGCAAATGGTTAAAATACACTGCTCAAAAAATTAACCACTTGCCCAACAGAGGATTTACCCCCCTTCCTGGCCAGGCCATTTTTTTGCGATATGGCACTGTGTTAATTTAACTGACTTGCGAGGTCATGCAACGCTGTACATAAATTACATTTACGTCCTTTTTTCCCACAAATAGAGCTTTCTTTCAATGGTATTTGATCACCTCTTTTTTGCTATAAAACATATCCAGTAAAAAAATCTAGTTGCTTCATAAATTTAGGCCAAAATGTATTCTGCTACATGTCTTTGCTAAAAAAAAATCCCAATACATGTAAATTAATTGGTTTACATGAAAGTTATATGAAAGTTATAACATCTACAAATGGAGATATATATTGGAACTTTTATTTTTATTCTTTTTATACTAGTAATGGCGGTGATCAGCGACTTATAGTGGGACACCGGGACTGCGGCGGGCATTCTGACTAACTGCCACTAAAATCCCCAGTGACACTAATACAGTGATCAGTTCTAATAAAAAGCACTGACACTGTACTAATGACACTGGGCAGGAAGGGGTTAACATCTGGGGTGATCAAAGAGTTAATTGTGTGCTGTTTTACATCATGTGCTGTGTGTGTTTTACTGGGGAAACATGCTGTTGTGTATTTCTCTGCTGTGCAGAGAAATACACAGCGGCATGTTATTGCTGGCAGGGGAGAGACCTGCGATCGCCAGGTGCCAGTGGAGAATCTCCAGCCGGGACTAGGTGAATGACATCTGTAGTCACCAATGGTGGCGTGAGTATGGCATCGCGCGTGTATATGCACCCCCTGCCCGTAAATGTAAATTCACATTTATATAGGTGATTTTGCGTGGCCCTGCCACCCTGTAGCAGTATTTCTGCTATAGGAAAGAGGGGAAGCGGTTAAAGGAACACTATGAAAACACTGTGATGGGAGTGACTTTTGGGGGTGGGGGGACCCCTGTATCATCTCCCCAAATCATTATGTTTAACCCACCCTGTGCCTGTTTAAGGGTACAGGGTGTACATGTGAATGTCCCAGTATTGTGCATTTGTGTGTTGTCCTTTGTCTAGGCCACATGGCTGTCCATTGTTTGTTTGCCATGTGCTCCCCCCCATGGTGCTGTGCCTTCCTGTCCAGCAAACTATTATGGGATGTACTGTTTGTGTATTGGTGTGGGGGTTGGTCAATGTCCTTTGCCGCATGGCTGCATCCCATTGTTCTGTGTCTTGGTTGGATGGGGAGGGGTGATGAGGTGTTTCCTGCCTATACTGTAGCCCTTCCCACTGATAGGGTGGGCTGATGATGTGTTTCCTGTCCCTGGTTGTCTTTCCCTGCCCTCTGTATAAAACACGTTGTTTGTGTACAATAAAAGTTGTTGGCTTCCTGTTTTAGGAAGAGCTGGGTGCTGTCTATTTTCCTGAGGGATTTCAAGGGTGTGGTCCGTGGATGGTGTTCGGACAGGGGAAGCTGTGGAATAACGGAAAAACTCATCAGATCGCAATGGGGGAAAAATATCATGCTGGATATGTATACTGATATGGACTAGATAATGTGTTAAGAACATAAGGATGCCCCATCGTTTGATGGAAATGAAAATTATCAACCTACAGAGGACTGAATTCAAAGACACCCAAAAATCAAAGTAAACAATTATGCAACAGGGTAGTCCATTTTGCTGAAATTTCATTGCAACAACTTAAAATGGTACTCAGTAGTTTGTTTGGCCCCCACATGCTTGTATGCATGCCTGACAACATTGGGGCATGCTCCTAATGAGACAGCAGATGGTGTCCTGGTATATTTCCTCCCAGATCTGGACCAGAGCACCACTGAGCTCCTGGATAGTCTGAGGTGCAACCTGGCAGTGTCGGATGGACTGAAACATGATATACCAGAAGTGTTCTACTGGATTTAGGTCAGGCGACCGTGGGGGCCATTCAGTGGTATCAATTCCTTCATCCTCCAGGAACTGCTTGCATATTCTAACCTTATGAGGCCAGGCATTGTCGTGCACCAGGAGGAACCCAGGACCCACTGCACCAGCGTAGGGTCTGACAATGGGTCCAAGGATTTCTTCCTGATACCTAATGGCAGTCAGGATGCCATTCTCTAGCCTGTAGAGGTCTGTGTGTTCCTCCATGGATATGCCTCCCCAGACCATCACTGACCCACCACCAAAACAGTCATGCTGAATGATGTTTCAGGCAGCATAATGTTCTCCATGGCTTCTTCAGACCCCTTCATGTCTGTCACATGTGCTCAGAGCGAACCTGCTGTCATTTGTGAAAAGCACAGGGCACTAGTGGTGAACCTGCCAATTCTGGTGTTCAATGACAAATGGCCACCTTCATGAAGTCTGTTTTTGATTGTTTGGTTAGAGACATTCACACCAGTGGCCTGCTGGAGGTCATTTTTGTAGGGCTCTGGCAGTGCACATCCTGTTCCTCCTTGCACAAAGGAGCAGATACCAATCCTGCTGATGGGTTAAGGACCTTCTACGGCCCTGTCTAGCTCTCCTAGAGTAACTGCCTGTCTCCTGGAATCTCCTCCATGCTCTTGAGACTGTGCTGAGAGACAAAGCAAACCTTCTGGCAATGGCACATATAGATGTGCCATCCTGGAGGATTTGGACTGCCTGTGCAACCTCTGTAGGATCCAGGTATCGCCTCATGATACCAGTAGTGACACTGACCCTAGCCAAATGCAAGACTAGTAAAAAACAGTCAGAAAAGATGAGTAGGGAAAAAAATATCACTGGCCTCCACCTGTAAAACCATTCCTGTTTTGGGGGTCATCTCATTGTTGCCCATCTATTGCACCTGTTGTTAATTTCATTAACATTATAACAACTGAAACTGATTAACAACCCCAGTGACCTCAGTGATCACTACAGCTGATTTGACATATTGGGCTGGATAGGCAGGAGTTCCCTTTTTTCCATACTGCCACACGTGCATTTCTCCCAAATCTCCATACTCCGCCGAAGAGGACGGCCATCAGATTCTGTTTTTCAAGAATTTTAGGGAGCAGGCAAGATTGTTGAGCTATAACACCCTAAGGAATGACACCTATAGTTATCTGCACATGGCTTTCTGATATTAAATAGCTTTTTATTTTTCCTCACTAAAAACAAGAGCATACTGTGCAAGTTCTGGTCCAGCCAGGTTGCCCAATAGTCGGTGGGGCCCTATGATTAAGGAGTGAATCCTATGGTTTAAACACATTTTTTCATTTTCAATGCAGAACCTGCTAGCCTCCCTCTAGCTGCGCATGCAGGGCTTCTGCATCTCCATTTAGGCCTGGTGACATTACAAATACAGGGGATTTCCTAACTTTATTAGCAGCTAAGGCAATAGGGGGATTGAGAATGTGGTGCTTTGGAGCTCTTACAGTAAATAGGAATTATAATTACAACTTAAAAATACTCCATGGGACAAAGTGCAAGTAACACTTGATCCAGTTTTGATCCACACTGTCATTGTAAAAAAAAAGAGAAAATTTTTTTTACTATATGCGCAGGCACAGCTCCATCCCAAGATGAATACCATTTTATGGGTGCCAGCACTGAGCCCCAGCCCCTTTCCTCTGTATGTTGTGTGTTTCCTATTCTGATTTATGTGCCTATGATAAAGTAATCCAGAACAACAGGATTGTTCTTGATTACCTGGATTACATTATTCTGGATTATGTTGTTTATATTATCAAGTACTCCAGAACCTAAAAAAGCCTGATAGCACATTGTTGCTGTAAAGTGTCAGCCTGGTTACCAACACTGGTGGTTCGCTTATGCTGGCCTGCTATATCTGTATATATCTGTATGCAGGTGCCCCAAAGCCATGGTAACAGAATTAAAGGAAGTGGAATTCTTAGATTTAAAATCCACTAAACAAGTCTCCAGTACCTATTTACAGACCAAATCTTCCTTGGTGTGGTAGACACTCATGGTCGTTGTCACATCCCATTTGGTGGTGAATGGGACCAACTCTGCAGGTTGCTATAATAACATGTTTCCATTTTGTGATTAAAGTGGGTTCCTAAGTCTGTTTGGAAGGACCATTGGAGATGATGGTACCATTAGTCATATGAGTTCCCTCAAACAGAAGCTAACTGAATACTATTGAAGGGAAGAATGCATGTACCCAGGAACTGAGCTAGGGTTTCAAGCTGCCATGCTCTTCAGAGTCACACATGCTCTGTCTTCACTCAAGGTTTTATTTACACCAACATTATTGTCTCACAGTTTAATATGAAGCAGATATTGAATGGAAGAAAAAAAATTGATCTTTTTAACCACTTCAATACAGTGCACTTTCACCCCTTTCCTGCCCAGGCCAACTGTCAGCTATCAGAGCTGATGCATTTTGCATGGCAATTGCTCTGTCATACACCACTGTACTGTACTAGTGTTTTTCATCCAAATAGAGCTTTCTTTAAGTGGTATTTAGTCGCCACTGGGTATTTAATGATTTACTTAATAAACAAAAAAAAGATCGAACATTTAGAAAAAAAAACATGTTTTTCTTTGTTTTTTGTTACAAAATTTGCAAATAAATAATTGTTCTTAATAAATTTAGGCCAAAATGTATACTACTATATTTCTTTAGTGAAAATTACCCAAATCAGCATTTATGATTTAGGTTGTAGGAAAGTTATAGAGTCCTCAAACTATGGTACATATAGCTGAAAATCGATAAATTCCATTGTATTGATGACCTCTCATCTCATTTCTGGTGAAAATGCCAGAACAGTACAAATATACCCCAATGGACATTTTTGGAAAGTAAACAGTCCAAAGTATTTAGTAAAAAACATGGGGAGTTTTGTGAAGGTGTAATTTTTTGTCACAATTTTTTGAAAAATGAAGAAATTAGAAAAACATTTTTTCACAAACTGTTATTAGTTCAGTATGGCATCATCATATAACCGGTGTGGCGGTGATCAGGGACACTGACAGGTGACAGTATTTAAAAAATAATAATAATAATTTATTTACAGTTTTAAAATATTTTTTTTCTTTTTTCACATACTGTGACCAGAGCAGATTAGTGTTACCATAGTAACACTGGCTGTCGTTGTACTATAGGCTAGGTGGGAACTGGTTAACTAGCTATGGAAGTGACAATATACACCCTATCTGATGTAAGCCTCATGTTGTTGACAGTGGAAAGGTTAAAGTAGACCTTCACTCACATAGAGAAAATGAGATAGACACACTGGAATACTAGTCAGTACCAGTGGGCAAAGGTACAGTCTGGTCCATAAATATTGGGACATGGACACAATTCTAACATTTTTGGCTCTATACACCACCACAATGGATTTGAAATGAAACGAACAAGATGTGCTTTAACTGTAGACTGTCAGCTTTAATTTGAGGGTATTTACATCCAAATCAGGTGAACGGTGTAGGAATTACAACAGTTTGCATATGTGCCTCCCACTTGTTAAGGGACCAAAAGTAATGGGACAGAATAATAATCATAAATAAAACTTTCACTTTTTAATACTTGGTTGCAAATCCTTTGCAGTCAATTACAGCCTGAAGTCTGGAACGTATAGACATCGCCTGACGCTGGGTTTCATCCCTGGTGATGCTCTGCCAGGCTTCTACTGCAACTGTCTTCAGTTCCTGCTTGTTCTTGGGGCATTTCACTTCAGGTTTGTCTTCAGCAAGTGAAATGCATGCTCAATCGGATTCAGGTCAGGTGATTGACTTGGCCACTGAATAACATTCCACTTCTTTCCCTTAAAATACTCTTTGGTTGCTTTTGCAGAATGCTTTGGGTCATTGTCCATCTGCACTGTGAAGCGGCGTCCAATGAGTGCTGAAGCATTTGGCTGAATATGAGCAGATAATATTGCCCGAAACACTTCAGAATTCATCCTGCTGCTTTTGTCAGCAGTCACATCATCAATAAATACAAGAGAAGCAGTTCCATTGGCAGCCGTACATGCCCACGCCTTGACACTACCACCAACATGCTTCACTGATGAGGTGGTATGCTTAGGATCATGAGCAGTTCCTTTCCTTCTCCATACTCTTCTCTTCCCATCATACTCTTCTGTGAAGGCTTTTTTAGATTTCGTTTGGCAAACTCTAATCTGGCCTTCCTGTTTTTAAGGCTCACCAATGGTTTACATCTTGTGGTGAACCCTCTGTATTCACTCTGGTGAAGTCTTCTCTTGATTGTTGACTTTGACACACATACACCTACCTCCTGGAGAGTGTTCTTGATCTGGCCAACTGTTGTGAAGGGTGTTTTCTTCACCAGGGAAAGAATTCTTCGGTCATCCACCACAGTTGTTTTCCATGGTCTTCCGGGTCTTTTGGTGTTGCTGAGCTCACTGGTGCGTTCCTTCTTTTTAAGAATGTTCCAAACGGTTGTTTTGGCCACGCCTAATGTTTTTGCTATCTCTCTGATGGGTTTGTTTTATTTTTTCAGCCTAATGATGGATTGCTTCACTGATAGTGACAGCTCTTTGGATCTCATCTTGAGAGTTGACAGCAACAGATTCCAAATGCAAATAGCACACTTGAAATGAACTCTGGACCTTTTATCTGCTCATTGTAATTGGGATAATGAGGGAATAACACACACCTGGCCATGGAACAGCTGAGAAGCCAATTGTCCCATTACTTTTGGTTCCCTAACAAGCGGGAGGCACATATGCAAACTGTTGTAATTCCTACACTGTTCACCTGATTTGGATGTAAATACCCTCAAATTAAAGCTGACAGTCTGCAGTTAAAGCACATCATGTTTGTTTCATTTAAAATCTATTGTGGTGGTGTATAGAGCCACAAATGTTAGAATTATGTTGATGTCCCAATATTTATGGACCAGACTGTATATTTGCTTTGGAAGAATAAATCACCTCTAACATTGGGTGTACTATGTGTGTGGATGTGTGTAGAATAGTTTTTTACATTTTAGAATGGGGTGCCTTGAGATTGTGAAGAATTTTAAAGGGTGCCTTGAGATTATCAATAATTGTAAAGGGTGCCTTGACTGAAAAAAGGTTGAGAAACACTATCCTCTGCACTACCTAATTATCACTAATGATGCTCAGAATGGCCACATTGCAGTACAAAAGCTAGATGAGTAGAGTTGAATAGGTGAAGCAAGTCAACATGGAGTGTGCAACTTCAAACTATAACTGGAAACACATTATTTTTACCAATGTTAATAAAAAGTTACTTCGTATTTCTTTGTTGTTAGGTAGTACATGGAGAGGAAATAATTACCAGTAGAAATCCGTTCTTTTTATTACCAAAGGAATCAAATGTAACATAAACTGAAAACAAATGCTTAGCAAAGTAATATTTGTCACATAGCAAGTCCCATGTGATCAAATTGTTAGTCTTCCTTTAAAATGGAAAATAGCACTTGTAAACTAATTTGAACAATGTGTTAGTATTTAGGCTAGGAGAAATGTTAGATAAACTTTTATTAACACCTTTCCATATTTTATCATTGTATACTGGTTTTCTAAACATCTAGTAAATGTTAACAAAACCTTTGACAAGCTTTTACAGGAAATGTTAAACCTAAACAGGCTTTAAACCCGTGTGGTGTATGTGATGAATGCAAAACTGATGTCTCACACTTTTCTTGTTCTACATCAGAAGCTCCACTGCTTTAAAATGCAGAATACTTCAAGGGAAACCTGAATCTAAATTTCAGGCAAGACACAAATTAATGCAGCTTTTTATATACTAGTACATCAATAAATGTATTTTTAATCCAATAATTGTACATATCTTAAACTGACTAAAACTGGCCAGATGTGGATCAAAATTTGTCTAGTTCAGCAGGGACTGACTGATCAACTGTGCAACCACCCTGTCGGATAAAAGCCACTCGATCAGTGCTGCAGGCAATAGGTGCAATCAGAAGGACACCTCCATCCACCTCAAATATATAGATTGGAGAATCAACCTGCTGGTTGAACAAAAAAAAATGACCCATGTATGGCCAGCTTAAGTATCAGCCTTTTGCAATCCACTGTATAGCAGAGCTCAATCCGGGAGAGGAAAAATTAGCACAAATAGCCAATCATATGTTCTGCAGTGTTTGAGAGCTAATAGGGAGGAAGAAGACAGAAGCAGAGAGTAGAATGACAGAGCGACCCATGAGTATGCGGCTTCTTTAACTGTCCAGTCATAGGCTGGGGGGAGGGACAAGACCTGTAAATGTTTTTTCATTTGCAGCAGAGAAAAATCAAGCCTCCTGCCCTGTCAGACAGGCCTGGATAAAGTCTAGGAGCTGTCCAAATTCCAGAACTACATGGCCAGAAATACAAATTCTTTTTGCAGGTAAATCAGATCATATATGAATTCCATCTTTGTGTTTAGCTGTTCTGGGAGGGTGTCATTTGACGTCCTCCCAGAACTCACCCTCACGTGCACCCAGCAGCGTGCACCCGGCGCTGTATGTGAACTCTGTGTCCTTTGAACACAGTTGATCACATGATATGGTAAAAGGCCAATCACAGCAACCTTTTACCATGTGATCAGCTGTATCCAATCACAGCTGATTACCATGTAAATACACTTGTTGGTTATTGGCAGTACTTTCCTCACATTGTTACAGCCTGAGGAAAGTACTGCCGATAACCGGTAACTGTCAAAGGAGACATCTGCACTGATAATCAGGGCACTGATTATCAGTGCAGCCTCAAAATTGTCCATCAGTGCCCTACAGTGCTGCCTGTCAGTGCCCAACTGTGTTTCCCAGCAGTGCCCTACAGTGCTGCCAATCTGTGCCCAACCACCAGTCTGTCAGTGCTGTATAGCAGTGCCACCAGTCAGTGCTGCCAGTCAGTGCTGCCAGTCAGTGCCCTTCAGTGCTACCTATTAGTGCCCATCAGTGCCGCCTATTAGTGCCCATCATTGCCACCTACCAGTGCCCATCAGTGCTGCATCTTCAGTACCTCCTCATCAATGCCCACCAGTGTCGCCTCATCAGTGCAGCCTATCACTGCTGCCTCATCAGTGCCCATCAGTGCTGCCTCATCAGTGCCTATCAGTGCCAATCAATGCTGTCTATAACTGCAACCTCATAAATGCACACCAGTGAAGGAGAACAATTACCTGTTTGAATAATATTATAGTATAAACAAAGAAAACCTTTTTTTTTTCCAAAATGTTTGCTCTTTTTTTGTTTATAGTGCAAAAAATAAAAAGACACCAGTGGTGATTAAACACCACCAAAATAAAGCTTTTTGTGTGAAAAAAAATTATAAAAAATTCATATAGGTACAGTGTTGCATGACCGAGCAAAAAGAACAGAATATTTATGGCTGTATTTACAGACTGCATTACAGTACTTCAGCTCTTGCACCCATATATCCTTTATAGACCAGGGCAATTTATAAACTTCTGCTTGGAACCTGTTTATTCAGTAATAACTTTGTTTCTAATTAAAACATATGCTATATTGTGTTTACCAGAACAAACAAGGCATTCTTTTGGAGATATCGTGTTGCAAAAATAATTTTACTTGTTACATAATTTAAATACAAAAAAGACGTATAAATTAAAACTCACTTTAAATTTTTACTTTTATCAGTTTTAAAAAATAAATAGTGCTACTGTATTTAAAAAGAGTACATTTTATTAAATTTTGTTCCATTTATAATAACACTAAATCACATTTCAAATACAAATCAAAAGTGTTTTTTCCAGTTTTGCACTTTTCTAATTTGAAAGAAAAAATTAACAAAATTAAAAAAAAACATTAAAATAGCACTGGTTTAAAAGAAAATAGCAGAAAGTTAATAGCTAAGGGGAGAAATGCACATTTTGTCCTGAATATAAGATAAAACACAGACATTATATATTTTCTGAAAAAGAAGACCCTGGAGAATAAAATAGTGGTAGTTGCAATGTTATGTCAAGCAATATTATCCCAACTGTTCATCACACTCATTTTTTCAGTAAAAAATACATTAAAAATATTTTAGAGCACACGAACACGAATATATTACTCAACTTTTTGGAGAATAATAAAGATCAAGCTTCATCAACTTAATAGAAACCCAACATGTCAATTGTTAAAATGATGCATTCCCATGAAGCTGTGACAAATGTTGGTACCAAAAATTGTTCCTAGGCAATGCTTTAAAAGCCTTTATAGGGTATTGGTTCTGTGTTATAAGAAAAAAAATACTAGGGATGCACCGATACCAATACCAGTATTGTGCCAATACTGAGTATTATTATGAGTACTCGTACTTGTGCAAATACTCCCGATACCTTAACCGATACTTTGCGGTGCAATTTGTGTTAATGGGCGCAAATTGCACCGCAAAGATTAGCATGCAATTTGAAGAGGAATGTGATTTCTGTCCAAACCGCATGCAGTTTCCCCACTGCTCCTGTGTGAACCTAGGCTTGTCGCAACCAACGTTCACAAAGGAGTGGTGCGGGAAACCTCCCTGCAGGCATCCCTTGCTAAGTCTCAGTTGTAGGATAGGAAAGAAAGCAGCGGGTATTTTAGATACCCACTGCTTTCTTTCCTCTCCTTGCAGTGATGACAGTTCGGGCTAGAGCACTTTTGATTGGACAGTGCTGACCAATTAGATGCTCCCTAGCCCGAACTGTCATTACTGCAAGGAGAGGAAAGAAAGTGGTGGGGATTTCAAATTCCCACCTATTTCTCTTCTCTCCTACCACTGACACTCAGCATGGGATGCCGGCAGGGAGGTTTCCCGTTCCGCTCCTGTACGAACTCGGTCTATGACAAGCCTAGGTTCACACAAGAGCAGTGGGGAAACTGCATGTGATTTGGAAAGGAATCGCATTCATGTTCAAATCACATGCTATTCTTGGCAGTGCAATTTGCGTCCATTACCTCAAAGTATCAGTAATTGGTATCGGCGAGTACTTGACTGAAAGTATCGATACTTGTACTCGCTGATAAAAAAACAATATCGGTGTATCCCTATAGAGTACCATAAACTAGTGGTGTTGGACCCAATGCTTGGCCTAATTCAAATGCAGGTTAGTAGTGCCTAAAAAAACACAAAGTGGGAGAATAGTCCCAACCGAAGTGAGACACACCCAACTTGAGAGCTTCACATAAAGAGAAGAGCCAAAGGTGTCCGTTTATGACACACAGAATAGTTGAGATTCAGAGGATCACAGCTATTCTCTGGTCATTCACAGTTTATAACACCCAGGAGAATATGTTCAGCCCTTCTCTGGAGATCTGTGTTCTCCCTCCAGATTCTCCAGCCCAGAGCTGGAGAATCGGAGGGACCGAAAACTAAGCAGAGATAATTTACCTCTGTTTAGTAAACTGATCTTTTACTGTAATCTTGCGAGATTATAGTAAAATCAGCCGTTTTCCAGAGTTTGTATACCGTTCTCCAGCGTTTGGAGACCGTTCTCCCTTCGTTTCGGAGAACTGCTTCATAAACTGCATTCACAGGAGAACTGTGTTCTCCGAGAATGCCGGAGAACTGAGCAGCGATCTATTACCGCTGGTTCATAAACGGACACCAAAGTGCCAAATGATCAATTCAAAAATCCATGTATGGAGCTCAGTGGCTGAGTACTGGGGATGCAGTTAATAATCACATGCTGTGAATCTGCAATGTGCATAACACAGCTCAGAAAAATAGAAATATGGAACAGTATAAATACAATAGCAAGAAATAAATATATGTATAGCCCCAAGGTTTCTGTATTGAACACAAAAGAGGAAATCATCACAAGTATACTGTACATGTGTATTTACAAAATATACAAATGAAGGTTTGGAGACCTATTTAAATAATGTTAACAACAGAAAAGATAATTGCACCCAAGTAAACATAGGATATACTGCAGTCATCACTGGCAGTTCCTGCTTACAGATTAAAAGTAATCAAGTAAAATAATTCAGCACTTCACTAATAATACAAAATTCAGTCTTATTCAATTAAGGACCATTATTTTGTAAACACTTTTATACCTGTTATAAATGTATTATTTTGAACTAGACATAAATTGAAATTCTGGCAATTTTTCTAGTGAGGTGTTTCTTGTGTCATAAATTTGTATTTGTACAACTGCACAGACAATAAAAGAAATCATATTTCAGCCGATATGAAAGTGTTAATGGCCCAGCAAGCCTCTGTGTGTAGAAATGAAAGGGTTTATGATCCTGATCGTTTTTGTTCTAGTGAAAAGTTTTATGGGATAACTTCTATTATATAATTTTAAACTGTTTTACAACATTCATTTTCAGTAAATTGAATGTACTGGCAAAATGAACATTGCAAATTAAAGGTTGAAGGGTGCCTAATTTGCTTTGGAACACAGGATTTCATTCTTTGTCTATTCAGATTCTGCGTCATTTTAACAAGTTTTAACGCATAATATAATAAAATGATGAAACTATATAACACATAAATTAACATAATGGCTATAAATTGCAAGAAACTCTAAGTCTTTACTGTACTGAGATGAGAAAGCTGACAAATTCAGTGGCAATAAAGCCTATACCTTCCTCCATTTGTAATTTTTAGTCAGAAACTACATCGACATATAGAGGGATCAAATCACCATCCTTCTGCCACATGACGAAGAAAAAATACTAAGTGCCCATATAAATGCAACAGGATTACCCTATTTTATAAACAGCTATACATAGTGTGGTTACAGGGCTTAAGGCATGGTCCTTCATAAAGTGTTATCAATTGTAGTTCAGGCTTTGCAATGGTCTATAATAAATAACCCTGATGCGTTTGGTCCTGACATCCTCAATTCTCATTTACATATTCAGTAACCTCATCAAAAAATGTCTTTGACACTCCCTCGCCAAGAAGAAACATAACAGTTTAAAAGATAGTAAATGTCTTGAAAGAGAAAAAAAATGCAATCTCTTTTAGGCCTGGTTCACACTACACGAGTTTCAGTAGCATTTTTTCTGCATCCAAAACACACAGAAAGTAAGTTACATGGTTGTCAATGTCATAGTTCACATCAGTGCTTGCAGTTCCAGTGCGTTCTGGGTGCAGACATTTTTTTGTGCACAGAACTGTACTGGAACGCAGTAAAACGCATCAAAAACGCACCGGAATGCACCAAAAACGCACTGGAGCACACATGCCCCTATTTAAATTGAAGAAAAAGGGAGAGGAAAAAAGTAAACTGGAATGCATAAAAAACGCACTGGAATGCAGCAAAAAGTATCAAAAATGCGTAAAAAACGTGCATGCAAAAACCTATCCGAAATGCATCTGGACTGCGTTTCTATAGTGTGAACCGGACCTCAATCACTGAAACTCAATAAAGATAAATAATTCCATTCAACACATTAAAACAGTGAAGAAAATTATACTCAAGCTCAGTGCCAAAGAAAAGTTCATGTCCCTTTAAATTTGAAAATCATATAAATGAAAGTTCATGGGTGAGATCAAACAATTTAATTTTCACGTGAATGTGATATGCCAAAATTTCACTCCAATGCTAACTTCAGTGTATCACCAACCATATGCCGAGGCATCTTAGCAGATATATACAGTATGTGCTCTATATTGTAAGAGATCGCAGCAGTGTTGTACATGCTTGGTCTCTTGTGCACATTGGGAGTCATTTTCTTATAATAAATATTATTAGTTTAAAAACGGTGCCTTGTTTTGTTCCTCCTCTATGCTGGTTTTGAGTCTGTTCATGATAGCCCTGGAGGATCATTGCTGACCATGGCTAAGAAGTTTATTACTTTCATATGCTGCAGATCTTATAATAAAGAGATCATATATATCCAGTAAGAAGCCTGTTCACATGGTTGATGTGATACACTGAAGTTAGCACTGTAGTAAAGATTTGGCATATGTCTGACATTCATGTGGATATTAAATTGTTTGATCTCACCAATGAACTTATATTTATATCATTTCACATTTAAAGGGACATGTACTTATCTTTGGCACTGAGTCTATGTGATTGTCTTCACAGTTTTAGTGTGTTGAATGGAATTATTTATATTTATTGAATTTCACTTACAGTCATGGCCGAAATTGTTGGCACCCTTGATATTTCTCCAGGAAATCATGTATTTCTCACGAAACGTATTGCATTAACACATGTTTTGCTATACACATGTTTATTCCCTTTGTGTGTATTGGGACAAAACAAAAAAAGGGAGGAAAGAAAGCAAATTCGACATAATGTCACACAAACCTCCAAAAATGGGCTGGACAAAAGTATTGGCACCCTTTCACAACTGCGGATAAATAAGAATGTTACAAGCATGTGATGCTCCTGTAAACTCACCTGGGGCAAGTAACAGGTGTGGGCAATATAGAAATCACACCTGAAAGCAGATAAAAAGGAGAGACGTTCACTTAACCTTTGCATTGTGTGTCTGTCTGTGCCACACTAAGCATGGACAACAGAAAGAGGAGACGAGAACTGTCTGAGGACCTGAGAACCAAAATTGTGGCAAAATATCAACAATCTCAAGGTTACAAGTCCATCTCCAGAGAACTAGATTTGCCTTTGTCCACAGTGCGCAACATTATCAAGAAGTTTGCAACCCATGGCACTGTAGCTAATCTCCCTGGTCGTGGACGGATGAGGAAAATTGATGAAAGATTGCAACGCAGAATAGTCCGGATGGTGGATAAGCAGCCCCAAACATGTTCCAAAGACATTCAAGCTGTCCTGCAGGCTCAGGGAGCATCAGTGTCAGCGCGAACTATCCGTCGACATTTAAATGAAATGAAACGCTATGGCAGGAGACCCAGGAGGACCCCACTGCTGACACAGAGACATAAAAAAGCAAGACTACAGTTTGCCAAAATGTACTTGAGTAAGCCAAAAGCCTTCTGGGAAAACGTCTTGTGGACAGATGAGACCAAGATAGAGCTTTTCGGTAAAGCACATCATTCTACTGTTTACCGAAAACGGAATGAGGCCTACAAAGAACAAAACACAGTACCTACGGTAAAATATGGTGGAGGTTCAATGATGTTTTGGGGTTGTTTTGCTGCCTCTGGCACTGGGTGCCTTGACTGTGTGCAAGGCATCATGAAATCTGAGGATTACCAAAGGATTTTGGGTCGCACTGTAGGGCCCAGTGTCAGAAAGCTGGGTTTGCGTCCAAGATCCTGGGTCTTCCAGCAGGACAATGACCCCAAACATACGTCAAAAAGCACTCAGAAATGGATGGCAAAGAAGCGCTGGAGAGTTCTGAAGTGGCCAGCAATGAGCCCAGATCTAAATCCCATTGAACACCTGTGGAGAGATCTTAAAATTGCTGTTGGGAAAAGGTGTCCTTCCAATAAGAGAGACCTGGAGCTGTTTGCAAAGGAAGAGTGGTCCAAAATTCCGGGTGAGAGGTGTCAGAAGCTTATTGATGGTTATAGGAAGCGACTGATTTCAGTTATGTTTTCCAAAGGGTGTGCAACCAAATATTAAGTTAAGGGTGCCAATACTTTTGTCCAGCCCATTTTTGGGGTTTTGTGTGACATTATGTCATATTTGCTTTTCTGCCTCTGTTTTATATTTGTTCCAATACATACAAAGGGAATAAACATGTGTATAGCAAAACATGTGTTAATGCAATACCTTTTTTGTGTGAAATACTTGATTTTCAGGAAAAATATCAAGGGTGCCAACAATTTCGGCCATGACTGTATTTAAAGGGATAGTGCACCTATTGCATTTTTTAAATCTCTTTAAAGACATGTACTACAGTATATTTAAACTCTGTTATGTCCCTTTATGAGGCAAATATATTTTGTAAAGGTCAGAATTGCTGCAGATGCTGTGAACGGTGTGTAAAGGGTTAATTGTGGTTTTAAGACTCAGTCAGTTAAGTTCATGGTTGAGATGCCCCTTTTGATCCTGTATTCAGATATTTAGTGTGCTGCTTTTTCACCTAATGAAGTTTCTAGGTACACTCAGTGCAAGAATTGTTACCTTTATTTATGTTTTTAAAGAGGCACAAATTATTTTGGATTAGAGCATTTAGAGATTTAGCTTAGCATTTTAAAATGATTTAGAATGAAAGAAAATATATAACAGTGCAACAGTACAGATAATAAAAATATTATAAAACTACTTAGATAAGTTCTCCTTGGTTTTGGTTCCTGTTCTGAGTCCAGTTCACATCAGAATAGTCCAATCTGATGTAAGAGTCACTTGCTCTAATGAATGACTCTCATCCTTCATCAATTGCAGCAACATTTTGTAGAACTCTAGAGCAGTGGTTCTTAACCTTGTTGAAGGTACTGAACCCCACCAGTTTCATATGCGCATTCACCGAACCCTTCTTAATTGGAAAAATAAAATATGATTTTTAAAATTCAAAACATAGGTATATATTTAGGTATATATTTATACATAGGTGCACAAAATGAACAAAACCGTTAAGAACAAAGAACAAAACCATTAAAACATGATTTTCACACAAAAACAAAACAATGAATATTTACTGCACGAATCATATGAGTCGGGTGTGGGTCTTCACCTCCGCCGAACCCGCGAGACTGACTCACCGAACCCCTGGGGTTCGATCGAACCCAGGTTAAGAACCACTGCTCTAGAGGGTATCATTGAGCAATCCCTAACCCAATTAAGAGAGCTGAGGGTGATGTAAAATTGCTGAAACATTTATGATATTTCAGCAGGCTCCCTCAATGCCAATTTGTAAAATAATCTTAATATTTCCCAATCACCAGGTTTCACAAACAACTAACATATCATTACAAAGAATAAGATAACAATCTTACAGATATAAAATAAGATAGTGAGTTAGTGTCTACTCTCCTTAGGAGATGTAATGTGTCCTATCAACTTTCTGAACCTCGCAATAAACAGATGTTTGGTATCTAACTGAATGCCATTTTTTTCAAAACATGTGGGTAGATACTTGTTATGAATTTAATTGTACCATTACTGGGATTATGGATTATGTATAGAGTTTGCGAGCTGGGAAATGTATGAAAAGGGTAGTTTCAGGTCAAGTACAGCCAACCTCCACATGTGTATTTCTTCAAAATGATTTTACAACAGCTAATTGTGAGTCTCAGGCTTAATAAAGATTATAGGACTGCTATTAGTGCCCTGTCTTGCCAGATTTCTGCTCTCTGGGATATATTCCTTCTGATTGTCCAACACTCCCTCTCCTTTGCTTTAACCCAGGAAGAGTGGAGGCACTAGAGAAGCCCAGACCATGGACCAAGGAAAGAGCACGAGCATTTGCTGTCTCTTAGGTCTTAGGTCAACCACAAACCTGAATCAATGAAAGCACCATATCACTCTAACATCTGACCCTCAATCTGGTTCATTCATGCAAACCAGGGATCAGCGATAATATAATGCTCTATGGTATTTGTAAGACCAGGTAAGTCTGGAATATTTTCTTATTTCTCTGTTGGTGTTTGGGACTTTGACAAAGAAGTTGTCACCTGGATGCTGTCAACACAAACCTAAGGCACCTGCCAAGGCAGTCACTGGTTTATGTTCTCTCCAGGGCATAAGCAGATTCACATGGTATATCTGGAAAGGTTTTCTTTTACATTTCATATTTACCATTGTTTCTCCATCTTTTTCAATGACTTCAAAATGGCCTTGCCATTAGGGATTAGCTCACAGATAGGTCTGAACACAGGTAATTCATTGTGATTGATGTGAATCTGCATCATTGGAAGACATACATGATGATGGATTTACATTGTGGGACTTTTTTTAGGTTTTATTTTTGAATAAAAGACTTCAAAATTGTGTCTTTATTTACACTTTCACTTTTTTTGTGAGTGTACCCCTTATTCATTCACAGAAGGAGTCAGCCAATATAAAGGAGCTCCCTTGTTTTGATAGGGGGCTTTCCAATCCAGTAAATCCCCATACACAGACCTCCACAATCACTAGACAGATGGCTGGCTAGTTGTGTAGCTCAAACCGTGCACACATTGTGCTCTAATCACTGTAGTCATTCCCAGGTAGGTTACAATTTACAGTTTTAAGAGAAGTAAGGTCCTAATACTTCTTTTGAGGGTCCCCTGACAATAAGGGAATAATTAAACTGGCCCATTTATGCTTGGGCCACCCTTCATGCTCTGAAGTTTTTCAAAAATAGGAAAATCTGAGCATCATCTGTAGAAGATAACTTCTGCAGAAAATTACTTGCCCTAGTTAGCTGTCTAATTTTCAGGAGCAGCAGCCATTGGCTCTCTGTTTTATGATACAAGTTATACTGCGTTAGCTAATGTTTTAATCTGTGCTGTTGTGGTCTCCTGTATGACAGATAGCTGGCTTCTGTAAATCTTTCTTTGCTCTTCCAGATTCTCTTGGAGAACCACAGTGGCCAGGCACTGTTCTGAATTTGCTTGCATTAGCCACTACTAATTGTTCTAGTAAAAACTAAATAGGGACATATCCTTTAGGTGCCCATTTTTTGTGCCTCCCTGCTTCCTCCACTAGTTGTGATATTCATAAGAATAGATGGGATACAGAACATCAAAATGTTTTTCACACAATACAGTATTGTGGCAGTCTTGTCTTCAGCCACATGAAATGAACATAAACAGCTCTATACATAACAACTCAACAGACTCCTGAGCATAAAAAAACACTGGTCTGCTGGAATGAACCACCAAGTGTCCACAATCATTTATTTAGAATTATTGTAATTGTGTGTTACCATTTCTCAGCTGTGATTAAGCTTTGAGTATATTACCAGGATTGCAGGTGTCAGGTGCAAAACACAAAGTGCAGGAATCAAGATTGTGTAACACAAGGCGTTCAGAAGTCAGGGATTTGTAACACATGGATTGCAGGAGTAAGAATAGGAATAATAGAGTACAAGGCTCAGGGGTATGCATGAAGTGCAGAGGTCAGGCGTATGTAACACATTGAGTGAAGGGGTCAGGATTGCATATAATAATAATAATAATAAGCAATCATAGTGAAAAAATCTTGATCACTTCCCCAGAGTAGTACATTGTCACTATGGTAACACTGTACTGCTGGTCACAGTATGCAAAAACAAAATTGTAAAGAAAAAAAAGGAAAAATTGATAAAAAAAAGTATTTTTTTTTTTTTTTTAACATACTGTCACCACTCAGTGTCCCTGTTCACCACCACACCAGTCATATGATGACACTGCACTGCTCTGCTGACAGTGCTTAAAAAAAAGTGGGAAAAATGATTTAATTTCTTCATTTACCAAAACATTGTGACTAAAAAATAACAACTTCAAAAACTCATCAGGCATCTTACTAAATACCTCTCTATTTTTTACTGTCCTGGCATTTTAGGGCCTCAAGAAATGATATAGGCTGTCAGTACATTAATTTGATCAATTTTTAACCGCTTCAAGTCTGGACGCTTTCACCCCCTTTCAGTCAAGGCCAATTTTCAGCTTTCAGAACTATCACACTTTGAGTGACAATTACTCAGTCATGCAACACTGTACCCATATGAAATTGTTATACTTTTTTTGAGACAGATAGAGCTTTCTTTTGGTGTTATTTTATCACCACTGTTTTTTTTATTTTTTGTTACATAATTAAAAAAATACAGAAAATTTAGAAAAAAAATAATTTTTTGCTTAGTTGTTGTTATAAACGTAATAGATAATTTTTCTCAGTAAATGTAGGCAAAAATGTATTCTGATACATTTTTGGGGTAACAATAACCCAAAACAGTTTATATTATTTAGTCTTTGTGAAAGCTATAGAGTTTACAAACTATGGGATATATATTTGAAAATTGATCAGTTGAGATCCTAAATTGCCAGATGCTGGTATGGCAGTGATCAGGAGACTGGTATGGGATATGGCAGTGATCAGGAGACTGGTATGGGATATGGTGGTGATCAGGACATTAGCATGAGGTATGGCGGTGATCAGGATGTTGGTATGGCAGTAGTCAGGACACTGTTATGGGGTAGGGGGCTAATCAGTATGCTGGTATAGGGTATGGTGGTAATCAAAACCCTGGTGTGGGGTATGGCAGTGATCAGAATGCTGATATAGGGTATGGGGGTGATCTGGATGCTGGTATGGGGTATGGCAGTGATCAGCACATGGTATGGGGCGGCGATCAGGATGATGGTATGGCATATGGAGTGATCAGGATGCTGATATGGGGTATGGCAGAGTTCAGGATGCTGGTATGGGGTGTGGCGGTGATCAGGACGCTGGTATGGGGGTGATCAGGATACTGGTACGGGGTATGGCAGTGATCAGGACATGGTATGGGGCGGTGATCAGGATGCTGGTATGGCATATGGAGTGATCAGGATTCTGGTATGCGGTATGGTGGTGATCAGGATGCTGGTATGGGGTATGGCAGTGATCAGGATGCTGGTATGGGCATGATCAGAATGCTGGTATGGGGTATGGCAGTTATCAGGGCACTGATATGAAGTATGGAGGTGATCAGGGTGCTAATATGGCATAGGGCGGTGATCAGGGTGTTGATTTGGGGTATGGCGCTGATCAGGACCCTGGTATGGTGGTGATCAGAACATTAATATGGTGTATGGGGGTGTTTTGCATGCACTGGGAGAGGTGACAGGGGCTTCCCTACATTATTTATTATGGGCATTGTGGGGCAATATTTAGGAACACATGGGGCACTAAATTGATGCACTGGCTTGTAATGCAGTGTGTGAGTGTACAATCAGCCTGACAGGCTGCTGTACACTTACACACTGCAGGATCGCTTCTCTCTGCTCTCACTCTGAGACCAGCATGGGGGGGATGGGGACTCTTTAAAAAATGTATTACCGTATATATAATTTATTATTTTTTTTAAATTTTTACACTGTCCCTTTAAATTATATATTGATCACTTAAATTGCTATCGCAAGAAATATAAACATCCTCTGTAATAACAATACAGCATGACAGGTCCCCTTTATGGAGAGATCTGGGATCTATAAGACCCCACATCTCCCTCTACATTGGAAAGCATTAGATAAAAATAAACATTGATCTGATGCTTTAAAACAAAATGGCCTTGTTCACATTCGGCCAGAACTGGAAGTTATGTCATGACGTCACTCTGGTCCTCCTAGGTCATAGAGCTTAGCTGAGGCTATCTTTCCTCAGCTAATCTCTGTGACCAGCCACCGCGATTGCTGGATTGGTTCCCAGGCTCACGGTCATTCAGGTAAGCCCAAGAAGCACCGGAAAGCGAAAGGGGGGGGGTAACCCCTCATGCCACTTCTAAAAGTGATCCAGCAGCTCATCAGCCGCTTGGATCACTTTTAGTGATTAGGGGATTGCTGGCTGTAAAAAAACAATACTGGAGTTCTGGCATATTGCCAGCACCCCAGTATTTCACTTTAAATTGAGGATGTCTTTTGTCTATGGCAGTCATGGAGTAGGAATTATTGTTTATGTTTATTATGTATTTTCATATCAAGCTAGCTGGTGGAGCTGTGGGTTCATTTTCATGTACAGTATATTCTAGTCTGTCCTTTCCTGCAGTTTTAAAGTGACTGCAGGTATCTGGAACTTCAGGGTGTGTCTATTACCTGCCCTCCAACTGTGTGCTGTGATTTCTCCCACTAGTACCTATGTCACTACAGGATGTATGAGCTATGAAAGGAACAACAATGTGCAATTGTGGAGCGGGTATTCAACACATTTGAAAGTGTCAGATAACTGCAGTGGTCCTGTATCACAATGCTGTGAAGTTTTAACACATGGCCTTCCAGGAAGGTACAGTACGTGCTCAATTTTTTACAGGGGGCTTAAGATCAAGTTTGTAATCTTAATCACAGGATCATCTTAAAAAGTCAGTTGTTTACAGAGCTCAGTAGTTCATGCTGAAATTTAACCACTAGCCTACAGGGCACTTATACCCCTTTCCTGCCCAGGCCAATTTCCAGCTCTTAGCGCTGTCACACCTTGAATGACAACTGCGCGTTCATGCAACACTGTACCCATATGAAATTTTTATAATTTTTTTGTGACAGATAGAGCTTTATTTTGGTGGTATTTAATCACCTCTGGGTTTTTAATTTTTTCTTAAACAAACCAAAAACCACTGAAAATTTTGAAAAAAACAAACATTTTTTTCTTAGTTTTTGTTATAAAATTTTGTAAATAAGTGATTTTTCTCCTTCACTGATGCGCGCTAAAGAGGCTGCAGTGATGGACACTGATAGACTGCACTGATGGACACTGATAGGTGGCACTGATGGGCACTGATGAGGAGGCACTGGTAGGTGGCACTGATGGGCATTGACAGGCATCACTGATGGGCACTGAAAGGCAGCACTGATATATATGGCACTGATATATGGCACTGATAGGCGGCACTGATAGGCGGCACTGACTGGCACTGATCGGCAGCACTGACTGGCACTGTTAGGCAGCACTGACTGGCACTGATAGGTGGCACTGATAGGCGGCACTGCTGCACACTGATAGGCGGCACTGACTGGCACTGATAGGTGGCACTGATTGGCAGCACTGATAGGTGGCACTGATTGGCACTGATGGGTGACACTAAAAGGCAGCTCAGATGGGCACTGATATGTGGCATTGATGTGCTCTGGTAGGCACTGATATGTGGCATTGATGTGGCACTGATGGGCACTGGCACGTGGCACTGTTCAGCACTGACAGCTGGCACTGATGGACACTGACAGGTGGCACTTCTGGGGCCACACTGATCATCAGGGCACACTGATCAGTGTACATTTCCCCTCCCCGGAATACCGATTACCGGCTCTCCTCTCCTCACGAGCTGACAGCATGACAACTCGTGAGGAGAGCAATGCCGATAACCGGCATTTCCCTGTTTACATGTGATCAGCTGTGATTGGACACAGCTGATCACATGACCGAACTGACATCTTCGGCTCTTTCCGTGGATCTGTGTATGTATGTGTGGTGAGAATGGGAGGACGTCATATGACGTCCTCCCAGAACGAGAGAACCACCTTGCACCCGTCATTGGACTATATGGCGGGCAGGAGGTGGTTAAATACATAAAGTAAATAAACTAGAACAGTTACTCAGCCCTCTCTCTGCAATTTATATAGCCCAGTCTGAGGCTTTAGAATCCCTATATTGCTCTTGGAATGCTTGGTCATGTATTAAACATTTATTTGTTAAACAAAGATTGAGGAATCAGATAAAACATCTGTTTAAAACATAGAAGCTTGAAAATATTTAAAATAACATTGCCTTACAATTATTGTAGATTTTATTTTTTAAATCATATAGCCACAACCTTAACCTGCAAGTCTCAAGCTAGAACTTTACATAGTAATGTGCATACTTGCTACCTAGGGTCCACCATAATTTTTTACACATACCTGCTTTACTTTAACATATGACAAAGTATTTGATGATATGAAATGTAAGGTTGCTTTTGCAAAGGCTGAGAAACCCCTATTGTAGGTTACAAATACACAGTTACCAATAATGTTCTTAACATTCTACTGTTAATCTTACCTAATAAATTGTTTAGTAAAAATGAGCTAAATAAATAGCTTATAGGATAAGGCTCCATGCACACTAGCATTTTTTAAGCTCCTAAAAACTGTTATTTGCATTTGTTTGTGCTCCTAGAAGCTAAATAGTGTTATCCTATGTGTCCATGCACACTACTTTAAGCTACTAGCTTTTTTTGAGCTTCAGAGTCTAGGAGCAGAAAAAAAAAAAAGTTTTGTAGAGTTTTTTTGGAACGTTATTCTAGCAGAAAAAACCCACTAGAAAGTTCCTAAATGCTGTTAAAATCTACTAAACGCTATTAAAAGTTCCTAACCGTGTTTTTCTAGCTTTTTTTCTGTATAAACTATAAACATGCTAATAAAACTTAAAGACTCCTAAACGCTTCTAAACACTACAATATTGCTACTAAAAGGCTACTGAGAAATGCTATTACCAGCTTTTTTTATCCAGCATTTTCTCCAGTGTTTTTTGAGCTTAATAAAACCCACTAGTGTGCATGAAGCCTGAAAGTGTCAATACACAAGATTTGTTAATAACTAATAGGGATAAGATGAACTGCCCTGGGTTCAGTTCTAGCAGGATTCAGAGAATTTCAAAAAAAGTTTGGATACTGAACCCGAACTCTATTGAAATCAACTAGAGTTGAATCTGTCAAATTAAAAATGTTAATTTTCTGGGCATAATATGTGATTCAATGTGATTTCAGGGGAATGCTCCTGCATGGAGTTAACCTGGTGTCAAGGGATGGTATATTTTTTTTAAAGTTTTCTCATGTTACAATAGGTGGGAGATCCTGAAGCATACATTTAACGGGGCTGCAGGAAAAAAATAACAGAATTATTGAAAATGATCTGGTGGTGAGAGTCTGGAGGAACTGATTATCAGTTCAGGTAGGGAATTATTAGGACAGTGTTTTCTCAGGTCTCCAAGCTGACTGTCTTAGGGCATAAACTATAGAGAATATTTCCATTGGTCCCTGTGGAACAGTCTGTTCAGATGGTGCATGGGAAGGTGCCTAGGAGCAGGGGCGTATTTACCACAAGGCAAACAAGGCATTTGCCTAGGGCAGCATTTTTCAGGGGGGCAGCACCATTTTTCATCTGGGAAGCACCGCCCCCAAAAGAAGGGATGGAAGATGGGACACATGTAGACCAGGTGGGATCTGAGAAAGGCTGAGGGCTGCTTGATGGTGTATGCAGAGCCTGACTTTTGTTCCCGGGGATGTCCAGAACTGTGAAGGGGAGTGTCTTCACTCTCACCAGGGTGGGAGGAGATTGCTACTGTATGGGGGGTGGTGGTAATGGAAGGCTCTCCTGGGTGGGGGCTGGGGTGCTGTTGGTCAATGTCAGGCTCCCTTTGTGGGGGAGTGGGGTGTTGGCTGGTGTCAGGGTCTCTCTGTGAAGGGGGATTGGGAGAGCCAATTTTTGTGTAGCCTAGGGCAACACGAAAACTAAATACACCCCTACCCAGGAGAATACATTAGCTGAGCAAATGGGAGGAAATGATCAGCTATAGAGTATGCTAAGCCCAGGTATGCTTGGTTGTAAAAATGTATATTGCTTAGCTGTTGAACTGCAATCAAGAACTGCTGTGTAAAACAAAACAATCCTGTTCTGATAACATATAAAGTATATGTCTGTACTGTGGCATTACTTAGTCTTTGTGGACTAGGTACTACACACTGAAAAGGTGAAAAAACACCCAGCAGTGATCTGACACTGATCACTGTCACTAGAGCAATGAAGCGTCCTTATGGTGACACTGTACTGCTGTGGTTAGTGATCAGTGACACGGTGTGCCATTGCATCATAATGTCACCATAGTGACACTGTACCGTTCTTGTGACAGGGATCTTTTTTTTTAATGTATTACTTTGAAACATTGTAAAAAAATAATAAATAAATATAAAAAGTAATTAAATAAAAACAATTAAGGGCTCCCTACATGGGAATGCACATAGCACCTGTGGGTAAATATGGCCATCACAAGGGGTACACATTTATACACCTCCTATGAACAAGGTCTAATAGTACAGCCAGTCAAAGTGTTCCTGATCACTGCCACACCAGTAACAATATCACCAGACCAATACAGACAGCAACAGGGTCAGCCACATCAGTACAGTGTCACCAGAGACAGTGCAGCCAGCAAGTGTTCCTGATCTCCACCACACCAGTGCAATATTGCTTCTGCCTGTCACAGGTACTGACCCTGGCCTGTTTATTGGCCACATTTCTGCCTGCTGCATGGAATGATCGTTTGCCTGTTTATTGACCATATTACTGCCTGAACTAACACATTTGCATGTCCTACATTCTTGAGAGACCCCAGTGCCAGCTATTCTTTATGAACAACTGCACTCCTGGAACCACAAGAACTCTTTTGTTCTTTCTTTCTTCAGCCACCCATACTTCCTGGCCAGTGAACATGGCATTCCTATGGTCAGCCATGTACCAGTAGGCTAACCTTGCTTGGCTTATAGGAAATGGGACTGCTATAGGTGATGCTACACAAAGCTATATTCCCTGACCACACGTACAGAGCAGACCATTGCAGTAGATTGCTTTCTATGCAATGTTGGTTGGTTTTTGTGATACACAAGATACAATGTTCAGTACATAATCAGTCCAAACATTGAAAAAGGCTCACACATGTGGGATTCCTATGCTCCACAGTTTAGCAGAATGTGTTTTGGGGTGAAATTCTAAGTATGCCTATGCTGTGCGTGAGAAATATTCTATAAAACTGACAGTTAATTTTCTGTCCACATTTTCCAAAAACATGTGGCAAAAAAAGAATTCATCAAAAGGCTCAGCCTGCCTTTTAAAAATACCTCAGGGTGTTTACTCTCCAAAATGTAATCATTTTGTGGGTGTTTCTACTGTCCTGGTGCTCCAGGGTCTCCAAAGATGCAATAGGTAGTCAGAAAATTAGATGCGTAATTTAGGCCCATCTAAAGCCTTAAGGTGGTCCTTTGATTTTGGGCCCTTCTATGTGGTTAGGCTCTTAAATGTGGTATGAATGTGTTTTGGGCTGTAGTTCTAAGTATGCCTAAACTGTGTGTTAGAAATATATTGCCATCTTTTTGTAAAAAAAAAAAGATTACATTTTCTTTCCACATTTTCCAAAACCACGTAGCAAAAAAAATCTTCATAAAACTCATTATGCCTCTTACAAATTATAATAATACTGTGTATATATATATATATATATATATATATATATATATATATATATATATATACACACAGTAGACTCACACAGAGTAAATAATATGCAGTGATTTAAGTTATTTTACAAAAGAAATGTAGCAGAATACATTTTATAAATTCATGAAGAAAGATCATTTATTTGCCAGATTTAAATAACAGAAGCAAAGAAAAACAAGTTTTTTTTTCAAAACTTGGTCTTTTTTTCATTTATATAGCAAAAATAAAGAACTCCATGTTGATTAAATACCACCATAAAAGAACCCTATCTGTCTCACAAAAGATACAAATTTAATTTGGGTACAGTGTTGCATAGGAGAGTAATTGTTATTCAAAATGTGACAGCACTGAAAAATGGCCGGGGCAGAAAGGGTGTGAAAGTGTCTAGGCTTAGAAGTGGTAAATTAACATATTGGTAATTTACTGAAGGTAAGGATATACAGGCTGGTAACCGAGCAACATTGAGCAACAGTTCAGCATGGGGAGATCTGTGCATAACAGAAGAGCTCTGGAGGTACAAAGCAGTGGGACAGGAGTGCGCAGTTCTATGTCCTTGTCAGTTCTGAACGATCAATGCCCCAGCAACAACTCAGCAATGGAGGTGGATCATTAGAAAGTATTTAGAGATTAAGTATATGTATGAGGAACTCAGCCCTGTCTGACCTGCAACATTTCTGCATAACATAACTATGGAGGTAACCATGGTTAACACCCAGGCTGGATTTAAAACATGTCTGCCTATGTACATCTCCATTATGTAAATGGATGATGGGATTAGTAGTTTATTTTATGCTTCCAGGTCAGTTCACAGGAACTAACAAGGACACTACTTTTCTGGCAAGATGGACTTAGTACCCAAAAATTATTTTATGTCAAACATTATATACTAAAAAAGAATTGTTTAAGCATTAACACCCAGAAGGTGCTAATAAACTGTCAAAAGGTAACGCTTTTGAATTTTGCCAGTCTCTAGTGAATTTTTTTCTCTACTGGGAGATTACATCATTTCCATTCATATATCCAAAAATTATTCAAACCTTTAATCACATTTATCCAAGCACATGCATAATAACAAGCATTAAGATAAACAACATTTAAAACCATTTAAAATAATACCCATCGGGCACTCTGGATCATAATTCGGAGTCAGTTCTCACATATATGTGTATTAAGGCAGATTGCAAATCTGTACTCATAAATAGTTATTGCACTTTTGTTTGATGTTTTATACCATTAATAATGCAGAGTTTAATTAATGCTATCAACCATCTATAAGGCATGAGAAATAACCGGGCGTGCAAATGTGTACTAAATACTAGGTTTTTAATATGGTATCACTCTAGAATGGACTTAGGTAGGAAGTAAGAAATAATGTTTTATTACTCTACTGGGAGTGTTCTTAGCTGTTAGTTATACTGATTTAAGGAGGAGCTTCAGCCTTCCTCCCAAAAAATAAGAAGTCAGAAGTTACAAATTCTGTAGCTGCAAACTTTTAATAAAAGGAGAATAACCTGTCCAGGGATCGAGCATTGTCCTTACCCAGGCCAATTCTTTAACGGTCTTCAGGTTCCTGGGCCTGGCATGTTTACTAAGGGAAAATGGCTGTGAGGCATTGTGGCTTCAGATTTGGCTTCCCACTGCACATGCGTGAACTTCTCTATGCTTTGTGAATGGCCCTGTAGTCTTCTGGGACTCAGAAGACTGAGGGCAAACAAAGGGGGAGTCAATCCAGATGGAAATGGGAGCAGTTACCTGTCAAAATCAGGTACCTGCTCCCACCCAAAAGATAAAAGTTTCCAAAAGTTAGTGAGGAGAGAGGGAGGAGGCTGAAAAGCCTTCCCTTTTGGGTGAAGTTCCACTTTAGCAAGAGACTGATGTATTCTGTAAGTGTGGTAAATTATTTCATTGCAGACCAACTTTATGAAAAGTGCCCCATATGACATGATCTACATGTATTGTTCATTGTTCTGAACAAATCACCTTACATAAAAATACAGTGCACTATTTCTGGGCAAGACGATCAATGTTTTTTGGGGTAATTACACTGGATTTAATGGATCTGTAGTTCTTTTATGATGAACAATCTAAATATAGGCAGAGAACAGCTTTATCTAATTGGGAATGATAACAGGCTTCCATATTTAGGGGCTTCTTGTGCTTTGTCAGGATCACCTATGCCATTCCAATTCGATATGTGATACTCACAAGAATTGTACTTGCTTACAGCTATATGGTACCTTACTGCAGTGTTTCTCAAACTTTTTTTAGGCAAGGTACCCTTTAAAATTACGGACAGTCTTGAGGCACCCCATTCTAAAATGTAAAAAAACGATTCTAATAGTTTTATATAACGCAGCAACATCCACACACATAGATCCCAATGTTAGAGGTGATTTATTCGTCCAAAGCAAATACACTTTTGCACACTGGTACTGACTAGTATTCCAGTGTTTCTCCCTCACTTTTTCTCCATCATTAAGCTTATGTGACCCCAGCACTGATGGAGAGGGGCAGGGGAGGGTCAAACAAGGATGCTGTGCAGGCAAATGACATCCTCCTTATTAACTGATGATGTCATTGGTTGTTAGGACCCTGGTGGCTAGAAGGTCGTAATGGTGCACAAAAAAAACCTGTGGCTTTGTGTAACTAAAAGGCAAGCTTTTTCCACCCACTGGCTTGTATACAAGTTTTGGGCAATTTTTAGACATTTTGCCAAGGCACCCCTGAAAAAACCTCAAGGCACCCTGGTTGAAAATGGCTGCCTTACTGCATGTAATAATTGATGAATGGTAATACGTATACACTGGTCTTACTACTTGCAGAGATTATATATACCATCATTCATAAATTGTTACTGTTACTGCTTTGCTCCAGAGTCTTGCAGACATAACCATACTCCCAATCAAGAGATTATGAAAGCATACTCATGGTATCTCCCAGTGTTGTCCTTGATTATACCATTGTCCATAAAGCCTTTGGCATGCCCAAACTAGAAGGTCTATGGAACACTAGGCATATGTGTAATAAATGGGAGTATTATATGTCCCTGTAGGAGACATCTCAAGTATGGATCAACAATTTTCAAATGCATTTTCTTTACTTGGTGAAAATGTTCTACTCTTCAAAAAGGAAGCAAGTGTAACTACTGCATCTAAGGAGTGGTTATCATCTTGGGTTTAATTATGTCTTAACCATTACCCCCTTCTACCCATTTGTATAAGCAATATGTTTACAGTCATTTACATTTGTTGTGGGATTTTTTTCAAATATCAATATTTCAAAATCTCTTGATTGGGAGTATGGCTATGTCTGCAAGACTCTGGAGCAAAGCAGTAACAGTAACAATTTATGAATGATGGTATATATAATCTCTGCAAGTAGTAAGACCAGTGTATACGTATTACTATTCATCAATTATTACATGCAGTAAGGCAGCCATTTTCAACCAGGGTGCCTTGAGGTTTTTTCAGGGGTGCCTTGGCAAAATGTCTAAAAATTGCCCAAAACTTGTATACAAGCCAGTGGGTGGAAAAAGCCTGCCTTTTAGTTACACAAAGCCACAGGTTTTTTTTTGTGCACCATTACGACCTTCTAGCCACCAGGGTCCTAACAACCAATGACATCATCAGTTGATAAGGAGGATGTCATTTGCCTGCATAGCATCCTTGTTTGACCCTCCCCGCCCCTCTCCATCAGTGCTGGGGTCACATCAGCTTAATGATGGAGAAAAGGTGAGGGAGAAACACTCCCTTATGCGGCACAATCAGAATTCCTTTTTTTTTACTAACTCCAGACTAGTCCCAGATCAATTCTATATACATGCTATGGGAATTGTAGTTTGGTATGTGCTCTTTTTTGTTTCCCAATAGTGATTATTCAATATTGAAATTGTTTGGGGGGTTACCTAATCACTCAGTGGTGATGAGCAGAGCTGGCAGTTAAACTCATTTCTAAAATGTCTGGTTTCAAGGCATTAGTGGATTTAATATAAGCATACATGGAATTTTTTTTTCAGTAGCTGCACTATTAAATATGTAGCTGTCAGCCCATGTTTTGTCTTAAGCATTTGAATTATCATTGATAATGTTCAGGCTCCTTACCCTTGCAGTCTCTAAAACCAGCACTGTGATTTGAGATTAAACACAGTATTCACCTTGAAATATAAGCTTATTCTTATAATCAAAACTATATTAACGGAGATCTCAAGCATTTGTTTCAGGGATAATTTTGTTTTATTTAATTGAGCGTGTTTTAAGATTGCTGAAGCACACCCACACACATCCATGAAAATGAACATAATTGCCAAATAACAAAGGCAATTTAGAAAGCCTACCCAGGCTGAAAATGTTGCCATTGGTATCTTTTGTGTTCATTGAGAAACCATTAATGACAACATGAAAGCCAGAGATGCATTTCATGTTCGGCATCGATATAGATCATAACTCTTTGTAGCAATAAGCTGCTCAAGTGTTTTTCTGATTATTCTTTTGTTCAGGACATTGCTTTACCACCTGTTATAAATTATCATATTTTATTTATAATAATTATTAACTTACAACATTTTGCCCAGGGTTGACTTGGATGTCCACTGCCATTAGGGTACAGTAGTACAGTATGTTTAGTCAATAAATTCTTTTTTTTTGAGTCAAACATAACTCTACAAGATGGTTCAGAAAACTCTTAATCTGACTCTTGCCTGTATGTATGGTTACCTTTGTGACCCTGCCTAAAAAAACTGCTAAAAAGGTATGCTGGGACTTTTCTGTTGGTATTATAGCTGTGTTGCTTACTGTTTTGTGCAAGCCCCTAGACATCATCAATTGTTTCAGTGAAAGAACACCCCCGCTTACTTTTCTTCCTTACCTATTTTTTAACTATTAATTATGTGCAGCCTCCAGTTATTAAAATGATCTATCTATTTTTTCCAATAAAATTTAGTTTATAAATATTCTTTTAACTCCCACCTCATCCAGGACACAGTAGTATGTGTATCCAGTATACACATCAATGTGAAGAAATGCCAGCACTCCATTGTAAAGTACTACAGCTTTATTATTCCATGGTTGTGCAAACAAACAACATTACATTTTTAGGGTACAAAAGACTTCTAGCTCAAGCAATAGCTTATTGATAACATACTTTAACGTGGATGTCTGGCCTTTCCTCATATTGATGATTGTGGTGGTACCACTGCTGGCCTTTCCTCACATTGCTGTCTATGGTGGTGCCACAGCCAGCTGGACACCCATAATCATTAAGGTGAGAAGTCTTCTGTGTGGGATAAACCCTGTGCCATCCTCCAGACACATGTGTCACTTAACCAGGGACACTTGTAACTGCATGGGTCACTTACTGGGGACATGGTTGTGTAACCGGGTGCCTGCTATATCATTATGGCATTCAGGGACATTTACAGATGAGACTAGGAGGAAAACCCTAGTGCCCAGTGGGATCTCTACATCACTTTCTGTTAGCAGAGTGGATTCAGTTTTCCTGACAGCAGATGATCTTGGGACCTGTAATCCTATAACCAATATATCCTGTATTCCTGAGTGCTAATTGAACTACAACTACCAGAGAGCTAGGGAACAAGAGGGATGTTGAGAAAGCAGATATATTCTACAGCAAGGGACTGGCTCCCTCTCTTGGCATGGGATTCAGAGCTGAACACAGGGAGACTGCCGTTCTCCTCCAGAGACAGATTGCTGGCCTACTGCTGTGGCACTCTGCATATCAATTCAGTACAGCAGTGATGCCAATTGCCACACCAGGATCACATCAGTGTCTCTGCATTGGGACTGTCACTATCCAGTCTTCACACAGATATCTCTGTTCACCATGCTGACAGGCCATCAGGCAGGAAGTCTGCACATCCCTGCAAACAGCCAAGAGCCGGGGCAAAAACTTTTGTTCCTAGGAGGCTTTGCCATCCATAGAATAATAATGTGAACCAAGGCTTTGGATATGATCCCTTAATTCACCACAGCTGCTGTATGAAGTGCTATACTAATCATATCAACGCTTATACACTGCTCAAAAAATATAAAGGAACACTTTTTAATCAGATTATAGCATCAAGTCAATTACACTACTGGGATATTGATCCGGTCAGTTAGTGTAAGTAGCAGAGAGGGTTTTTAATCAGTTAATTAACAACAGATACACTAGATGGGCAACAATGAGACAACCCCCAAAACAGAAATGGTTTTACAGGTGGAGGACAGTGACATTTATTTCCCTACTAATTTTTTCTGACTGTTTTTCATTAGTTTTACATTTGGCTAGGGTCAGTGTGACTACTGGTAGCAGGTGGCAATACCTGGACCCTACAGAGGTTGCACAGGCAGTCCAACTCCTCCAGGATGTCACATCAATATGGGCCTTTGCCAGAAGGTTTGCTGTGTCTCCCAGCACAGTCTCAAGAACATGGAGGAGATTTCAGGAGACAGGCAGTTACTCTAGGAGAGCTGGACAGGGCTGTACAAGGTCCTTCACCCATGAGCAGGACCGGCATCTCCTCCTTTATGCACTATCAGAGCCCTACAAAATTACCTCCAGCAGGCCTGAGGACCCAACGTCCTCTAGTGGTCCTTTGTCCACTGCCCGACATCATAGAGCTCAATTGGCATTTGCCATTGAACACCAGAATTGGCAGGTACGCCATTGGCGGCCTGTGATTTTCACAGATGAGAGCAGGTTCACCCTGAGCACATGTGATAGGGTCTGGAGAAGCCATGGAGAACGTTATGTTGCCTGTAACATCGTTCAGCATGGCAGTTTTGGGGCTGGGTCAGTGATGGTCTGGGGAGACATATCCATGGAGGGACGCACAGACCTCTACAGGCTAGACAATGGCACCTTGACTACCATTGGGTATCGGGATGAAATCCTTGGACCCATTGTCAGACCCTATGATGGTGCAGTGGGTCCTGGGTTCCTCCTGGTACATGACAATGCCCGGCCTCAGAAGGCTGATGGTGGTTATCTATGATACTAAGCACTGTATGACTCACCTGTGATATTCATATAAATCTGGTGAGTGTTCTGTGTTTATGGTAGAGGATTTCGGGAACACTATGGCACTGATTGTTGGAAATGGAGCACTTTTTTGAGCATGGACATTTTAACAAATTTGAAGGCATTGTGCATTATACTGTAAATAACTAAAAGCACTTGGACACTTTATATGCACAGGGAGACATATTGAAGCACAAAGGACACTTTATTGAATCATGTTTAATTTTTATTTGAGTATATGAGCATTGTAGAGAATATGCTTGTTTATTGCACGTTTAAACAAAAACCAATAGCGCTGTATAAAAGACAGAGTATCCATAGGAATGGACCAACCTCTTTCTGTCATCACTCTAGAGATGCTGCACTCAGACACCTTTTCACCTCAGTTACCAGGGGACCTTTGCTTTGAGTTATCTGTTTAACTTTATTAAATTACCAGTATTCACTAATAAACCATTGCTACCACCATTGCTAGCAGAAGACAGCAGATACCACCATATCAGGAACTTTATGATGAACTGTGTCTCTTGCATTATTATTCTATTCCATTGAAATATGTCTGAACCCAGAGTGTCAGAGGTGTCAGGAGGCTTGCAAAGTCAGGGCAACCACTGGGAACATTATCAAGTGGCCCATTCAGGGCTAACACTACATTTGCTACAAGGAGTTTCCTGGCAGGGCTTAGGAAACCACATGAGGTACACTGATATGGGACACCCTACATGTGACAAGCATATGGGGCACCCCACCAGGCACATGGACACTCCACGGGACATTTCAGCAAAGGTATGAGTACTGCAAGTAACATCCAGATTTTGTTTTCATTATTACAAGTATTTATTGAGTCCATGTGGCAGGTTTCACAAAGATTGTTGAGCATTTACAGAAATATCTACAGACATGCCTAGAAGTACAGCCAATTGGTTATCTTGATTTACTGTCAATACAAGGTAGTTGCAAGGAGCTGTGGCATTCAGATGACAAATACATGAAAACACTATACATAATTAGGAAGCTTCTTCATCCTCCATCTTTGGATACAGATAGTATTTTCATATAATCCATATCTGCAATTCTGTAATCTGCCACTGGAGAGATATCTGCTGACATGTTGAGTGTCACTGATGCAGACAAGGGTGTGCCTTTGGTGAAGAAATTCAGATTTTGCAAAGCAAATGTTAGTTGGGCTGGCTCATTTATTTCTTTTGTTACAGCTTCTTTCTCTTTATTGACATTTGAAGTCTGTGATAGCTTGATATGTTCTTAGCTCCCCCCTTGCAGAAAATGTCACTCAATTCTTTGCACAAGAGATCACAACTGCATCACCAATCTGATCTCTGAAGATATGTGCAAACTCTCCAGATGGCATCTTTATCACACAGCTGTACTCTTGTTCCGGAATTCCTAACTGCTCAACATCTAAATCCATCAGATTCATTACGTAGTCAGAAATCTTTTCTTGATTGGGTGACTCAGATACCATGTTGACTGTGTTGGCACTGTTCTCAAAGCAATGATATCTTCACTTGCAGCACACTTCAGGATTTTTGACATCCAGATACTTTAAAAGAGAACCGGTTACATATGTGTATATGTAAGCATATGACTTCCCTTAACTTAAATTGTTACAATAGTGCAGAACTATGTATGTATGTGTTATTAAACACTTGTGTTCTCTACCTGCCTAAGCAATAATGCCTAAGCTTGGAGCTGAAAATTGGCATGTTGTCTGGGCTGCTTGAGCAGAATAAAATTGGCAAATAACACAGTCACTGGTTTTATTTGATATAATTCTGACATAATTCTGTATTTTAAATTTTTTGTTATCAGTGGTGATCTTAGGCAGTAGACAGGATGGGCTTATAGCCTGACACTGAGCCTGACACTTCCACTTTGATGTGATATTACACCAGTTCAAGAAGGGAGATTCTGATTATTTCACGTGCCCATAGGTGATTGGTTCTCTTGAAGTTTTATCATATTATGACAGGTGACGTATTTCATGTTCTGACATCCTCTTTAAGTGTTATCATATTACAACAGATTATATCTTTCATGTTCTGACACACGACATGTAATGACATAATGGCATGCTTTACACTGCCATTTTGGACAATAACATAATTTCAGTGTTTCTATCTTTTAATAAATGGGCATACTTTTCTTAGCAGAAGTGAAAACCAAGATCTATAAGTAATCTAATTTACCAGTTTTCAAAATATGTCCCTCTTATAGGCGAACTCTATCACATAAGCATTGTTTTAAAAGGAGCAGCTGCTGATATTGCTAAAAATGGCTAAAATACAAACCTAACTGACAACTACAACTATTCTGTGTATGTGCCTCATCCACTCATCCACTACATCATACTGGACTGACAGCCCTTGGCAAACTATTCAAAGTTTATTTTATATATAAAGTAGGACTATTAGGTCCTAGGTCAAACTATTAAATTACATATGTATTGTTGCCAGCCTATACCAGTGAGACCAAACTCTCTGTTTTTCTAACTAATCCCTGTTGATTTTGACAGTAAAACCATTGTATATGAACTAGCTTTGATAGGGTGACAACACTCTTCTACAGGAAAGTTAGTGCAGTGTTGTCACCTTTGCTGCTGTAGCGGCTTAGATGCTGTCACTGTTGCTATCCCTATCAGTTAATAACCACCCTTAGCTACACTCACTACCCTGTAGCTTGAAAGTGCATTGATCCATCTTGATCAGTCCATCTAAACCACATGTGCATGATAAATCCAGCTTCACAACTGCATTTACCATTAAAAATAAAGGTAAATCACATTTCCTTTGAGAGATTTAAAAGTATGTTTTTTTTTGTTTTTTTTAATCATACTTGCCTAGGTGGATATAGCATCAACCCAATGCTGCATGTGTCCCCTGATGGCTCTGAGGGTGAGAACTGAGTGATCAGACACCACTGATTGCTCAGTTCTCCCTGCAGGTCTGAGCAGAGAGTGATGAATGTCAGTCTCTGGCTCTCTGCTCTGCCCCCCCCCCCCCAATGCTCACTGGAGCCCTGGGCTGTGGAGGGGTCGGGTGTGTCTGGCTCTGGCTCTTAGTTGCTCAGTGAGAGGCTGAGTCAGGTGCTGGTCCTGGCTCCTGGTTGGATCCCAAGCATATGGTCACGATCTTTCCCCAGCCTGGAGTGGCTGAGTGACATCAGCCAACAGAGCTGTCTGCTGAAAACAGGACACAGGAGTGCAGAATAAACTGCACTCCTTAATCTACAGGAGAAATACAGCCAAATTAGCTTTGGCTGTACTTTTCCTTTAAATTCCCACCTTGAGTTGAAAACATTTATCAGAAAAGAAAAAACTATGAACCTTAGATGGATCTAAAATGAGCTTGTCATAAAATAAATACTGGAGTTTTAATTTTTGTACTCCTTAAAATGCTAGTCGCTTGGCTGTTGTGCTGGCCTACTGTCTTCTGTACTTTCTGAGTCATTTGGCCAGAACAAGTATACAGGTAAGAAGAGTCAACAGTCAAGTCAAAATGTTCCCTTTGCAATAGAATTCTCCCTTTGCTTAGGGAATGAAGTGAAGCTCTGATGACTTTCATTATCCAGTCATGTGTGATTTTTATTTTCCTTATATCTGATTGGGTATTTTTTGCAAAGTGATTTTTTTTACCACATCCACCAATCTATGGGAAAATTCTCTTGCAAAGTAAAATAGCCCATGAAAAGGGAACAGCCCATTTGGCTTTAGCAAATGAATCCCCAAGTATTGAAGTCAGTGGGACAGTATGGCTTCCAAGCAAATAGCATTTTCAGAAGAAGTACCCAGCAGTGGAAGCCACCAAGTTTTTTCCAGTACAGATTTTTGTAAATAAAACTGAGGGTTTATTGTTTTAAAACATTTGAAATTCCAGCCAAATTAAAAATATTAAACCTAGTGATTATTAAGTGTATTTTTACATATAACTAATATAAGTAACATTTGCAGCTGTAAGCATAACTTTATATTTAAGCATCTGAATTTGCCTTGATATTGGCCTCCTGCAATCGTCTGTACAGCCACAGACTGAGAAAGAGGAAGGGAAGCGCTTACAGCAATGGAAGCACTTGTAGCCAGTTAGACTCTATTGTTTTCACAAATAACATCTGTTTAACACAGGGTACAAGCTTACAGTAGGAATGAGCCCCATGATGATATTTATCAACATGCTGTCACTCAGGGATTCTTCTGCAACAGTTTGGAATGGTTCCTGGGCCAGGCTGTAATGACTGGTTGAAGAATAGGCTGGAGGAAGAGTTGATTGTAGGATTAGAAGTGAAGCTAGGGAGAAATACTTTGTCAATTAAACTCTACAGAAAAATATCTTCTTGTAGAAAGGTCCAGAAACCCATTTCCTGCAGCATAACATATTAAAATAGTATTTGAAATACCGAATTGTAAAACTAAAAGTTACTATACACAATTTAGGGGTTGTCAGGAGTTCCTAAGCAGGCGCAGCAATGTATGAAAAATGTACAGTCGTGCTTCACATTTAATACTAAAGACAGCATTCATTATATTACTAGCACATTACTAATTGATAGTGTACCTTTCAAGATTTTGCTTGTTATTATTGCTTCTTTTTTCTTTTGTGGATTGATGACATTGGGCTCCATTCACTAAAGCAGATTGCATGCGGTATTTTAAGTGATCTGACACATTTTCCCCAAATATTGCATGTTATGCTGAAAATGTCAATTCACTATTTTCCTTAAACTCCAAAAACGCTCAGTAAATACCGCAAAAAACGGTGTTAAAATCAATTTACTAAAGGAAAAAAGTAAATAAATGCATGCGTTAAATAAGTAGCGGTCCAGGCATGTGATACTGAAGGAATGTAAAAATTTAATAGCCAATTTGGAGTAGTCTCTACCTTTTTGGATCAGTAGTCTCTTAACGGTAATGTATAGAATACAAAATAGTGACAAAAACACATTAATTTTACATTTAGTGAAATATGTTTATCTTCTTCTGTCATTTTGCCAGATTTTCAGAGACTTTTGTGTAATAAGGACATGTGTCTGTAAAATGCATCCCCATAGAGTAACATAGGCCGCCTACACACAGCTCCTGGTGGCTTCAGATGCATAAATAAGTGCCTCATTCATGCTGTATGGACCACAGTGCAAATGTGAATGAGGCCACAACTGTGAAATAAGTTTTCATGCAAAGAATGAGATAACTACACACTATCCTGTAGCCATGGCGAGCAAGGCAAATCTGTCTTTCTTTTCCTTTTCCTCCTCAATTTCTGCTAATTTCTCAATCAATAACTGAACTAAATCATAACCTTCACTTGCCACTGTTTTTCATAGTGCCAAGTCCTTGTCTGACCAAGAACATTTGTAGTTGTACAGCATCATGTTTCATCCACATCAGTTGTGGATGGTGCTATCCCTAAATTGCAGCTCATTTTTCATGATCAGATTTCCTGCTGGTGGTACCACTAAAACTGGTGCTGGACCACAGAGCAGTATGTGGGGGGCAGTGCTGGAGTGTGGAGAGGGCGAGTAAAGTTTGGCAACATTTTTTTTTTCTGTTTTATACAGGAAGAGATGGGGAACCCATTTATTTTTAAATGAAGCTGAAGTTTGGCTTTAAACACAGGAAAATATTACCAAAAAATATTAGTACAGTTTGCTCTTTCATTGTCCCCTATGTCTGCCATCTGCTATGTCTTCAAGCTGTTGCCTCACAGAAAACATAGTTAGTGAAATGTGCATTTTCCCATGATATGCATAGTGGCTCATAGGTCTTTTAGCAACATAATGGGTAAAATACTATTAACGGAATTCAGGAGCTATTTATTAGGTACTTTAATAAATAAATGAAATGTAAATAACTGTAATGTAATGCCTCCAGCATAGTAATGAATTTCATAAATAACCAGTATGACAGTGAATGTTTTAATAAATCTGTCTGTAAACTAAAATATGCGTGATTCTGATTTTTGCAATCAGAACAAATAATTTGTGGTATATGCTTATGACTTATTTTTTACATTCATGACATGATATGAGATACAATTTAATGTGGCACATTAAAGAGCCATAATCTGCTTAAAACATCCATTTTCTGTCAGGTTTGTTTAGGCTTGGAATAATTGCATTTCAGATATATAAATATTACTCGAGTGTAACCCATGAGTCATTGGGGTTGATTTACTAAAGGCAAATAGGCTGTTCACATTGCAAGGGAATGTGGCAAAATTTCACTTTGCAAAGAATAAAAGGATACCCAATCACATGCAAGCAGAAAGGGGGAAAAAAGAAGAAAAAACAGCATTTTTACTTGTACATGATTGGATGATGGGAGTCAGCAGACCTTCACCGCATTCACTAAGCTATAGCGGAAATTCCCTTGCAAAGTGCAACTTCCTTTGCAAAATGAACAGCCTATCTACCTTTACTTAAACAACCCCATCATCTTCATTTAAACTTGGAGTGAATCTGTAATACAGAAAGCATCAGGTTCTTTTTTTTTGTCATAAAAGTGTAACTAAACCCCAAAAATATATTATACTGAGCTTACCAGTCATTAGATGTGGTAGTTGCATTGGTTTTCTTTTTCCTTACTTTCACATGGTAATGCTGTCACTAACACATTTCCTGTTCTAGTGTGGCAAGGCTCAATCATTGTACTGTACATAAGGAGTCTTGTCACCCTAAGGAGCTACAATAATCTCCCCCATTTATCTTCTCCATAAAATAGAAGAGAGAGGTTCTGTAGTCCTCAAAGATAACTGGGTACAATGTAATGAATGACAGTCAACACAAGACATTATCATCTGACAGGATTTAGGGACCTGCGAGTTAGGGACTTTAGATTGTAAGCTCCTTGAAGGCAGGGACTGATGTGAACATACTGTACAATATATAACAGTGTAAATTGATGATGCTGTATAAGCACCTGTAAACAATAATAAATATATTTCCAGAAGGAGCAATAGATCATTTTTTGCACTTATTGAACCGATAAAACAAAACACTTTCTTTCGCTTAGATTTTATTGAAAACTGACAAGTTTGCTTACAGACAATAAAAATGTTATGCAATAGCAATGATAAGAAGGACAATCGAACTGCCAAAGAAAGAACAATTGAATGGATTAGAAATAGATTCGGAAGGTGATTCTCTCCACTAACAAGGAGATAAAAATATTGAGCAATAAGCAATAAACATGAATGGTGATTTCCCGGTCTAGTCAACGTTAATACAATAAGTAATCAGAAAGCAGAGTGGTACTAGAGATTGCGGAGTACACTCATCTCTCAAGTGATCTTGCTAGAAAATCTGATAAACAGAGTAAGATATATGTACACTGGTGAAGTTGGATGTAGGACCAGTTATGGGTAGTGCATAGTCATGCATGCGTGAAGATGGTCCCCAGACAGAGAGAACCATGGAAACAAGTAGGAAGGTAAGAAGAAAAGAGAGGGGGGAAAGAGGGAAAAAAAGGGTACGGGGGGGGGGAGAGAAAAAATGGAGGGGGGAGGGGCATTGTTTCTATTCCTGAGGTTCTTTGTGGATATATTGTTACACCGTATTAGGTTACAATCCCAAAAAACATACAGGCGGCTGTGTAGATGGAAAGTGTCATGTGTGCCAGTTAATATTGCTGTAAGCTTTTCATTTGTCAGCATACTGTGCACCTGGCTTTTCATTTGGTCAATGGGTTAAGACAAAACAATTTCATTGGTATATATAACACAGCAAATAGAACCACAGGAGTTACGCTCATTGTTAGGGTTTACATACTTCTTAAAGCAGAGCTCCACCCAAAAGGGGAAGTTTGGCTTTAAGGCCTCATCCCCTGCTCCCCGTTAAGGATTGGCACCTTTGGGGGGTGGGTACCTGATTTTGACAGGTGCCCTCACCCACTTCTGCTGTGGTCTCCTAGGCAATCGGAAGTGGAAGTTCTCCTCCCCCCCCCCTGCAGTCTTCTGGGACACATGAAAGCTCCCAGAGGACTGCAGAACCATTCACAATGTGCATCGCTGCTTGTGCATGCGCAGTGGGCACCCGGCTGTGAAGTCGCAAGCTGTCACAGCCAGGTGCCCAGACTTAAGATGCCAGTGCCAGGGACACAGGATGGCCGGTGAACAAAGCTGCAATGGGGACAGTTTTTGTAGCTGATGACTTTCATCTTTTTCACCAGAGACTGGAGCCCCAATTTAAGTAGTTAGAAAAGGAATAGTTGTTAAATAAGAAAAAAAAAAGGGATAAGAGTGCAAAACATCTCCCCACATATATACAGGGTGATTATGCCTTTTTGAATATATTTTTTAAACTTTGGCAGTCTCTGTACAATGAACAATCCAAGTTACTGATGTGATGGTATTATGAAAGCACTTATTTTTATATGTGTTCCTCCTTTGATGTGCCTACTTTTGTTGGTGTGTTATGTAATCCATATGTTAAGCTTTACCAGTTGGTTACTAAGTCCAAAGGATCTCATGAAGTAGTGGCCTTAGATATACACCCTCCTCTCATTACTAATTGTGTGCCCTGAAAGCATACACGTGTATATTTTTCCTAAGGTACAAAATAAAATGTAGTTACACTGCAAGCAATTAAGGTACCAAATTTTGGGGCTGCGGTAGAAAAAATCAAACCACATTTCCATTGCACACTGTATCAGAATCTTGCTTGAAGCAGGTGCTGTATTGTTCGACACCTAGTGTTGTCAATAATATCCATGCACACCATTAGATAATGCAAAAAGTTTTATCTTCATTGTATTAGAAAATCACAATATGAAGTGTGCAATGCTTTAGATCCATGCTAGAATGTGATAAGAAAAAAAAGGTTCTGCATTACTTAACCACTAGCCTACAGGGCACTTATGCCCCTTCCTGCCCAGGCCAATTTCCAGCTTTCAGCACTGTCACACTTTGAATGACAATTGCGCGGTCATGCAACATTGTACCCATATGAAATTTTTATCATTTTTTGAGACAGATAGAGCTTTATTTTGGTGGTATTTAATCACCTCTGGGATTTTTATTTTTTCTTAAACAAACCAAAAACCACTGAAAATTTTGAAAAAAAAAAGTTTTTTCTTAGTTTTTGTTATACAGTTTTGTAAATAAGTGATTTTTATCCTTCACTGATGTGCGCTAATGAGGCTGCAGTGATGGGCACTGATAGGCTGCACTGATGGACACTGATAGGTGGCACTGATGGGCACTGATGAGGAGGCACTGGTAGGTTGCACTGATGGGCATTGACAGGCATCACTGATGGGCACTGAAAGGCAGCACTGATACATGACACTGATACATGACACTGATATATGGCACTGATAGGTGGCACTGATAGGCAGCACTGACTGGCACTGTTAGGCGGCACTGACTGGCACTGTTAGGCGGCACTGACTGGCACCGATAGGCGGCACTGATAGGAGGCACTGACATGCGACACTGACTGGCACTGATAGGTGGCACTGATTGGCAGCACTGATAGGTGGCACTGATTGGCATTGATAGGTGGCACTGACTGGCACTGATGGGTGACATTGAAAGGCAGCTCAGATGGGTACTGATATGTGGCATTGATGTGCACTGGTATGCACTGATATGTTGCATTGATGTGGCACTGATGGGCACTGGCACGTGGCACTAATGGGCACTGGCACTGATGAGCACTGACAGCTCGAGAGGAGAGAAATGCCGATAATCGACATTTCCGTGTTTACATGTGATCAGCTGTGATTGGACACAGCTGATCACATGACCGAGCCAACATCTTCGGCTCTTTCCGTGATCCACTGTGTCTGAGGGACACAGCGGACCTGGCGATTGCCATGCTGCGCGCTCCCTGAGCCGCGCATGCGCAGTGAGAATGGTAGGACGTCATATGACGTCCTATTAGAACGAGAGAACCACCTTGTGCCCGTCATTGTACTATAGGGCAGGCGGAAGGTGGTTAATGGTGTGCTGACAACATATCATGTGCAGTAGTACTAAGGCACAGTTGACGTTATTTATCATGATTTTCTCCTGATGATATTCAGCTTACCAAGAATGACTGCCTTGACACTGTTGTCCATGCTTATTATGTAGAAGGCATAACCGATTCTGCAAAAAAATAATTGAGATGTCAGGTTAAAAAAATACCCCATGATCATCTCAGAACATTCTCTCAGAATTTTATAAGAGTGCTGTCTTCTAAAATAAAGCACGACACTGAGCACACACAACCAATTGAATTACAGTTTGCTGAAGTTAAAATAATCAAAGATGAATTCCATGGGCTACTACGCTTACACATCAATGTTTCCTTTTTTTTTAATTGGGCAGAGCATAATTTACAATTTTTAGAATACAAACAGGTCTCATTACATCAGAGCCCTTATCCTCTGACAATAGGGGGTCTGTTTACTAAAAGGAGCAGTAACTTTGCAGGCCTTACCCATAATTCATGGATAATCAAACCTAAATTAAAGATTATGAATAAGCCCAACTGTTACAGATAACAACCTTTAATGCCATTTAATGACCCATTAGTATCAATGCATATTTCTAAACATATTCTCATTTTTTTTTATTGATAAAACTTTTATTTCCTAAAATATCCCTTTCAGTAGATCAGCACAATTTCTGTTAATTTCATTACGTTCTTTAAATTAAAATTAATGAGGCTGACACCCACAATTAACAATGAAAAATGTAGATTGCTATAATTACTATAGCAGTTACATTGCTCTACATAAAAGATATAAGGTGCTCCACGTATTATTTAAAAGTCTTACATAAAACATAAAAAAAATGACATTTTCAATTTATTTTGTCAGTGTAAAAAACAAAATTCCTTACTAAAACCTTTGTCTTTTGGGAATCTCTTGCCATGCATAATTAAGCAAATTTGATTGCAATTAAACTGAGCTTCTATGGTGGAGCTTTAATTAATGCAAATAAGGCATCTACATCTAAGATTAATTTCAGTGAATTAAAAGAAAACAACAAAGAAAATTTAAAAGTGTGATTTTATTGTGCAAAGGCCTGACTGTAAAACGAGAATATTTTAAAGCTCTTTTGGTAAGCTTTTGATATTTATATTTTTTCTGTAAGTGGGCAACTTAAAATGCAATTCTTCTTTGAACATTGTATTAAATCACAACATCAAATAAAACAGCAAATATGTTTTAAAACCTATAAAATCCTTGTTGTGAATATAAACAATAAAGGCTCTATTTGAAAAAGTAAATTGCTTGTTACAATTATTATTTCCCAATGAAAGTAAAGTTGATTCAAAAAAATATTATTAATTACCACTATTTTTATAACATATACAACTGCAGTAATGAGAAGTTTCATTAAAAGTATGAAAATAAGAGGTTTGATAACATGATTGGTACATTGCATGTACTCTTATACAGTATTTTGATAACTATATGATTTTATTGATTAGTTTAGTCCCATTTAATAGTTTTTTGTCTTTGTTGTTATTTCACAAGTGCCAGACCTGTACATTAGTTTTCATATATTTCAGAAATGGACCGTTACATCTGTCATGAAAGTAATATCAGGCTACCATTGCTCACCTGCTTTTGAAAATGCTAGTTGCCTTGTCTTTATTTTAATTCTTCTAACTTTATTACTTTCTGAGGCAATAACCCCAAACAATTCTGCAGTTGACTCAAAAAAATTGTAAGTTCTTGTTTGTATTCTTGTTCAGCATCAGTGACTCAAAATATTAAAACAAGAGCATGACAGCCAGGCAATCAGTATTTCCAAAAGATGAATAAAGTTGTGGCGACCTCTATGTTTCTCACTTTACAGATTTTAGGTAAATACAAATTTGATCCAGCTAGTCAGCACAAAAAACTGTTTTATACATCTAGATTTAAAAGGGGTTTTTGTTGCATACATTTGCATGTGAAGATACAACAAAGCACCTTGGCAAAGTGTGGTCCTAAATGCTAGACTATCTATCCTTACCCAAAATATTTTTGGGAAAGTTTGGGGTAGAATGAGTAAAGGTTAGAACCAGGGGCAGACTGACCATTTGGAAACTCGGGCACTGCCCGAGGGCCCGGGGTCAGTAGGGGGCCCCATGAGATGCCCCTGGTACCTTTTTCATAGGCTTTGTTTGAGTTTGGGCAAGGACACAGGGGCCCCATGATCCCCTATTGCCCGGGGGCCCCATGAGTTGTCAGTCCGCCCCTGGTTAGAACCCCTCTCAGGTTTAATGACTATCCAGGTCCTTTAAAGAGATTGTGTTTCAGTTTCTGTCCTTGGGATAGCGTGTTCCAGACAAGAAATGAAAGAAAATCTGCTACAGGGAAACATAATCAAAAGCTGTCAGAGGTTGTAGTATTCCTCTACTTAACATTAAAAAGAATTATTATTTTGTTTGTGTTGCTGTTAGAGAGATTTTCCTGTGCAAAAACAACCATTTTACAAGACAGAAAGCTCCAACAGAGCATTCAATAGCAGTAAAACCCAACAGGAATTCTATACCTTCCTTATGTTATCCAGATGCAAAAGTTTTGGCTATATATACACTTTAAGAGCAGGCTTATCTTGGAGGTAGCCTAATCATCCTCAAATTTAGGGCAACACACCAGAAACCTAGACTTCAGGCAGTAGAATACTCCTGGTATGTGTCAGTGTCAAATTGAAATGAGCTAAAACAATGGCAATATATACTGTACCTAAACAGAAAAGATGCACATTGGTAGGGCACTACACTTCTGCCTTGAGAAGAACTGATACTGTACTGAAACATTAATGCATAATGAAATTAATTGCTTTTTAATCTTTGGTGCATTTAAAGAGCTATTTTATACTTTCAACATGGACGTTCTACAATGCAGGCTACATGCAAAAATTGAATCCTTGTTCTGAATTGTACATGGCAGAAATATGATATAAGAGGTTGATGTTCTACTAGGAAGTAGGAAGCCTACAAAATCTGGTTGTTTTGGATTTCATAGTACTGTGTGTAATCTAAATGGAATGGGTTGGTTGTCTGGGGTGCATTGCAAAAAAATAATTACCTTTGCTAAGAATTCCTTTCAGTCTTGCAATGTAATCCAGCACATTCCCAGAATTAATACTAATTTTTATTTATTTAATTCATAACGATGTTGGTGCCCAAGGTGTCTATAATGCATAGGGTAGTTGACTGGCAGCATACCACATGTAAAGGACTTTTTGGCAGCCTAGCCACATACAAGCCCTGAAAATCCAATAACCACCTTCAGGCTTTCATGGGCATATTTCCTCACAACAATCACAGTTTCAGGGGGCCTGAAATACCAAGATAGTACAAACACCCCATCCCCCCAAATGATCCCTTTTTGGAAAGTAAACACCCCAAGGTATTTGATAAGAGTCATGGTGAGTATTTTGCAGATATAATTTTTTGTCACAAGGTTTTGAAAAATAAAAAATACGTTTTCATTTTCTTTCTTAATTTTCCAAAAAGTTGTGGCAACAAATGAGACTTGCAAAATATTGACCATGCCTTTCAGCAATTAGCTTGGGGTGTCTACTTTTCAAAAGGGGTCATTTGGGGGTGTTTGAACTCTCCTGGCATTTTACATCCAATATTAAAATCTTCACGCATTACCCACTCTTATAATCACTTGAAGAGGAAGCCTTTTCCGACACTTTATTTACATGAAAAAAAAGCAGTATTTTTTGCTAGAAACTTACTTTGGGTCGCGACCAGGGGTGGACTGGTACGCTAGGAGGATTCTGGGAGCGCGGGGATGTAACTTCCGGTGTGGCGGCCATATCTGAAACCCCTATATCAGTGATGGCGAACCTATGGCACGCGTGCCAGAGCTGGCATGCAGAGCCATCTCAGTGGGCACGCCAGGAGGAAGAGAGGAAGAGGAAGAGAATGCGCTCTCCTGCGCACCTCCGGGGGCGCGCACCGGGCGATCTCCGTGATCGCTGTGTCCTGCGGACACAGCTGATCACGTGACATGGTAAAAGGCCAATCACAGCGGCCTTTTACCACGTGATCAGCCGTGTCCAATGACACGCTGATCACCGGGAAATGCAAATGCCGGTTCTCGGCTGCACTTTCCTCACGCTGTCAGATCGTGAGGAAAGTACTGCCGAAAACCGGCAGTTGTCAGAACAGGGATCGGCACCGATCATCAGGGTCACTGATCATCAGTGCCCTGATGATCAGTGCCCACCTGTGCCACACACAAGTTCCGCCCACTTGTGCCCAGCAATGCGCCCACCTGTGCCCAGCAGTGCGCCCACCTGTGCCCCGCAATGCGCCCACCTATGCCCAGCAGTGCGCCCACCTGTGCCCAGCAATGCACCCACGTGTGCCCAGCAGTGCGCCCACCTGTGCCCAGCAATGCACCCACCTGTGCCCAACAGTGCGCCCACCTGTGCCTAGCAATGCACCCACCTGTGCCGCCCACCAGTGCCACCCACCAGTGCCCATCAGTGCAGCCCAGCAGTGCTGCCAGTCAGTGCCACCAGTCAGTGCCCAGAGGTTGTGCCAGTCAGTGCCCAGCAGTGATGTCAGTCAGTGCCACCTATCAGTGCTGTCTATCAGTACCCATTATCAGTGTCGCCTATCAGTGCCACCTATCTGTGACACCTCATTAGTGCTGCCCATCAGTGCCACCCATCAATGATGCCCAGCAGTGCCGCCGGTCAGTGCCATCTGTCAGTGCCTCCAGTTGGTGCTGTCAGTGCCGCTTATCAGTGCCCATCATTTCCTGCATATCAGTGCATCATCAGAGCCTCCTCATCAATGCTCACCAGTGCCGCCTCATCAGTGCTATCTATCTGTGCCGCCTCATCAATGCCCATCAGTGCTGCCTATCAGTGCAGCCTCACCAACGCACATCAAAGAAGAAATATTACCCGTTTGCAAAATTTTAGAATAGAAGCAAAGGAAACCTTTTATGTTTTAAATTTTTTGCTCTTTTTTCATTTATAGTGAAAAAAATAAAACACCCAGTGGTGATTAAATACCACCAAAAAAAGCTCTATTTGTGTGAAAAAATGATAAAAATTGCATATGGTTACAGTGTTGCCTGACCGCACAATTGTCTTTGTTAAGTGCAACAGCACTGAAAGCTGAAAATTGTCCTGGGCAGGAAGGGGGTAGAAGTGCCCGGTAGGCAAGTGATTAATTCCAGTGTTGGCACTTTGAAATAAAAAAGTTGGTTTTGTGTTGCAGTTTGGGCACTCGGGCTCAAAAAGGTTCGCCATCACTGCCCTATATCAAATACCCATGCAAGGCATTCATAGCATGAGGTATAGGAGCCATGCAAAAGAAGAATCAACATGTAAGTGGGCATTTTTTGTATAAGTGTACGCAATAAATTGCGGTTTTACACTATGAAAGCTTTTTGTTTGTATATGAACCGGAGAGGAAGCTGCTGACAGAGTATATATTTCTGGGGAGGATCCTATGATACATCTGAGTGGTGTTTTATCCTAAGGCGAGCTGACCCTGTGGGGTCAATGTAAGGAGGTGAGGGGCCACTGTATCCATTTTTGGATATTATTATTATTACATCTAGTTTATATAGCGCCAAAGGGTTTGCTCAGCGCTGTACAATAGAGGGGTGGACAATACATGAAACATTACAGCACCTACAAACAGCACACGAGGGGTTATAGGGCCCTACTCTTTCGAGCTTACAATCTAGGAGGAAGGGGGTAGTGGTACAGGAGGAAGTGGCTGTGGGGGATGGAGTGGTAGGAGGAATGAAGGAGAGCAGCAGTTAGGTGAGGGTGGGGTAGGTTTCCCTGAAGAGGTGGGTTTTCAGGGAGCGCCTGAAGGTGAGGAGGGAAGGTGACAGTCTGATGGATTGGGGTAGTGACTTCCAGAGGATGGGGGAGGACCTGGAGAAGTCTTGCAGACGTGCGTGTGAGGAGGAGACCAGGGAGCAAGATAGAAGGAGGTCCTGTGAAGAGCGAAGGGTACGGGTAGGGTGGTACTTGGGAATCAGGTTGGTGAGGTAGTTAGGGGCAGTGTTGTGAATGGCTTTGTAGGTCAGAGTGAGTAGTTTGAATTTGATGCGTTGGGCGATAGGGAGCCAGTGGAGGGATAGGCAGAGGGGGGTGGCAGAGGTGGAGCGGGTGGTGAGGTGGATGAGTCTGGCCGCTGAGTTCAGGATGGTCTGAAGCGGGGAAACCCTGCACTGGGGTAGGCCGGTGAGGAGGGAGTTGCAGTAGTCAAGGCGTGAGATAATCAAGGAGTGTACGAGTAGTTTAGTGGTGTCTGGGGTAAGGAAGGTGCGTATTTTGGCGATGTTCCGGAGGTGGAGCCTGCATGTGTTTGTAAGTGATTTGACATGAGGTTGGAAGGAGAGGTTAGAGTCCAGAATGACTCCAAGGACTTTGGCTTGCGGGGCGGGATTGATGGTGGTGATGTTAGTAGTGATGGATAGGATGGGGGGGGGGCGCGGGCAGGAGGGAAGATGAGAAGCTCGGTTTTGGAGAGGTTGAGCTTGAGGAAATGGAGCGACATCCAGTCAGTGATGTCGTTTAGGAGGTGAGTGATGCGGGCGGAGAATGTGGGGGTGAGGTGGGGGATGGAGAGGTAAATTTGAGTATCATCAGCGTAGAGGATATACACAGTGTGATCACTTGTCATCACATGCATGAAGATTTCGTTTTGGACACTATATATATATGGACTTGATTATATTGAGTGGTGATTTATATTAGAGTGATTTTTGCCAGATCGATTGCTGTGATCACTTTGACACTTTGATTATTCCCGTGGGGAATACACATGTTGTACTTCATTTATTTAACCTTTATTTGCACATTTTGCACTGATTTATTGCACATATATAATTTTATTTATTTATTTATACATTTAAGGTTTAGCGCTGCACTGTTTATTATTTAATAAAAACTGTTGGCTGCACTAATATAAATGTTAAGAGGGCCGGGACTGCAACTCCAGTCAGCCTTAATATTTGTATTATTGCGGCTAGCCAGAACAGAATGGACATTGAACACAACCTCAGAGTTGCTTTGTCTACCATCACCCCAGACTTTGAAACACCTATCAAAAGCAAGAAGCATCCCCAGTTTTCCCATTAGTTCTAATTAATTTAATATATTTCAATTATCGTTTATTTTATTGGGTTTTTTACCTCAACGGCACTTTCATTTTCACTAGCGCTGTGATTACTGCACTATCCATTTTGTTTACTGTTAAAAAGTGCATACACAATGTAGAATACTGCAGTTGTTTTGTGGAATAAATGATAATGTTTCGGAAATTAAATTATGTTTGGGCCGTGCTTAATGACCAAGGACAAATGTGGGTCCTGAGGTTCCACAGGTTGAGAACCATTCTATATCTCTCCTCTGCCCTTAAAGCAAGATTGGTGTGATCAGATGTGTTCCAAATTTAAAAATGAAACCAAAGTGATGAAATGCTTGTTGCTTTTGGTTTCTTAAACCATATAAATGATTGGAGCTGTTCCGGTCTCTGATTAGCTCTATGGTCATTAGGTAGAACCACCAGCTGCATTCTTGGGTTCCCCAGTAGAATGGGAGAGCCCAAGAAAGCCGTGGAAGGCGGCGGGAGGAGGGTCCCCTCCTGCTGCTTGTAGAAGCAATCCAGCTGCTAATTAGTTGTGAGGATTGCTATATCATGAAAACCGACTGCTGGCTGAAAAGCAATGATACCAGTTCAGCGACGTACCAGTACGCTGCTGGTCCTTGTTGGGCATATATGTAATGTTCTTTTTTTTATGCAGCCTGTGGGCTGAGCGAAAAAAAGTACAGATTCCTCCATTCATATCAATCGATGTGGATTAAAAAAATCTCTGCCAAAAAAAATGAAAAAAATATTTGCTGAAGCATAGAAGTGATCCACCCACTGACCACCCCAGGCCCCCATGCTTGGGCATATAAGTTCTTTTTTTTTTTTACTGCAGATGAGAAATCACCTCCAACAGCTCTGCACACACTGACATATATATTTTGAAAGCACACCCTGCTGCTGTCAGAATAAACAGATCAATGCTGCAGCTGAATAGCGATCCTGCAAAGGGCTCTACGGGCCTGTGTTTGAATTCTTGGTGGCTGCGGAATGCTACTAGTGCTGGCCACCACACCAGCATGGATTGAATTTATGGAACTCACCAGGTGATATTGCAGTGCTGGTATGTAAAATGCCAGGATGTAGTAGGCTGCTGGTACTTGCCATTTCACCAAAAGGTAGTGCAGCACTTGTACTTGGACCCTGCTGCATATGAGACAAGTCATGTGTTCCTAGCACTTTAACTACATGGGGTCGGGTACATCTGATGTTAGCAGGGACCTCTTCTGCATCTTCCGGGCTACCTCTCAGGGTGCTGCTGCTCTCTATAGGTTCATATTCTGAGGCAGACTCTGTCAGTGAGGACTCTCCTTTGCTCTCATTTGACAAGCTCAGAATCCCATAGGCCTCTACACTAGAGTACCTTTGTTAGGACATTTTGGCCAATAAATTTATAGGTAAATAGTGCGACTCATGGGAAAAAAAGCTTCTGGCTGTCAGGAACTGCTTCAACTGCTAGAAAAAAAATGAATCTAGTGCTAGCAGAGATCAGGCCTGATTCTGGCAACGCTGCAGTTTTGTGTGCAGTGTATCACAGGTGACAGTGATCAGAAATTACACTTACACTGTACTTTTTCTGGTGGGGGATGGAGAGGCTAAACACTAGTGCTGGCAGCAAAAGGGGTGTGTTTTCTGGGGACACTATACTAAGGGGGCACTAGTACCTGCTCGTGATCAATATATTGTTCCATACAAACACTATACTAGTAATGGCGGTGACCAGAGACCTATAGCGTGAGTAAGATAGTGTGAGGGCAATCTACCGCTACCTGACCCTGGCTGGGAGGGTCGCTAACTGACTCTGACACTATCTGAACATTGGCAGAAATACAGTGATTAATGAAAAACTCTATATACTGACAGTGTACTAATGGCACTGGCTGTTACACAGGGGAGATCAAAGGGTTAATAAGGGTGATCAAAGGGTTAAATGTGCTAATCTAACATGTGTGTGTAAAATGTGCTGCTTTTACTCACAGTATGGTGTTCTCTCTGCTCTCCGTCGACTGAAAAGAGTACAGTAAGAGAAGAACCAGTTTCTCAATTCACTGCAGGAGATCAGCTGCGTCCCAGGCAAAAATATTGCACAGGACCCACTAATAAACTGCTCCTGCAGCAAATGACAAGGTCAGCAGGGCGGTGCACACATGTGTGCTCAGACACAGAAATAAATTGCAATGTACAGGTACGTCGCTTTACCTAGAGCTGCAGGCGGGTGGGCGGCAAATAGTTAAAAAAAAAATTCACATTTTCTTTATGTACTGTCACCAGCGCAGTACAGCGTCATGATTTGACAGATGTGGTGGTAATTAGGGACACTGACTGGTGACAACATGATTTTATATTCAATAGCTTTTTTTTTACATTATTTTTTTACTTTTTTTAAAGAAATACTTTCATAGTTACATAGTTAGTCTGGCTGAAAAAAGACAAAATTCCATCCAGTTCAACCTTTAAAAAAAAAAAGTTATAATCCTATACCCACAGTTGATCCAGAGGAAGGCAAAAAAACCCAGCAAAGAATGATCCAATTTGCTCCTGTAGGGAAAACATTTCCTTCTGATCCCCCTATAAATGACAGTGTTCAGTTATATTCTGTATATCTAAGAAAGAACCCAGGCCTTTTTTAAAGCAATCCACTGAGCTGGCCAGAACCAACTCTTGAGGGAGTCTAATCCACATTTTCACAGCTTTTACTGTGAAGAAACCTTTCCGTGTTTGGAAATTAAATTTCTTTTCCTCCAGACGTAAAGAGTGCCCCCTTGTCCTCTGTGATGACCTCAGGGTGAATAGCTCTACACCGAGTTCACTATATGAATCACTGATGCATTTATACATGTTGATCATATCCCTCTTTAATCTCCTCTTTTCAAGAAAGAATAAATTCAATTGCTCTAATCTTTCCTCATAGTTGAGCTCCTTCATGCCTCTTATCAGTTTGGTTGCCCTTCTCTGTACTTTCTCCAGTTCTCCAATGTTCTTTTTGTGAATTGGTGCCCAAAACTGAACTGCATATTCCAGATGAGGTTTTACTAATGATTTGTACAGGGGTAATATGATATCCCTCTCTCTGGAGTCTATACCTCTTTTAATACAAGAGAGGATTTTGCTCGCTTTAGAAACTGCAGCTTGGCATTGCATGCCATTTTTAAGCTTGTGATCTACCAGAACTCCCAGATCCTTCTCCACCATTGATTCCCCCAATTGTACCCCCCCCCCCAGTATGTATGATGCATGCATATTCTTAGCCCCCAAGTGCATAACCTTACATTTATCAACATTAAATCTCATTTGCCACATAGTTGCCCAATAAACAGTGCATTGAGGTTGGCTTGTAAGTTGGAGACATCCTGTTAGGACGTTATTCCACTGCACAGCTTGGTGTCATCTGCAAAGACTGAAATGTGATTTTTACTCCCAGACCCTATGTCGTTTATAAATATATTAAAAAGTAAGGGTCCTAACACTGAACCTTGGGTACACCACTGACAACGCTAGACCATTCAGAGGTGGTGAGAAGGTGACAACAGTTGGTGCAATCATTCGCAAATGAAAGAAACACAAAACAACTGTCAGTCTCCCTAGGTCTTGTGCACCATGCAAGATCTCACCTGATGGAGTGTCAATGATCATGAGAACAGTGAGGAAAAATTCCCAGAACTACACTATCTTATCAATGATCTCCAGGCAGCAGGGACCACAGTCACCAAGAAAACAATTGGTAACACACAGGGGCGGACTGACAACTCATGGGGCCCCCGGGCAATAGGGGATCATGGGGTCCCTGTGTCCTTGCCCAAACTCAAAAAAGCCTATGAAAAAGGTACCAGGGGCATCTCATGGGGCCCCTTACTGACCCCGGGCCCTCAGGCAGTGCTCGAGTTTCCAAATGGTCAGTCCACCCCTGATTCAGAGTACGAATCATTAACCACTACTCTTTGAATACGATCTTTTAGCCAGTTTTCTATCTATTTACATACGGATTTTTCCAAGCCCGTAAACTTTACCTTACACATTAGCTGTCTGTGGAACTGTGTCAAACTCTTTTGAAAAATCCAAGTATACCACGTCCACCACCACCCCTCTATCCAAGGTTTTGCTCACCCCCTCATAAAAAGTAATCAGATTTGTTTGACAACTTCTGTCTTTCATGAATCCACGCTGTCTGTTGCTTAAAATATTTTTTTCCAGCAAGAACTCATCTATGTGGTCTTTTTTTAAACCATCCAGTATCTTCCCAACTATAAAAGTTAAATTAACAGGTCTATAATTACTTGGTAAAGATTTTGACCCCTTTTTAAATATTCATTAGCGTAGTTCAGTGTTACCATCGTAACATTAAACTACTCTGGAGAGGGTGATCAGTAACATTATGAACTGTCAAGAAGTTCATGACAGTTCAGAATACCAGTGGCATGAATGATACAGGGTGCTGTCATGGACCCAGGTACCATATGATACCATGTGAGCCAATCACAACTCGCTAGTATCAAAATAAAAGCTGTCATGAATGAAATTCATTCATAACAGCTTTGTTGACATGGAATCACATGGCAATCACATGATCACCGGGTCCCAATTAACAGGACCCGCATTCTGCTGTGTCCGGTGGACACAGTGGTCATGGGTACATCACTCTGCCTTTACATGCTTCTTGCCCACAGTACAAGTACTGTGGGCGAACTTGTCAAAAACTGTCTGTGTGTTTATTTATTTTTTACACTTTTTTTTAAATGAATGAGTAGGCGTACAATGTACCTCATACTTATTCCCATAAGGGGGCTGGGATCTGGGGACTCCCTTGTTAAAGGGGGCTTCCAGATTATGATAAGCACCCCCGCCCACAGAACCCCCACAACCAGCGCCCAGGGTTGTGGGGAAGAGGCCCTTGTTCCCTCATAATGGGGACAAGGTGTTTTGGGGGGCACCCTGCCCCAAAGCACCCCCCATGTTGAGGCATGTGGCCTGGTATGGTTCAGAAGGGGGGGGCGTTCGCTCGTCCATCCCTTTCCTGGCCTGTGGCTCTGAGAATCCATATTTAAAGTAAAATCACTGCAGTCATACCAGTGTTTTCTCAGCAGCTCAGCTCACCCTTTTAGCCTTTCCCAGTGCATTTCCCAGGCCTAAAGGCTACTGCTGTGAGGATAGCAGGGTGAACTCACCTGAGAGAAAATTTTAAAAAACTTCAGTGCCTCTGCTGTGAAGTTTGAGGATACATTATTCCTAGAGTGCTTGAAGCTCAAAAGGGTCAGTAAGGACTGACTTAAAGAGTAAGTTCACCTTTTAACAAAAAATAATAAATGCATGTTTTCTTGCAGGTAGCCTGTAAAGGGAGCACCAGCGATCAGCAGATCACTGGAGCCATGCAGGACTCCTGAAGACCTGCCAGGGTATCTGTGTGCCCGTACCTTTTACAGGCAAGCAGATACACACTGACAAGAAGAATCAATGAACTAGCACAGCGCTCAACAGTGCCATGGTAGTTCATTGAGAACTACAACCTGACAGCCACAAAGGCTGTTGAAAGACCGATCAATTTTACACATACAATTATTTCCATTTCCATATATTTTTTGAACATTAGCATAATTAACAGAGATACATAATTATTTGCGCCAATGTTCCAGGTAGATACGCTGGTCAAAGAAAATTGCTTTGAAATGTTAGTGTGATAAAAGAAGTAGGTACTTGTAGATCTCATTTCAATATTTAACAACCCCAAAAAGAAAAAATGAACATGAAAATATGTTTTATTGTGCATATGCTTTGTACATGGGTGTGAAGTGAACAATAAAGGATCAGCTTTTAGCTTGGTGTTGTAACTCACCTTAGCATATGCAGGATAGCTGTCCTCTGACTCTGTGTTGAAGGAAAATGACCATATACACAACACAAGGCAGTGTTTTAACACACTTTGGGGCTCACAAGGGTGGACCTCTATGTTGTTTTTGTGTTTCGTAATGTATTGCAGTGTTGAGACCTGTACTAAGTGTCACTATGCACATAGGAGCTATTATATGTTTAGGACATATCATAATAATCTGTGTCCTTTATAACATGCTTTGACAGCTATGCACAGGTAGCCTATTCAGCTATTAAATCACATCTAAATATTGATAATATTATTATTATTATACAGGATTTATATAGCGCCAACAGTTTGCTCAGCGCTTTACAATATAACGGGACACAATACAGCAACAATACAGTTCAATACAAGAAGGAAAGGAGGGCCCTGCTCCTTGGAGCTTACAATCTAGGAGGGAGGGGCTAGTGGTACAAAAGGTAGTAACTGTGGGGGATGGACTGGTTGGAAGAGTAGAAGATTCCATTATTAGCTGAGGGCAGGATAGGCTTCCCTGAAGAGATAGGTTTTCAGAGATCGCCTAAAAGTGAGCAGAGTAGGCGATAAATTGGGGTAGAGAGTTCCAGAGGATGGGGGAAGCTCTGGAAAAGTCCTGGAGATGAGCATGGGAGGAGGAGACAAGGGAGCTAGAGAGCAGGAGGTCTTGCGAGGAACAGAGAGTACAGTTTGGGTGATATTTAGAGACAAGATCGTTGATGTAATTTGGGGCAGAGTTATAAATGGCTTTATACGTTATTGTTAATGTTTTGAATATTATCCCTTGGGCAATGGGAAGCCAGTGGAGGGATTGGCAGAGAGGGGTGGCAGATACAGAATGGTTAGTAAGGTGGATAAGTCTAGCAGCAGCATTCATGATAGACTGAAGAGGGGATAGCCTGCGATTAGGTAGGCCAATGAGGAGGGAGTTACAATAGTCAAGGCGAGATATAACAAGGGAGTGAATAAGTTGTTTAGTGGTTTCCGAGGTTAGGAACGAGCGTATCTTGGAGATGTTGCGGAGGTGAAGTCTACAAGATTTGGACAGTGATTAGATTTGGGGGTGAAAGGACAGATGGGAGTCTAGGATTACACCTAGTACCTTGGCATGAGGGGAGGGACTGATGATTGTGTTATTGAACTTGATGGAGAAGTCAGGGGAGGGGGCACAGGCTGGGGGGAATACTAAGAGCTGAGTTTTGGAAAGATTGAGTTTGAGGAAGTGGAGTGACATCCATCCCGATATGTCGCTTAGTAGGTTAGTAATGTGAGAGGAGACTGAAGGGGTGAGGTGAGGGGTAGAAAGATAGATTTGTGTGTCATCAGCATAGAGATAGTACGTAGCCTCCCTGGCGGTATTCCCGAGTGTAGCTCGAGGAAAAGTTTCAGTACCACAAGCGGTAACCCTGAGCTACACTCTTACCATGCGGCGCTGCTCCGCGATCCCTCGATCATTTACCTTGTCCTGCGTTCCCGTGATGTCCATCCTGCAGTGTCCCCTGTAATGTCCTCCAGCGGATAACGGCATCTGTCATCTGGGTTCTGTCCCCTGCGAGCGTCGGAACGTACGGGGACAGAACTGGCGGGAAATTTGAAAATGAAAAAAAGTGACATTCACTCAATACACTAAAATCACATAGTAAAACATTACTGTATCAAACCATTTCACATACATTTTGTCCCTAGTGCTTTGTCCTGTGCCTTGCCTGCATTTTTACCGCTCTTTCTGCCTGGAAACTGAGAAACGTCCATGGCATCCAAAAAGCGTCCCTTTAGGTCAAAATCGGTTTTAGACCAGCTAGAGAACAGCGATAGTAAATCAGAACCACTTGCAGAATTGAATGATAAAGATTTGTGGGGAAATTTGTCATCAGACACTGAAAACGATTCTGCAACTTTGCTCAGTGATGTGCGAACTTGGAGCTATATTTCAAATTTCAGTGTTTTTGGTTTGATTATATTATTGAATTAAATGTATTATTATTATATTATTATTTTTTATGATTATTATAATATAATTTATGATTTCGTGTTTCAAATTTTAACATACCCGGGGTGTTTACTAGACTCTTGTTCAGACAGATTTCAGTGAGTTATTCCTAAAAATTACAGGCCTACAATAAAAAAAATACATATTTCCATGCAAAAAAGGTACCGCTTTGAGCACAGAAATATGGACATAATCAGACCGCTAGGGAGGTTAAAGCCATGGGACCAAGGGAGGAGGTGTAGATGGAGAAGAGAAGGGGTCCAAGGACAGAACCTTGAGGGACCCCTACAGAGAGAGGGAGTGAAGAGGAGAAGGTAGCGTTATAGGAAACGCTGAAGGAGCGCTGCGATAGGTAGGAGGAGAACCAGGAGAGAGCAGAGTCTCTGAGACCAAGAGAGTGGAGTTTATTGAGGAGGAGGGGATGGTCAACCGTATCAAAAGCCGCAGAGAGGTCAAGTAGTAAGAGTACAGAGTAGTGGCCATTGGTTTTAGCTGTTAGTAGATCATTAGCGAGTTTTAGTAGGGCAGTTTCAGTGGAGTGTAGTGAGCGAAAGCCAGACTGTAAAAGGTCAAGAAGGTTGTTGTCGGTGAGGTGGGAGGCAATTGTAGACTAAGCGTTCTAGGAGTTTAGAGGTAAATGGCAGCAGGGAGATGAATCTTAAGTTGTTCAGGTTGGTGGGGTCCAGGGAGGGCTTTTTAAGTATGGGAGTGATGTGCGCATGCTTTAGAGGGAAGGGGAAGGCACCAGTAGAGAGGGAAAGATTGAAGATGTGAGTGAGGGAGCATAGGATGAAAGAAGAGGGTGACCGTAGTAGTTGTGAGGGGACAGGATCCAGGGGGCAGGTAGTGAGATGGGCTTCTGAGAAAACTTTAGTGACCTCTTTGGTAGTAGCAAGGTCAAAAGAGGAAAGTGTTGAGGGAGGTTTAGTATAAGGTATGCTAAGTGGGATGGGTGTCTGTGCAGTGGCGATGCCCCTATGAATTGCATCAATCTTGTTTTTGAAATGATTTGCAATCTCGTGAGCAGTGAGTGAGGTACTGGGTGGAGGTGGAGGTGGAGAAAGTAAATTGTTAAAAGTAGAGAAGAGACGGCGAGGACTGGATGACAAGGTATTATTAAGAGTGACAAAGTAGGCTTGTTTGGCAGCATGAAGGGAGGAATTGTATGTTAAGAAAGCAGATTTATATAGGGTGAATGCTTGTTGAGATTTGGTTTTATGCCACAATCTCTCCAGCGCACGACTATGTCGTTTAAGATGTCTGGTGTCGTCAGTCTGCCAAGGTTGTAATGGTTGGGGCCTGATGCTTCGTGTTGTTAGAGGAGCAAGTGAGTCTAATGTGGATGAAAGCGAACTGTTGTAGACAGCAGTAGCCAGGTCGGGGCAGGACAGGGGAGAGATTCTGTCATAGAGTTGGTCAGTTGCAAAGTGGAAAGCAGCAGGGTTCAATTTGTGAAGGTTTCTGCGGGTAATTGTTTGCTGCTTGGAGGAATAGATGTTTGAAGACGAGGACACTGTGAAGGTGATGAGATTGTGATCAGAGAGAGGAAAGGGGGTGTTTGTGAGGTTGTAGGGAGTGCAAAGACGAGAGAAAACAAGGTCTAATGTATTCCCATCAGAGTGAGTGGAGGACTGTATACATTGTGGTAATGCAAAAGATGAGGTTAGGTTGAAGATTTGGGATGTAGCCGGGTTGTTGACATTAATAGTGATGTTAAAATCTCCGAGAATGATAGTGGGTAGTTCAGAGGAGAGAAAGTAGGGTAGCCAAGCAGAGAAATCATCAAGAAAGCGGGACACCGGTCCAGAAGGCCGATAGATCACTGCAATCCTCAGAGAAATGGGAGAAAACAGCTGGTTGCAGTGAGTCTCAAAAGAAGAGAAGGATAGAGAGGGAGGGTTAGGGAGGACTTGAAAGGTGCTCAGTGGGGATAGAAGCAAACTTACTCCACCACCTTTCTGACCATTGGGTCTGGGCGAGTGGGTCCAGATGAGGCCTCCATAGGAAAGTGCTGCGGGAGAAGCAGAATCTGCTGCTTGGAGCCAGGTTTCTGTAATTGCTAGTAGGTTAAGGGAGCGGGAGACAAAAAGGTCATGGACAGAGGCGAGCTTATTACAGACAAAGTGGGCATTCCAGAGCACACATGAAAAAGGGAGGGTGGTTTTTGGGAGCACGGGGACTGATGTTAAATTGAGGGGATTGCGGCTATTCCTGGAAGAAAGAGGATGCCTGGTGTGAGGGTGAAATACTGGAGGACCAGGGTTTGGGGAGATATCCCCAGAGGTTAAGAGAAGAAGGGTGAGGAAAGTAACATGGGAGCGGGATGTACACGAGTGCACATGCCTTCCAGTCCTGGTGTTTGGGTCAGCAGGAGAGTGAAGTATCAGCAGGAGGTGATGAGAGCAGTAGTAGGGAGATGGTAGCAGTGAGGGTGAGATGTACAAGTTTTGGGGTGGAGCAGAGGGGTAAAGAAGTGAGATTGTGGGAACGCAGGAAAGTAATATGAAAAGGAGGAGTAGAGGGGACATATTAAAAGGTACACAGAGTGGGACTTCTAAGAGATGTTTCCCAGGGTGTTTGTAGCATGCAGTAGAGTTTCTTGTTGTTGTATCTTCCTGCTGCTTGAGTTATCCTGCTTTAGTTAGACTGCTGTGTTTACCTGCGTCTTAGCACTCCATCAATGCAGCACTCACGCAAAAGCAGCACCCCATCTGTGACTGTGCCCCCCATCTGTGATTCCCCCCATGAGCTGATCTAAATTTATAGGGAGATGGTCAAATGGCACTCTTCTCCGCCCCAATCAGGAACTGATAAGGATCACATGAACGGGGGGGGGGGGGATGTTTCTCAAACAGACCAGTCACAGACTACGTCATAAAAAAGAGTGCAACTAGAGGTGAGAACTAATCAACATAGACAAAAATATATATATACACTATTAGTTCTGAAATTAACAGGAGTCTATGCGTTGTTGTAGTTAAGAGTGGAGAGGCAATAGCAGCATTTTCCCAGAGAAAGCAGGAGTCTATGCGTTGTTGTAGTTAAGAGTGGAGAGGAGATAGCAGCATTTACCCAGAGAAAGCAGGAGTCTATGCGTTGTTGCAGTTAAGAGTGGAGAGGATATAGCAGCATTTACCCAGAGAAAGTAGGAGTCTATGCGTTGTTGTAGTTAAGAGTGGAGAGGAGATAACAGCATTTACCCAGAGAAAGCAGGAGTCTATGCGTTGTTGTAGTTAAGAGTGGAGAGGAGATAGCAGCATTTACCTGTGAAAAGCAGAGAAGGCATGAATTAGACTGCTGTGTTTAACTGCGTCTTAGCACTCCATAAACGCAGCACTCACGCAAAAGCAGCACCCCATCTGTGATTCCCCCTATGAGCTGATCTAAATTTATAGGGAGATGGTCAAATGAGCACTCTTCTCCACCCCAATCAGGAACTGATTAATAATATGAGGAGTGTTCAAAGTCAAGAACAAATTTCAAGGAGTGGAAACTGCATTTATTTTTCAACATACTCCCCTGCTACTTTTATACACTTATCCAAGAATTTAACTAATGCCTGGAAATCGTCAGCATAGAAAAATGTGTCAGTATGCCTGAAGCATCCTAGCCTGCTTCACTTCGTCATCATTGTGTTCACCATTCCCACAGAAAAATTCACCTCTTGTGCAATTGCATGAGGTTATGTGTCAGGATCAGGTGTTCCACATGTTGAATGTTCACAGGAATGACTGCTGTGGGCTGGAAACCACCATGGCTGGGATCGTCACTGAGGGACGTACAGTCATCTTTGAAACTACACCATTCGAATGTCTTACTGTCTTCTGTATATATCTGAGGGTTTTACACCTTTGTTCACAAGAAACTTCATCACCACACGCTGTTCTGTACACACACATATACTGTTGTCTGCCATCTTGATTAACGGTCTCTGAACTAGCCTCCGACATGTGCACTGCCTATCAGTAATAGGACACACTTGCCACTTGCTACGTTGTGTAGGGCTTCCACGGTAGCACCCCTTTTTATACTTGTGAAATTAAAAGTCCCAGTTAGACTTGAACACCCCTCGTAGATTTTCAGAGACAGCTGTCTTTGTGATAATGCTGCCTAGTCTGGTACATGTGATCATTCCTTAAAAGAGAACTCCATATAGCACCTAAAACTCAATGCAACTAGGCAAAGTGAAAAACTACCTCTGTCAATTTTCAGTGGTGAAATTTGGAATAATGTTCCATTACATTTTCCACCAGTAACAGGAATCTCAGCTTGTCTCCGAGAATGTCCTGCTTCTATGCACTTTGGACAAAAAAGCCCCCCATTGCATACAATGCAGTTTATTCCAACACTGAGACCTCCTTTATCCCAATCCATGATTAAAATAACTTGCTTACGAAAAACAGACTTTTTTATTTTTTTTTTGTAAGGTGACCTCTATGCATCTCAAGTAATCACAGACCCTCTTGTTTGTGCTGTACGCTGACATTTGAATAAATTAGATCCTCACTACTATTAAAGGTTAAACAATAACACAAGAGAAAATGTTAAAAAATGCAGCTCTGTAACATTAACTGCAACATTCCAGACAGATTTGTAAGTGATTAATAAAATGTAATCAAAACCCTTTTTTTTTGGATACCACAATTAAATATAAATATTAATCCCTATGTGATAAAAGAGCAATTCCCCCAACTCAAATCTGTTTATGTTTTGCATGCATTAATTATATATACACAGCCTGAGAGTGGAAGCAGATAAATAAACAAATGACACAGTCGTTCGGCCTTTCTGCATACAAATCGTATCTTACATCTGCAAGCAAAAGCTCCATAAATCGATTTGCTCTTTCACATCACAAGACAAACAGTGATGCAAGTCAGCAGTTCCTTTGTCAAAGTCACAGAGATAGGCCACTCTTTACAAATGCATCCTTACAGAGCAGAGATTCAACCATTTGATGATTAGCATTATTGGCAGCTCTTCAAAGTGAATTCATCAAGTGATTTGCAATTGGACTGGCTACCATTCTTTTTTATGTTATTCCTTAAAATTGAGCTCAAATTGATTGATATTTGAATTTTGACTTAGAGGACAAAGGCGTCTGAAGAGTTTGAAAAAAATGTAATTACTTAAAAAGGTCCTTGTACTAGTTTTATACCAACATTCCCCAATGGATTACCTTTGAAAAGTTTGACATGGAAATGGTTTCAGGGAAGCTTCAGACTATAGATTAAATATAAAGTTTTAAGGCACTAAAACTGTTTACTCCTCAGACGTATTACTAAATGAAAATCAATTACATTCTTTAATGAGCAACTTTTGAGTGGCATACAGAGGCAGTTTTTTACATCTGTTTTATCAGCATCTGTGCTGGGGTTCAAATAATTTAGAGTACTTGAAGCAGTAGCTTTAAATCAAATAGTGTTGCAGCAGTTAAAATGTGCAATTGTCATTCTATATTTTTTTTCTGATTACAGTGAGGCTAACATTAGGATTTTAATGCAAAGCACAGTGAAGCTATTTACAAATGAAATGAAGGTGTTTTAGTCCAATTTTGGCAGTTTATTACTGTGACACTGAAAACAAAGAAAGCTTACGTATTATTACTTCGAAGTTAGAAATAAAGCAAATCATCAGCAAAATAATAGCTAAGTGGAGAGGGGGAGGAAAAAAATAGTTAGCACTAATTAGGGTTAAATTATTGTAAATAAATAGGTGATATGTAGTTATTAAAAAACTTTTTTTTCACTAAAAGGTTGCTTTAATTGATGTCATGTGTTAATCAAAGGTAATACCCTTGATCTGTGCATGAATGAAACAAAGTAATTACAATGTATCAATTTCTCAATGACACCCACATTGTGTGCAAGTATAGTTATACACAGGAGTTGCTGCAGCCACTTTCAAAATAAAGAGCAAGTCCAAGCTGTCATTTTTCGGGAGCTTCAGGGTGGGGGAAGGGGGAATTGAGGTGTATGAGATACAGTACATCCTAGGAACCTTTACAGCATCACTCTATGCCCAATTCCAGAACTAGTTACAAAATGATTGTGCACAATAGCCATTGCTATTGTTTATCTTGAAGCATGGGATCTGATTTATTAAAGAAAAACAGGCTATTTCCTTTTTTTAAAGGCAACCTCCCCTTAGCCTAATTAATTAGATAAATCACTGCTGACTTCCATCATTCAATCATGATAAAGCAAAGTACTATTTTTTATTTTTCTCCACACATGACTGGGTAGTCTTTGTAAAGCGAAGTTTCAGATGTTCACTAAGCTCAAAAAAGCTCACTTTCAAGGAGAACAGCCTATTTCTCTTTAGTAAATGAGCCCCGTTATATAAATATTATCTGCTACCATCATATATATCATTTTCAACGCGCAGACCACTACTAGGGATGAGCCAAACATACTTGGGTTCAGCTCGGTGCAGGTTTGGCGAACATTAATAAAGTTTGGATGCTGCATTTGAACCCTATTGAAGTCAATTGTAATTGAATTTTAAAACAGTAGTGGTAATTTTTAGGCTAATAGGCAAGGAGTGAAAATTTTCTTTGCATGATTCACGTGTCACTCACATTGTATAGATTCAATTTTTCACAATTTTCCACAAAATAATTTATTTAAAAATCTGAAGGTAATACACTATGTCCGTTTAATTTTTGTTTAGGTACTACGGGATCTGGATTGGTGAACAAGTTGGATACTATATATTTTTTTGGAAGATTATCGATATTTTGGACACATTTAATATTTCAAATTTGGATTTTTTTTTTTGGAGGCACTTTAATCTTTGGACTTGTGTGATTTATAGTGGTTTTCTCACTTTTTCACTAGGCAGTGGGTATTATACACGAGATAGGAGTTTGAGTTCATTTAGAGAAAAGGTTGGTTTATATGTGGAAGAAGATGCTCTGGTCAAATGAGACCAAAATGTAACTTTTTGGCCTAAAAGCAAAATGCTATGTGTGGTAGAAAACTAACACTGCACATCACCCTGAACACACCATTCCCACCATGAAACATGGTGGTGGGAGCATAATGCTGAGTGGATGCTTTTCTTCAGCAGGGGCACGGAAAGCTGGTCAGAGTTGATGGGAAGATGGATGGAGCCAAATACAGGGCAATCTTAGAAGAAAACCTGTTCACCTTCCAGCAGGACAATAACCCTAAACATCCAGCCAGAGCTACAATGGAATGGTTTCAGTTCAAAGCATATGCATGTGTTAGAATGGCCCAGTCAAAGTCTAGACCTAAATCTAATTCAGAATCTTTGGCAAGACTTGAAATTTGCAGTTCATAGATGCTCTCTATCCAATCTGACAGAGCTTGAGTTATTTTCAAAGAATAATTGGCAAACATTTCACTCTCTAGATGTGCAAAGCTGGTAGAGACATACCCAAAAAGACTTGCAGCTGTAATGGCAGGGAAAGGTGGTTCTACAAAGTATTGGCTCAGGGGGCCTGAATACAATCGCACGCCACACTTTTCAGATATTTATTTGTAAAAAATGTTGAAAACCATTTATCATTTTCCTTCCACTTCACAATTATGTGCCACTTTGTGTTGGTCTATCATATAAAATCCCAATAAAATACATTTACGTTTTTGGTCGTAACATGACAAAATGTGGAAAATTTCAAAGGTAAGAATACTTTTTCAAGGCATTGTACATCCTTTATTAATCATGTCATCTAGCAATGCAGATCCATGTCAATCATGATGTCTGACACCAGCAGAACCCCCTTGCCATCATGATGTTTTTTTTTTTTTTTTTTGCTAATTCCAGCTCCTTTGCATACAAGGCCAGGGATTTTAAGGTAGTGAATTATTTTCTTATGTGTATAATGTCTGATGCAAAGAGGAAGAGGAGTTTATATAGAATACAGATGGCTAATGTAACTAGTTGGGCTTCAGGTTTCAAAACCACAGATAAAAATAGCCTCTACTTTGTAAGATATGTTATCTCTGGAACCACTTTTGCATTATTTAAAACTTTATTATCAACAAAGACAACAGATATATATGTTTGGAAATATATTTGTATCTTTATCGGTTCTACTTTTTCTCGTAATACCCAACTGTATTCAATGTCTAAGGATGCTTAAAGCTTCTACTGTCAGAATAAAAAACAGCATTATTCCCAGCCACATTAGTATATTTTAAATTGCTTTGAGATCATCTTGTTTGACATTTGAGTGACAAGTAAATTGTTATGTCATTTTACTATGTCATGGAATAATATTACAATACTTATAGTTGGTTTTGTATTTTTGAATTCATAATAACATATTTCACTAAAGAATCACTTTTCAAGGAAATACAATTATCATTCATCCATGATAAAAACTTAAATAGTTTTGCCTACCATACATATGCAAGTTCTTTATGGTTTTATGATATTATCCTGGCAAGTACAGTACATTATGAAACTTGACTAAATTACCAAACTCTCACAACATCAAGAAAATGGGATCAATTAAGAGTTCAGAAACAAATCCATTTAAAGTAAAAATACAGCTTTGCTTGAAATAAAAGAAACAACCTCTCAAAGTCTTCTACTTATGGACTGCAATGGATTTTAGCAATTTATGTAAGATTAATATCTGCTTTCCACCTGCAGATATGGAAGGTCAGTGCAGACTCAGTCAAACAATGTAGCAAATCAGTCATAGCCTGACCAAGCGTAGTCTCTTGAGTGAGGACTTTCTGCCTAGCGGTTGCAGAGGATTTACTTATTTAGACTCAAGAGAGATATATCTCTCACAGATCTGAATGTTATGATTATTATTGTTTTGCTTTATTTTGATTTCCTAGGGTGAAAATCCATTCAGAAAAGAGACTGTATAAGTAAAGGCAGCAGGAGAACTTGCTTTTGTTTTGGATATCAAAGGAACTCAGTGACAGAATTTTCTACTAAGTGGTGTGAGAAGAAACATATGTAAACCCACAAACACCTATATTAAAAATCTGAAAGATTAAATGAAAACAGAGAATATGAGGTCAATTTTCTATGATATGTGGTATTTTAACTGAGTTTATTATTTTAACTGACAATAATTTTCTCATTAAAATATTTAATTCACAGACACAAATATTGCGTAAATAAGGATTTTTTCTTCTGAGAGAAAAGTTTCTATTTTCCATTAATTTTTTTTGGCATGTTAACTCCTTATCCAGTGATTTAACTGAATAAACACCTCATACAACCCCAGTAATATAGCCAGTCAAAAAATTTATATAAGAAGCAATAAACAACTTGCACGGTAATCTTTGGGAATTGATCGTCAAATCTAGCCAACGTCTTTTTTCTTTTTCCATACTTTTTATTGAAATTATGTTGATAAGACAGTAAGGTGCAATCAGTTAAATGTCAAATAACAGTGTCACATAATGAGACAACATAAAAAAAGAACCCCCCTCCCCATCCTCATCATGCAGTAGCAAAGCGCTATTGAGGTGGTAAGTCAAAGTCAGCTATGCTTTAAAGAGTAGGATAATTATTCAATCACAGCAAAGAAAGGTCCAATCTATGTGTTTGTGAGTGGTTTGGGGGTCATAATACCACAGAGTACATTACAATTCTAGAATGTATATACTGCGCCTAAAAAGCTATGGAACAAAATAAGATTCCATAGAACCGCATAAGGTACTCAGTACCCAATCAGGGAACACCAGGATTCCACACCTAGGTCAAGCTGGAGAATCCTTGAAACTTGTACTAATAAGTTCATAGAAAATTAGTATGAGAACCAAATGAAAGAGAAGAAAGATGTATGGAGTAGAATAGGAAGAGGAAGGAAAAGCAAAAGATGTGAGACCCATCACCACGTTCTAATTTACCAACCTCCAGGCCACCCTGCCCACCAGGAGAGACTGATGATATCTAATCCAGGGGTTCTAGACTTTTTCAAATCAAAGCTGTTTGTCCTGGAGGATGCTAGCCAATTTTTCATTAATCATGATCCAGGAAATTTTATATTTGACCAGTGCAAGGTTAATCCCAGGAGTTTTCCATGCTCACGCTATAGTAATTTTGGCTGCCAAAAAGATATAGAAGGCAAGAGTTCTGAGATGTTTAGGTAACTCATTCGACAGGTTGGAAAACAATGCCATCTTGACATTCTTTGGGATATTCAGTTCAGTCACAGAGTAAAGCAAATTAAAAATTCTGGTCCAAAACCGTTGGACCTATGGGCAGGTCCATATTACCCTCCTGCCTGCACCCCATGAATCATAGGGGCAAGACATCAGGGTAGATCTTAGCCAACCGTGTTGTGTTGAGATACCAATGGGACTGTCAGAAAACCTATACTCAAGTGCATGTTCAAAGGAATTTGCACATTCAAAGAAACACGCATGCTCAAAGAATTGCCTGTGCTCAAAGAAGTGTGCATGCGCACAATACAACTGTGCCGAGAACTAGGAACCTGCGCGCATCTACACAAGCATGTGTGCATGCACGTACTCAGTGGCCTCTTGGAAGACTTGGTTTCTGATTTGGCACTCCTGCTGCCCAGTTGTTACTGACCTGTGCCTGTCTGATCACATATTAGAGATCCTGAACCCGCCTGCTGCCACTTAATTTTCTTCAGTTCTGCATCTACTATCAAAACATCCTAGACCAGATCACCTGCAGGCACCTGTGCCATCCAGATATACCCTGTTACCAGTCCCGGGGGAAACAGGACAAGCGGTGTAAGGGCAGCCCTCTTGTCAGCTCGGCCCCGACCAGGTATGTGACAGGGCCAACACTTGTTAGTTCACCTCCACCAAGAAAATTTTGAGAATTCCCCTGTGCACCATGGTTGACCATTGGGACCAAATGTCCTCCTCTATGGTTTCACCTGTATCCACCTATGGGCAGCACAGTGGCTAAATGGTTAGCACTTATGCCTGGCAGTACTAGGGTCATTGGTTTGAATCCCAGCCACAGCACCACCTGCCTGGAGTTTGCATGTTCTCCCTGTGCCTGCGTGGGTTTCCTCCGGGTACTCCGTTTCCTCCCACTCTCCAAAGACATGCTGGTAGGTTAATTGGATCCTGTCTAAATTGGCCCTAATATATGTGTATGTATGAATGTGAGTTAGGGACCATAGATTGTACACCCCTTGAGTTTAGGGACTGATGTGAATGTACAATATACTGTATATGTGTAAAGCGCTGCGTAAATTGACGGCGCTATATAAGTACCTAAAATAAATAAATAAATCTGACTCCCAAGCCAATTGGTCTGCAAACATAGAGTATAACTCCACACTTACCCCGACTACTCAAACACCTATTTTTATAAACGGTCCTGGTAGTGATATCCGCCTGATCTGGGCACAATGTCTGTAGATAATGACTGATTTGAAAGAGGTGGAAAGTCTCCAATAGGGGCATTTGTATGGTCTCCAGGAAATAAGAGGGCTGTCTGATTCCATTGTGGTCTATAAAATTGCTTATTCTGTAGAGACCCTTGTTAACCCACCATGCAAATTGTTGAGATTTTTGTCCAGGAGAAAAAACGTGAGTTCCCAAAAAGGGGGCCACTGGAGTATATGGTGACTTCAAAAGGTATATCTTGGGAATGTGAGAGGAAAGGGCTAAGAATGGCCTTATGTTCCCAATAGGATAACCATAATAAAAGGTCAATAGGGAGCAGAAAGCTAGCTTGCACCTCCAGCCGAACCCAAACAGGTTTATAGGTTGTAGAGAAGATTTGATAAAGTTGAACCATTGAACCAGCTATTATGATAGCGGAAGTGGTGAACTCCCGAATCAATATATACATTGAAGAGCGAGCTAACCTACAACCACAAGCGCTCCAAATACATTTAAAAATTAAAGATTGTACTTTCTTCATAAATGCTAATAGTACTGGAATTGATAGGGACCAAAAAAATAAAAGGCTTTTAGGGAGGGTTGTCATTTTCATCGTTGCTATTCTACCTATCCAAGAAAGAGTGTGGTTCTGCCAATTCTGTAGATCTCATCATGGAGGAGTAGAAAGGGGCATAATTTGCCATAAATAGTGTGGACATAGTGAAGGGAGAGCTTGCATACACCAATTAAAAGAAAAGGAGGAGTGTACTGAAGCTAAAGTAGAGGTCGAAAGATTAACGTTCAGTGCCTCAGATTTAGACTGGTTTACCTGCATACCTGAGATAGCACCAAAATTGGACAATTGAACATAAGTGAGAATAGATGAGGTAGGGTCATAATAGGGTCCATGATAAATAATAAGTGGTCATCTGCAAATAAAGCACATTTATGAAATTTTCCTCCGCTAGAAACTCCATGGATATTGGAATTGTACCTAATAGTGACAGCCAATGTCTACTAAAGGGAGGGGTGAAATGGGGCAGCTCTGTCTGGTTCCTGTTCTGATGTGCAATAGGTCTGACATGCGTCCATTGACCATAATGTGAGCTGAGGGATTTGAGTATAAAACACTATGTAGAGAGAGGAATTTAGGTCCAAAATTCCACCTCTGTAGTGTGTGGAACAGAGGGCCAGGACAGGGAATCAAAGGCCTTATGCAGGTCCAAAGACAGTAAAATTCCCTGTCTAGTACTTAAGCCATCCCAATTAGAGTGCAATAAAGATAAAAGGTCTATGACCTGGAGAATCTGATCTGTGGCCTGTTACCCCAGGATGAAGCCCACCTGATCCACACGGACAAATCTTGGCAAAAATTTGCCAAGCCAATTAGTTTAGATTTTCGTCATAAGTTCAAATCTACATTGATGAGCGAAATTGGGTGATAGTTAGCCACATCACTATGATCCTTCTCTGGCTTTGGCAGTAGACATATTTAGACCTTATTTAAGTCTTCATCCAGGTGGGACCCTAACCTTTTTGAAGTAAATGAGAGCCATATCTACCAAATCAAAAATGCCATTTTTCTGGGCTAATAGGCAAGAAGAATAGCACAAAAAGATTCAATTTTGCCAGGGAAAGAGATTTAAAGGTTTAAAAGTCCCAATTACTTTAAATGACATGATTGGGGTGGGGTGGGGTGTGCCCTAAGCCTGCCTGTGAAGGAATGTTTCTCTCTTACGTACAGAAAGTGCTTCAGCAGCACTGACATTTGAAATGGGAAAAAGTGTTTAAAGTTGCCAGCAAATGACAGGTCATTGACAGCTCCTTTGTTTAAAAAAATCACTGACCCCTTCAAGGGTCTATGTATTTTGGGGGACCTTTGGAGGGTTCTGTGTACTGTTTTTGTTTTTTTGCAAAAAAGCCAGCAATGAGATGTAATTTGCCAGCAACTGAAAACTATTTCTTTGTAAATGTCACTTTTGCTGTAGTAAATGCTACTGCAAGACTGGAAAAAATGTTGCTTAGAGTCCCCTTAGAGTTTGACTCTGGTGTGGATTTAAAGTGGTTACCCCATGCAAAAAAAAAAAAAAAAATTGAAGCCCCCCCCAGGAAATCAAAACAAGACTCTTCCTGGGTCTCATGCAACAACAAAAATTAGTAGGGTCCCCATAAAACTCTGTACCAGACCCTTACTACAAGCATGCAGCCTGGCTGGCTGGGAAAAGAGTGAGCCTGTACCCCCCGAACCATACCAGGCTACATGATTTCAACATGGGGGTACCTTCCCAGAGAGTATCCCCCTGGCAATGCACCTTGTCACCTTGTCCCCATGTTAGTGTGAGGTCTATGGGGGCTTATCAGAGTCTGAAAGCCCTCTTTAACAAAAAGGGTGCACTCAGATACTACCACTCTCATGTGAATGAGGATACATAGTACACCTACTCATTCCTCATTCACTCACAAGTTAGACCTAGGAGTAAACTAGAAACAAAGACACCTAAATGGTTGACAAATATTTACTAAAAAGATAAAATTTCCCAAAAATGTCCCCTGTTGTAAATCCTTTGTCAATAATGCTGTCCCGTGATACAGATCCATGTCAGTCATGATACCCGATGACCGCCGACTGCCAACTGCCAACTTCCAACTCACTGAAAGATAAAACAGTGCCACTGAAAAAGGTCCCAGGCATTCACTTGTCAGCTGCAGCATCTGATCAAGCAAATGAAGACAGCAGAAGATCAGCACCCAGCAGAAGATGCTGGTGCCAGCAAGGGACACAGTCCATTGAAGAAAAGGTAAGTTTAGCTGCACGTTAAATGAGGTGTCTGCATTAGTTTCTTTCTGATAGTACAGAAAAATACCTGATCACCTTACAAGAATTCTGAACAATGTTTTTAGCTTTCCCAGCTCCCTTCTGTAAACTATAAAACCCTAATCACTATGTAATGGAGATAAGGAGAGGAGGGGACAATGGTAATCCTGATCAAAAGAGCAGCTAAGGATGACTATGCTGCTCCTCCATAGATAAAGTACAGCTAGTAAATGTCACTTTAGGACAAGAATTGTGTTACTGGTAGGATCACCAGAGGAAAATAAAGAGATAATATCCAGATAAAAGGAAACTAGTGCAAGCACCTCATCTAAGGAATGGTAAGCTGTAATTTACTAGATACATTTTTGGGGGGTTGAGCTACAATTACATTTCAACATAAAAAGAAATGTAGGCCCTTTGTGCAGCCTTGATCTAGATTCCAAAAGACATATATTCGGCATGGATTGAGTAAATCAGAACTTAAATCACCTCTCTCTCTCCCTGATCACTGGCATCAGCATCTTCACATGGTCTTTTTCCAGGTTCGGAATTTATGACCATCTTGGTTGGTCAGGCTGGAATGATGAAACTCCTACACATACACAGTGTACATTCCAAAGTAGAACAGGTAGGTAACTTTGTTTTAGCAGTTTGCCTGTTGTACTGTATTAGTTTGCCCATTACCCTTACTATTTTAACAATCAGCTTTCCGCTCCCCTTCATAGTCTTCCCTGGGATGCTTCTCTAAGTTTGCATTCAAGGCATTTTGAACAAGATTTGCCAAACCCTTGATCACTAGTGAGAATATTACTCCTATAGTAAATCACAGACATGTATGTCAAAAGTAAAGTGAAGTACATCATATTATTGTTTTAATTTTCTTGATCATGAATGTGTTGTTTTAAGTTTTCCTCATGGTGGAGCTCCTTGCACACATGCATAAATACCATTTATGTGCCTTCATTGAAGGTCATTTTTTGAATATACTTGTATTATTTCCTGTTGTTTTTCCAATGAATAGAGGGGTTTAAAAAATAATCTTATAATTGGACCTAAGAGTATGCGTTCAGGGTTTATTTTTATATTGTGCACTTTTACCATGACAAATGCAATCTTTTTAATAAAGCTTGCAACTTCAATACGTTATTATGATATTGTGTATGTCAGTAAATGCATTTCTAATTGTGGTTGTGGCAGAATGAGACCTGACATGATTGCTGAAATAGTTGGAGGATGTAATTTATATAACAACAAAGAGCTTTAAAATTCTGTAAAAAAGACTACATGAGTGTATTGTTTAATATTAGCAGTGCTGGAAACAGAATAATTTAAGGTTTCAGTTATTGACATGACAGAGGATGAAACCTTTTTGTTAAATGACGTAGAACAGTGCTGTCCCTCTAGCCTTTTTGTGCTTCTAGAGAAATTGGTAGGTATATTTCTGTACAGTTAGGGAAAAGAATAATCTCTGCAAGCTGCAGGTGAAATATAGCTACAAATACAGTTGTAACTAACTTGGACAATAGCATCCCTGGTGTACAAAGCTCAGAAGAAGCAATAACAAATCAAAGCCAGAAGCACATCAAGTTCTTCCTTAAATCAGAGTCCCCAGAGTTTTCCCTTACATCATAGACCCAGAGTCCCCCTTACAGTGTGGGGGACTCTGCGAGTTCAGATGTAAAGGAGAACTCTGTGGACTTAGATTTAAAGGGGAACTCTGCAAGTACAGATGTAAAGGGGAACTCTGCAAGTACAGATGTAAAGGGGAACTATGGATTCAAATGTAAAGGGAACTCTATGGGTTCAGATGTAAAGGGGAAACTCTGCGTATTCAGATGTAAAGGGGAACTCTGTGGCTTCAGATGTAAAGGGGGAACTCTGTGGGTTAAAGGGATAGTTCCCTTTCATCAAAGAACTGCCTATGCAGGTAAGGGGCATCTGTGGATAAAAACAATTGTGTGTCTGTAACAAAAGTTGAATAAAGTCCTATAGGTGTAGGTCATTTACGTACCTCATTAGGCCTGACTGGAATACTCCCAGGACATTGCTAAGTACTTCAAGGACATTGCTAAGTGAGGCCTAGTCATTTACTGTTCTCCTTCACCAACACAGGAGAGAGTTTTTTCTCTGATTTAGACCTCCTCATATGCTCTCTTTCTCTCCCCTGATGCAGTAGCTCTGAGCTCAGCCTCTGAAAGCTCATTCCTGTGATGGAGGAGGTGAGCAGTAATATGTAAGCCTCACTTAGAAATGTCCTTGGAGTATTCCAGTCAGACTTCATGAGGTACATAAATGGCCTACATCTACAGCAAAGGCATTATTCAACTTTAGTCAGAGCTGAACAGTCTGTTTTTATCTACAGACACCACTTATCTGCATATGCAATTTTTTGGTTAAGGTGAACTATCCCTTTACATCCATATGATTAGAAATGTTATTTAATCACAAAATATATGTATAGTGTATACTAAAAAAAAACAAACAAAGTAGCAGTGCACCGCTAAAATGTTCAAGCTTGGCTTGAAGAAAAGATGGCAACCCTACCCAAGACGGCAGGAAGGGGCCCGCTGCAGAGCATGTGAAAGTGTCCCAATGCGTGACCATAATACAGAGCCCCTCAATGGGAGTAAAGGACCCCAGGATCAGTGGGAAGGACACAGGGCTTGAAGGGAAGGAACTTAGGACCAGAGGCCAGGGGAGTCCTTCATAGTTTCTTGCCCTGAAAGTTCTAGTTACACTTCTGAAGGAGAGAAAGGAATGTGGCACATGCAAACTAACAACACATTGTTAATCACAGATACTAATTTCAAAAAGCTGCAAGGCTACCAGGTTTGCTTTCCTCTGTACCCTTCTGAGTAGAATTGGCGTAAAAGTGACTAAACATCTGTATTATACCAAAAAGCGGTATACAGTGTTCCTGCATGATTTTCTTTCCTTGGAGGAAGCTTATACTTTCATGCAAAGGACATCTGCATTAGCACCAGTTTGGTAGACAAAATTAGAAAATAAATGTAGATAGCACTGGACAACACATTTTTCTCAAAAGTTTGTTTCCTGAAAAAAGTTTGGTGATTATGATAGACCCCTATAAACTGAACACAAATACAATTTCAGAATGACTGGATCACATAGGAATCTTGAGATATATGAAATTAACTGTTAATGAGGTTTCAATTCAATGCATGAATTCAATGGGTTGAAAAGTGTTTTGCTGCCAATTTTCATTTCTACTCACTGAAGTGTCCAACAATAGTAAACCAGCATTGATGGATTCCAGTTGCCCTGATACTATTTTTCCATTGTGACATGATGTCCTGGTGAACCTTTTCACAAAGTTTGTCACTGACTGCACCAAGATTTTCAGAAAAGCCTGAGCGTGACAGTGGAAAATTAATCTTCAGTGACATATTGCACTACATAGACTTGTATGCTGTAAAAAGTTTGCTAACCAGCTGAATGTATTATGGTGCTTTATAGTTGTCAAGAAAATGTACATTCTTAAATGCTTTCTGGGGATTCTCTCTGGCCCCATTAACAGATCTACAAATGCTTTGCATTAGTGACATATCTGATCTGTGGACCAACAAAGATGCCTTCCTTAAAGTGGTATTAAACCCAAAAGCCAGTATTTATTATATTGAAGCTTGCCAATTCTTTGATGTGAAGGCTGCATTCATTTTCTTTTTTAGACTTTCTTTCTTCTAGTTTCATCTGATGATCTGGCTAGTAAGTCTGTTTTTTTTTTCAATAGAGCAAGCTCTCTTGCAAAATATATCATTTACAGGGATGAGACAAACCATTTAACAACGGCAGAGGTGATTAAAATGATCAGCTTTTATTTATTTATGGCTTCAATTTGCTGTATGTAGATCTGATAGTATATCTAATACTCCCCTCGCCCCAGACTGAAAATGCTGCTGCCCAAAGCTGCCCCCCATGCTCCATCATCCAGAGTGGGGACACTGTAATACAAGAGGTGTGTTACTGGGCAGATCACCAGTTGAAAACAGAATGAAAAGAAGACTAATAAAATGAAAACTAATGCAGCCATCACATATAAGGATTGGTAAACTGCAATATATCACATTTTTGGTTTGGGATTTAATACCGCTTTGATATTGGCATCAGTTATTCCTGGAAACATCTACAGTTGTATCTTGTAAACCGACAACCTTCACCTTCCTTGTTCTTTGCTTTTACAACATTTTCAACAGTCCAAGTTTTTGTGAAGTAGAGGCAAAAATATCTTTGTCAGGTCAACATGTGGTTCATGTGCCATGCTTCTCTGTCCTGGAACCAAATTCTTTTGATTATAATGTTTAATAAAACTGTCATTTTTTAAACATAATAGTGTGGTCTCTCACTTTGCCTAAAAAATCCGTACAATTTTTGTCCAGTACTTTTTTCTACAACAGATCTATGTTTTCGTATGTTTCTTTCATGTGTGCACCTTAGCCAACAGTCATTGCAGATTTAAAAACCAATGTTTTCTATAAAACAGTACATGATAGGTTAACTTACAGTTTATTGGTTAAGTGTCAGGAAGATAAATGTTTGTTGTGCAGTGATTGGGCTGTGAAGAGTACTCTAGCCTCAGTTCTGCACTCAACTGCCAATTGCTCCTGTCCTTTTAGGGCTCGTTCACACCATGGTGCAGAGGCGTCTATTTTTCTGCACGCGTTCTGCAAGGGCATAATGAAATTAACTGTTCTCTATGTGCCCTGTTCACACCACAATACTATTATCACGTGTAGATATTTTCTGCGCAAGAATCTGGGATGTATATAAAACTAATCGAAGCGCACATCCTTATTTATTATTATTATTTATTTCAGGTACTTATATAGCGCCGTCAATTTTCCGCATATCCAAACTGATGTCTCTTAGATTGTAAGCTCTAACGAGCAGAGCCCTCTGTTTCCTCTTGTACCAAATTGTATTGTAACTTTAATGTCTACCTTCATTTTGTAAAATGCTGTGCAAACTGTTGGTGCTATATAAATCCTGTATAATAATAATGTAAACTGATGTCTCTGACAGTGCTAAATTAGGGGAGTGTCCATCTCTTACAGCTGTAGCTGGAACAAGTATCCCTATTGAAAGATATCTCCTCTACTCCTGACTACTGTAAAAAGTGGACTCCCCCCTCTCCTGATTGGCCACTAGATATCTACTGTTCACTGAAGTCTTCTTTTTTTCACAATCATTAAAGATTCAAAATTAATCCAACGCAGTCTGGAAACACCCTATTTTCTTAGATTCACAGAAAGGTTTACCTCCATATAATTTATCCAGGTCATAGATAGTATACCTAGTAAAAATTAGTCATATTCAGTATCCAGGAGTATCCAGGAGCAATAGACTGCAATCAGCCAAATCAGCACACATGGAACAGCCTTAACTGCAAGTTAAGGGGCATTGCCGCCCCTTGAAGATGTCGGATGACGAAACGCGTAGGACAGGGCTTAGTGGATAGGACGTTAGTGGGTTGGTGGCTCCTCGAGACTGTCGGCTGTGATAGAGGTGAGCGAGGCTCGTCCCTGCTTTAGCTTTTTGAGACTGATATTGCTGTTATTGCTGGTGTCGGTTGGACACCTTTCTTGTGAGTGCATATTTAAGGCTACAATAAAAATTATCCTTGTTTTAATATACTGCACCATGATACTCTTCTTTGATTCCCCGAGCATTTCCAAAGTTATGAAGGCATGATGACCACTTGCAGTTAAGGCTGTTCCATGTGTGTTGATTTGGCTGATTGCAGTCTATTGCTCCTGGATACTTCAACAGATCATCGCTCCCAGAGCAATTGCTATTTTTGCTGATTTATAATTTGATCAGCAAATAGCTCTGGTGAGTTTACCCATTTCATTCGGTAGTGGATTTTGCTTCACAGTGTTTTTTCTTGTTTAAGAGATTTTTTTAATCACTTATTTTGGTGTTTGGACTTATATATGAATTACGGACATTTATAAATATATTTTTTATTTTATTTATGTATTTATCTGCATTTTCATGTGATTCGGTATTTAGCGCATTCCTTTATATATTTTTTATCTTGTGATTATATCTGCAGTTTCAATAGAGATCACAACAGTCACAGCTACAAACAGGCCCCAGCATAGGAGGAAATTTACTAAACCTGGAGGATGCAAAATCTGGTGCAGTTATGCATAGAAACCAATCAGCTTCTAACTTCAGCTTATTCCATTAGGCTTTGGCAATACAACCTGGGAGCTGATTGGTTTTTTTGCAGAACTGTACCAGATTTTTCACCCTTCAGTTTTAGTAAATAACGCCCATAACCTCCTACGTCACATGATATATCTGAGCCATTGAAGTAATTTCACACTTCCAATCAATAATCTATGTTTTTATCTTTGCTGAGCTGAGTGCAATTCAGTGATATTGGGATTTAGGTTTCCTTTTATGAAACAGAGATCAGCGGCGATCCTGAGGATCGTTGCTGACCTCCGATCATTAGTGGTTTAGGAAACAGAGATGATCAGAGGAGAACATGTTCTCCGCTGATCATCTCAGCACACAGATGGCCAGCATATGAAGAAGCGATGTCAGCCCTTCACTGACGATCTGTGTTCTCCCTCCAGATTCTTCAGCCCAGAGCTGGAGAATTGGAGGAACCACAAACGAAGCAGCGATAATTTAACGCTGCTTAGTAAACGGTGTTTGACTGATCTCTTACTGAAATCTCGTGAGATTTTAGCAAAAGCAGCCATTTTCCAGCATTCAAAGTGTTTGTAGATCGCTTCTCCCTTCATCTGGAGAAGCGATCTACACCGCTTCATAAAAAAGGCATTCAGAGGAGAACTCTCTCCTCTGAGAATGCCAGAGAACTGAGCAGCAGTCATTTACTGCTGCATGATAAAAGGACACCATAATACTGTGAAACAGATATCAAAGGTCCTGCTTCTTGAATTTACTCAAGAATGTGTGTTAACATTTTGTGAGCAGCATTGTGATAAGAAGCTTTTGGGCACATGCCACTTTATGTAAGTAAGTATGCAGGGAGTGGAGGTTAAGGCATCTGCAATGTGGGAAGAACAAGTGACTCTCATAATGACCCTTGCTTCATGGTCTAGGGTAAGTACCAGGAACCACACACTGTATACTGGGCTTGCGGAAGTCCACCACTTCATTTGTAGTCAGTCAATGAATTTCAACACATTTTATCACTTTAAACCAACAAGATGCCATTGCTTTTCATTGCACATTTTTCAGTGGAACATTTACTTGTCACCTTAGCTTGATGATTCAAATTATATTCAATGTAATTCCTAGGACGTGCTGACGATCTTAAGATGCATGTAATAGTTCAAGTGAGTCTCATATTTTCAGTCACTGCCTACTTTTCAGTTGTTTGCATTATTTAACCTCTAACTTCATGCTCCAAGCAACAATCACAGTAAAATACTTTATTCTTTAATCCATTAAAGATTGAAGCATGTCATAAATCAAATTTCATAATGACTTGCCTTCTTTCAACTGACATGAGCTGCTTCCTAACTGAAAAGCAAAGGAAGTCAATCTGACTTTTCTAATTGCCATTTTCTACTTAGACTTTCACTATTGTGATCTTCAACCATACCTCTTTTAAAAAGCTGTACTCTGCTAATCATTTTAACTTTCAATATTAGGAGCTTACTGGATACAATTTGTACATGGGATACTCTGTATTTTAATGAGAATGCAGGTCATATACTTAATGTAACTGTATTAATCAGTGGATCCCTGGTTTCTCTTATTCCTTAACGGCTTAGAAGGACTGGAGAACTTGGTGCTATAATTACATCTATAGCCACTTTCTGTCCACCTGCCCACAATGTACTGCGAACAGGGGGCAGCTACAGGACCAGCCATACCCACAGCTCTCACATGGTACATGGGGCCAATCACAGCACCCTGTACCATGTGACTAGCAGGAGCCAATGACAGATCACTGTATTTTGAACTTAACCCATTCATGGCAGTTCAAAGCAAACATTGCATTGCAGGACCAATAATCTTTATTACTCCTGCAATGCAAAATGTAAAACAAAAAGCCCTGATCACCCCAGAGTAGTACTATGATAACATTTTACTACTCTGATGAATGTATTTAAAAAAAAGTAAAAATAAGAAAATTAAAGTTAAAAAAAAAAAATGTAAAACATTATTTTTTAACTACTTAATGCCCACCCACCCACAATGTGTGGGCAAGCGGCGACTCTTGGCAAAGGGACGTACCCTTACATCGCTTTCTATTTCCGGTGTGTGCATATGCATTCACCCCCGCTGCTCCGTATGCAAGTCCAGGGAGAAAAGAGAGAACACAGCACTGAGTAAAAGCACTACATTTTAAACACACACATTAGATTAGCTCATTTAATCCTTTGATTGCCCTTATTAACCCTTTGATCACCTCATCACCTAGCCAGTGCTATTAGTACAGTTTCAGTATGTAGACATTTTCACTGATCACTGTATTACTGCCACTAGCGATCAGATAACATCAGGGTCTGTAAGCTCCTCTCCCAGCCAGAGTCAGCTAGCATTAGATTGCCTGCACACTATCTCACTCATGCTATAAGTCGCTGATCACCACCATTAAATATATTGATCAGGAACACAACGATACTATTGCCTCCTTAGTATAGTGTTCCCAAAAACGCAGTGTTAGCAGGATCAGCCCTGTTTGCTGTCAGCACTAGTGTTTAGCAGCTCCACTCTTTTTCACAGAAGATTTGTATTTATTGATTGTGAGCCAAAGCAATTTATACGCACAACAATACATGGCCGCCTACTCAAACTCAGCCCTTGCCAGACAATTCACATGGAAACCTATCACGGATTCTGAATTTAAAACTTTTTTGGGCCTAACCCTCAACATGGGCATTGCAAAAAAGAACTGTGGTCATATTGGTCCACAGACCCAATTAATCATATGCCCATGTTCTGTGCTGCTACATATATGTCCAACAAGGACCAGCAATGTACTGGTACATCACTGGACTTTCAGTGGTTATACCAGGATGATTCCTGCAGCTACAGGCATCATCCTGGTATACTTGTTTTTCAGCTGGCGGTCTGTTTTCATGTAAAAACAATCCTAGTGGCTAATTAGTCACTGGATCGCTTTTACAAGCAGTGGGAAGGGACACCAACCCCCCCCCCCCCCCTTCCCCACTGCCTTCCACAGTTTCTTGGGCTCTCCAGTTCCTCCGGGGAGCCTGAGAATGTAGCCAGCAGTTCCACTGGCTGACCATAGAGCTGATCAGAGACCAGAATGCCTCTAATTAACTCTATGGTCTAAGAGACCGGCAGCTATGATCATTTCATCATTTTGGTTTCACCAGATATAAACAGCGCCTTAATAAAAAATTGGGATAGCATCTGATCACACTGATCTTGGTGTGATCAGATGCTTCAAGGGCAGAGGAGAAACCTAGAGTTTAATAGACCCCAGATTTCATAGAAAAGAGTACCTGTCACTGCCTATTGCTATCACAGGGAATATTTACATTCCCTGTGATAACAATAAAAGTGATAACAAAAAAATTAAAGGGATAATGTAAAAAAAAAAAAAAAAAATTCACCTCCACCCCCAGTGTTTGCATGCAAATGCAAACACAAGTGGCAGTCCCATGTCGGTATGTAAACAGAGATTTCACCATGCATGAGAGGTATCACCACGAATGTCAGATCGAAGGCAGTAGTTCGAGCACTAGACCTCTTGTGTAAATCTAAAGTGGTGACATGTAAAGGCTTTTAAAGCATCGCCTATGGATATTAAAAATGTACGTAGTTTGTCACCTTTGCACGAGCATGAGCAATTTTAAAGTATGTCATGTTTGGTATCCATTTACTCAGAATGACATCTTTTATATTTCATCAAAAAATTGGGCAATATATTGTATTTTTGTGCATTAAAATTTTAAAAAGTGCATTTTTTAAAAAAAAATTGCATTTCAAAAATCGCTGCGCAAATACTGTGTAACATAAAAAATTTCAACACCAACTTTTTTATTTTCTAGGGCCAAATTTAAAATATGTATAATGTTTGGGGGTTCAAAGCAATTTTTATAGCAAGTAAATAAAACGTGTCAGTTAAGGCTTGGTATTCAAGTTGTTAGAAGAGAGTAGACACTCCAAGATATTTGCTAAGGGGCATGGTGAGTAGAGCAGATCTCATTTGGTTTTTGAAAAAACTTTTCTTTTTCAAAACCTTGTGACAGAAATGATATCTGCAACATACTCACTATGCCTCTAATATAAATATTCGGGTTGTCTAATTTCCTAAAAGGGGTCATTTGGGGGGGGGTGTTTGTACTATCCTGGCATTTTAAGGCCTTTGAAACTGTGATAGGTAGTGAGTAAGTGACATGAGGAAATATGCCCTTTGAAAGCCTGGAGGTGGTCATTGGATTTTCGCGACCTGTATGTAGCTAGGCTGCCAAAAAGTCTCTCACATGTGGTATCCCCATACTCGGGAGAAGTAGCAGAATATGTTTTGGTGTGTTATTCCACATATACCCATGGAATTCTTGAGCAATATATCATTTAAATGACAACTTTGTGTTAAAAAAAAAGATTTTTGTCATTTTCCAAAAATTTGTGGCAAAAAATAAAATATTCCATGGACTCAACATGCCTCTCATCAAATTTCTTGGGTGTCTACTTTTCAAAAAGGGGTCATTTGGGGGGTTTTTGTATGGCATTTTAGCACCTCAAGAAATGTGATAGGCAATCAGGAAGTAAAAGCTGCGTAAATTCTAATATATATACCATAGTTTATAGACGCTATAACCTTCACACAAACCAATTAATATACACATATTTGGATTTTTTTTTACCAAAGACATGTAGCAGAATACATCTTGGCCTAAATTTATGACTAGCTTTGACTTTACTGGATATTTTTTATAACCAAAAGTAGAAAATATTTATTTCTCAAAATGTCAGTCTTTTTTTATTTATATCACACACAAAAAAACCCAGTGGTGATCAAATACCACCAAAAGAAAGCTCTATTTGTGTGAAAAAAGGGCATGCATTTCGTTTGGGTACAGCATTGCATGACCGCACAACTATCAATTGAAATAGCACATTGCCAAATAGCAAGAAATGGCCTGGTCATTAAGGGGGGTAAATCTTCCAGATTACAAGTGGATACAGAAAGCACATATTCTGCTGCCAGTGTTTTGGTAAGGATCACAGTAGATCCCACTGTTCACCATGATAGCATGAGCAGATATCTCCTTACCTGTAGTTCTTTATTCTCACAGGGATGCCTGTGTATACTTAGAGTTAAGTTATATACAACCTTTTGACATACTATTAAAGCTTATTGGTACTAGAAGGAAGGAAAAGAGATAAATGGTGAAGCAAATGGTTAGATAAAAACATCTACTAATTTCTTTCTTGTAATTGTAGGACTACACCATTAAGTTATGATAAGGATTGGTAAGGAGGATTCACAGTAACCTTCCCCTACACCTCTTATCCACAGACTTGCTGAAAATCCTTGATAGCCTCTACAACTACAAACTGGCTCACACAAGGTCATATTACTTCTATCCTCGAGTCTTTGCACTGGTACCTGTCAGATTTTGCATTGACTTCAATATTCTCATGCTTACCTATAAGTGTCTGCACAGATTAGCACCCCATTATTTGTCTGAACTTTTATTACCCCATTCCCCACCTCGTAGCCCTCACTTGTCTAATTCTGGTCTTTTGTGTGTCACTAAAATCCATCTACACTCTATGGATGGTAGAGCCTTCTCCTATTAGGCCCTACAACTCCGGATCTCTTTTTCCAAGAACACCAGAGAGTCACCTTCTTTAACCACTTGCCTACCGGGCACTTATACCCCCTTCCTTACCAGGCCAATTTTCAGCTTTCAGCGCTGCCGCACTTTGATTGACAATTGCGCGGTCATGCAACATTGTACCCATATGAAATTTTGATCATTTTTTTCTCACAAATAGAGCTTTCTTTTGGTGGTATTTAATCGCCACTGGGCGCTTTACTTTTTGCGCTATAAATTAAAAAAAGTGCAAAAAATTTGAAAAAAAAAAAAAGTTTATTTGTTTCTTTTATAAAATTTTTCAAACAGGTATTTTTTCTCCTTCACTGATTTGCGTTGATGAGGCGGCACTGATGGGCACTGATAGGCGGCACTGATGGGCACTGATAGGCAGCACTAAAGGGCACTGATAGGCAGTACTAATGAGGTGGCACGGATAGGCGGCACTGATAGACAGCACTAATTAGGGGTCACGGATAGGCGGCACTGATATGCAGCACTGATAGGCGGCACTGATAGGTGACACTGATGATGGGTACTGATAGACGGCACTGACTGGCATCACTTCTGGGCACTGACTGGCGGCACTGACTGGCACAACCCCTGGGCACTGACTGGTGGCACTGACTGGCAGCACTGGTGGGTGGCACTGGTGGGTGGCACTGGTGGACAGCACTGGTGGGTGGGCACAGGTGGGTGGCACTGGTGGGCACAGGTGGGTGGCACTGGTGGGCACAGGTGGGTGGGCACAGGTGGGTGGCACTGCTGGGCACATGTAGGTGGCACTTCTGGGCACAGGTAGGTGGCACTGCAGAGTGGCACAGGTGGGGGCACTGCTGGGCACAGGTGGGGGCACTGCTGGGCACAGGTGGGGGCACTGCTGGGAATGGGTGGGCGGGGCTAGTGGGCGCACTGATGATCGGAACTTGCGGGGGTCACTGCTGGGCACCGATCATCAGGGCACTGATCATCAGTCCCCTGATGATCGGTGCCGATCCCCGCTCTGACAACTGCCGGTTCTCGGCAGTACTTTCCTCACGATCTGACAGCGTGAGGAAAGTGCAGCCGAGAACCGGCACTTGCATTTTCCTGTGATCAGCGTGTCATTGGACACCGCTGATCACGTGGTAAAAGGCCGGTGGGATCGGCCTTTCACCACATCTCGTGATCAGCTGTGTCCGTAGGACACAGCGATCACGGAGATCGCCGGGTGCGCGCCCCCTGGGGCGCGCAGGAGAGCGCGTTCTGGGAGGACGTCATATGACGTCCACTCAGAACTGGCCGGCCGCGGTGAAGCCGTCTTTCGGCTATGCGCGGTCGGCAAGTGGTTAAACTCTTGTAAATCAAAACTGAAAATGTTCTTATTTAGGCAAACCTTCAACTAACTGTTCCTTTTCTGGTGTACTATTTGTTTTTATTTTTTTTCGTATAAAGAACTTTTGAGACAGTTCCTTATTATTTAAATAAAAGTGATGAGTTCACTATTTAAATTTGTAGGCAGTTAGCACATTGTAAATGACACACACACATTCACACATACACACACACAAATAATTTACATATTTATTAGATTAGAGGAGTTTGCTCAGTGGTGAAAGTTTTTTTAGATTGCCCCAATAAGTATCACATGTCATTGTAGAGGTACCTTTTTTTGTTAAACGTGTTAATCACATCAAAGAATTATGTTATTTCCTTTTTTCTGCTGATAGAGATAATTTCTACTTCAACAACCAAGCCAAGGTCACATTAAACTCACTTCAATTCCAACTGATGCACAAGTTATTGTCAATAGTACAGCTCCATGCCGAGCTTTAGAGTGATGGTAAGACATAGCCATTTACACAAGACTGGACCTTTCATCGTCTCATCGCTTGTGACACAAAAAAACATTAAAGTTTCTCTTATCTACAAGCAAAGACAGACAAATTAGAAAATATAATTTTTTTCCCATTTGTCATACCACATCATCTAAAGAAAGGTTTTTGCCCTACGAGGTCACAGAATAATTCCACCTCCTCTCAAGAGGTTACTGCAAGGTATCCTAATTTACACATCTTCCTGATAAAAGAAAATAAAAATCTATACACTGCATATATAATGTAAACCCATGAGGGACAGGGAAACACTTTGTAAAAAGAGTATGACATATGTATTATTAAATGAATTATTTTAAATTACTGGAAAGCACCAGTTAGAACTTAGATGTCAAAAGTACTGAGTTTTAATAACATTTAGAATGCTATGTGGTTACTTGTCAGGGCTGGATTTCCCTCACAGGAGTGTTATATGCACACAAGCTATGGAACCCAAAGCTACATCCTTCTACTGGAAACATGTCTTATATACAAAGCATTTCCTTAGAGTACTAGTCCTAATCTGGTTTATAGTATTGTGGCAATGTATAAATAAAGGTATATGAGATGACTGTTTATGGGTAAAAAAAAGCCTTTACAATTAACTAAAGTTGCCTCTTTGCCTCCACCACCACAAGCCTAATGTACCTAATGGTAAATCTGACTATGTTACTGGTATTATTTAATTATTTATTATTTATTTATCACAGGTCTTTAGAAAGTATCTGCATCACTTTCTTGTTATCCATTTACTAAATATAAATAGATCCATACATAAGCTTAACGCTAGATATGTTTCAGGTGCATAAATATTTAATGAGCTGATTAATAAAGGTGTTGCTTTCAAACTAGGTTCACTTTAAAAACCCTGTGAATTTCCAGGAAAATTGAATCTCTTAAGTTCTTTTAAAAGTAACTGAAGTATATCTAAAACCAAGATATTTTCTTACATTTTTTTGGATAGAGTGGTGAGGGATTAGAACAACTATCAGTATTTTAATGCTATCAGTGTCCCTGCTGGAGAGATTTACTCTCTATATTTGTCCTAGTGACCATTTTCACTGGAAGTGAAAGTGATGGATAATCCCAAATTTTAAATTTTACATCTAAAACAACAGAACCAGTTTAGGTTTACAAACAGTTTATTGAAAGGAATACAACATACAAGCCAATATCCAATACAGAGATCTTACATTCTTTATCCATATGACAAAGGTCTATGGATATAAAAGGGAATACAAGACTAAAAAGACAAACAAAAACATAAGTAGAGAGAATAAGAAGTTCAAAGTGAAAACAAGAACTGAAAGCCATATAATGCACAGACTGTATGACAAGAATATATAGTAACAATTATAACTACATATTAACAAATCTTGGCAAATATGCGCTGTATCTTAACAAATATAAGAGATTGGGATGATAACCATAAGTTCAAGGTAGTTGGTCCCGGATAAGCTTCCAGGGGTCCCATTTAACATCAAAAGCTGGGACAGTGTCATTCAGAGTGTGGAGGACACATTCCATTATTATGATGGAATCCATTCTCGCCATAATTTGAGAAAATGGAACCACCGGTGATCTCCAGTTAGCAGCTATTGCTCATACATAGGCTACAGAAAGGGTATGAATTAACCTTTGTATAGGGGGAGGGGTTCCCACTATAAGAGCAAATAGAAAACCTTTAGAGAGATTCAAATGTATAGGGTGACTACAGTACAGTACCAAAAGATATGAACGAATTAACCCACTGTGGAGCAACCACGAAAACAAGTGTTAGGTACTGCAGGAAACATAGAGTGGAGGCGGAGTGGAATGTAAAATTTCAAGGGGGTTTCCCTGATTGAGATAGATTTTGTACACTTGCAGAGATTCATTACCATAATAGTCCAGTCCTGATTTGACAATGGCAGATTGCACTCCTCTCCCATTTCGTGACATAGAGGGTTTTTTTAGAGGTACAGGAACCCAAAAAATGTTTATAAAGTTGGGAGATAAGACCCTTACCTCTGTGGGAGCTATTACATGTACATTCATATGTAGTAGAAGAAAAGGCAGAGGAACAAGCCGTTGGGAATGTGGATGTAAAAAAATTAATGATCTGAAGGTATCTAAAAAATTCTTCTCTTGGGGCTTGATATTGTAAAGATAGAGTGTGTGTAAAGAGACTTGAGGGGAAAAGGGAATTAGAGACACATAACTGAAATTCAGCGGGTTTGGGAAATGCAGTAATAAAAGTGGGGTCACCTAAATAAGATGCAGCTGGTTGGGATTGTGAGATTAGGTTATATTTAATCTTACAGGTAGTCCACAGTCTAAAAGACTGTGCGACAATAGAGTTCAGTTGAGATAAAACCCCTGTATGGAATCGATTTAGACCACAATAAGCCTGTGAGATGGTATGGCAGGATAGAGGCCACTTCAAATTTAATCCAAGGCACTTTGGAATTTGGAATGTTCCATTGAGCCATCTGGGCCAATCTGGCAGATAAGTAGTATAACCAAATATTAGGAAGGCCAAAGCCGCCCACTGCGTGTGGGCGGTACAAGGTATTTGCTGAGTATCTTGCTCTTCTATTGGACCAGATAAATTTATTAATATCGGAGTGCATCCAAAAACACTTTACGAACAGTGATTGGAAGCGCTCTGAAAAGACAAAGTATCTTTGGGAGAATATTCATTTCAATAGTTTGGATACCAAAGGTAAATAGTTATATTGAAACAATTTCAAGAAATCTGATGTGAGGGAAATACCCAAATATGGGATGGCTTCCAGGGACCATGTGAAAGAAAAGGAGGAACGGAGAATGTCACATATGGGGCAACGGACCCCTATCAGCATAGCCATGGATTTTGTAAAATTGAGAGCCTGGAAAGGGTAGCAAATTTGCATAGTAATAGGTCCAAATTATGTATAGAAATGTGAGGTTGTGTAATGAATAGAACCACATCCTCTGCATACATGCAGAGCTTATAAGAAAGGCGTTGTTTAACATACCCATGAATATCCGGGTGTAAAGTAATGACCGTAGACAACATTAGTGATAGTCACTTCACGGTCCACTAACAGGCCCTTTAAGATGATAAACCTACTCGCAGCATCTTTATAGACTTGTTGAGCCTCAAAAGGAGCGGTGAACAAGAATAGCCACCCCCCTCTTTTTTAGAAGGAAATAAGATATAAAATACTTGAGGGAAAGATTTGTAAAATAATTTGAGGTGGCTATCAGCTGAAAAATGGGTCTCCTGTAAGAGGAGTATTTTAGACTCTAATTTATTATACTGCATCAAAGCTTTCCATCTTTTATGTAGGGAATTAAAACTCTTTACATTATGCGAGATAATTTTAATACCCATGATAAATTGTAGGGGAAAAGACTATGTAAATGATGGAATCCATCCGGGCAGTGATAAGTAAGCAAAAAAGGAGGGGGGGCACAAAGCCACAACTCCAATCCAATCTTCAAAACAAATGTAAATGTACAGTCAATACATGCAAAACATGGCAAAAGTGGTAATAAAATATAACCAACTAGGGTCGGTGTAAGCAGAATCACACTAGAGTGATAACTAAAAACCAGATCGGGGTAACTAAAAGACCCAGCACAATAGTCAGGTAAAATAAAGAAAATAGACAAAAATATAAACATCAGGGGACTAAAAAGTCCCAAACCCAGGGTAAGACATACATCCTGGGAAGGACTGGCAGAGATGTTCAGCCCAGTATCTAGAGGCATGGGCGTAGAGCCAAAAGGATTACCAATCCCAGTAGGGACATCCACCGGGTGAGGGGACATAGTCAGGGCATGGTGGGACATAGCCTGTGTCTTAAGCATATCAGATAGGCTGTGCATGTTCTGTTGAGAACAAGATGAGACCTAAGTCCCAAAAGGGCTGAGGTCTGTGAGTGCAAATATCTTTGGTGTGCTGTTCTGAAGTGCTGTCTAAGAGGAGCAAATTACTTAAACACAGGAGAATTAAACATTTAAAGGCATTAAATGCTTCACCAAGTCCTGGTCAGGGTATGAAAGAGGTACACGATGTAGGTATAGGCCGTTTCATGTGGTGATCAGCTGGTAAAAAACTTATTAGCAGGAAAACCTGAAAACTGTCACTTGAGGAGAACTCAGAATATGCTTCATGGCATATTCTGCGTCTTTCCCTTGGAGGAGATGGTGTATGCCAGATTGGTGTAAGCCGTGGGGTGGAAGGAGGACGAAACGGGGCTGCTGTTTCAACTAGGCCCAGTTTAAGTAAAGTCTCATGACCTTCAGCCAGGGGGTGATCGTATATGTGCTGCCATTATAAAGTATTGTGATTGAAGGGGAATCCCCAACGGTAATGAATCTGCGCCGCAGCTAATATAGAATTGATCTCTTTATATTAACGACGCCTGTCCAGAGTTGCAGGTGACAAATCCGGGAAAATTTGCAGTTTACAGCCATCAGGCAATATATTTTGGATATTCCTGGCTGCTCTAAAGATATTCTCCTTACCTAAGTAGTCCTTGAGGCACAGGACATTCTCCCTAGGGGATTTGTCATCAGGCTGTTTGGGGCACATAGCCCTATGTATGTGGTTGCATGTAAAGCCATGAGGGTCTTGATCAGGCTGTAAGGATTTAAACAAGCAAAGTACTGCTGCAGTTAAATCAAAATTAGTCTCGGGAATTATTCCTCTTATTGCGGTTATCTAAATCCTCCACCTGCGACTGTAGATGGTTAAATGCCATAGAAAGATTCTCATGTTCTTTCTGGAGTTCATTAAATGTTAATGTTAGCTTGTTATGTTTGGTTTCGAGCTTATCAGTGTGGCCTCCTAAGGCTGTCAGCTCTTGTGTAAGTGAGTGGGTAGTTTTATGAAGCCCCAACTGGAATTTGTCAGCTAACTTATTATACATGGCTTCCAGGGAGTTTTCTAGATCTTGTTTGATAAGCTGTGGCATATACACACTGTCCTGCAGTGTAGAAGTGGTCGGAGCTAGAGGATCAGCAGATGCTGCTATCTGTAGGGAGGCCGCGCCATCTTGTGCCATGTTGCTCTGCTCTTTCACTCAGAGAAGGTAGGTTGTAATGCACTTCTGAGAGCTGGAGCATCCTTTCTTTCACAGTGTTGGCATGCACAGGGTGTAGAGAGAGGGGTGATAAGAAAAGAAATCATCCGCAGTAGGTCCTGGCCCCTCAAAACAGGCTTAGAGTCCCGGGAAGGAGGGGAGCTAAGTGCAGAGGCTGCTGTCCTATTCCATGCCGCGCATGTGCCCCGACAACAGAAACAGTTTAATAGGGGTTTCCCATATTTTTGAGAGTTTATTTCTCAATTCATTCCCCAGATGAGACACCTGATAACCTGACAGCAACTTTTACCCTTCTCTACTCTGTCCAAAATGGCAAAATAATGTTTTGTTGAAGTAAACACAGGCCGAGCCTAATTATACAGTATATATGGTACTTTTCATGTACTACAAAAAAGTTACTTTTTTAAAGAAACAATCTTTAAAAAAAATTAAAAACTTTAAAAATGCAAATAAAATAATTGACAGTATAAAATGAAATGTATTCTTTGTAGATTTTTAACTTTAATAAATTTCAAAGACTTCACTGTGTACGACTAATAACAGGTTCCAGTACCACAACGCATAATTGGATGAATTTTGAAGGATACATTTTTGCAGCAAGGAGTTCATCTCATTACTTGACAAATAATCTTTGTGTCACAATTACCAATGCCCTTGCCTCATAGTGCAGTTGTAAATGTTTCTTGGTCCATTTATCAATTTAACAGCTTCATCTTCTTAATCACTAAAGTTCTGTCTATTTGAGCTGGTGCTGAAATACTGAGTAGTCTAATTAAAATAAAGCTTTACTAGCAAGTACACAAATTAGATCCTGTCAGTAAGTTTATTCTAACTATTGGTCATTCGTAAATGCCTTTATAATCCTTTAATTTTTACATTAAAATGCAAAAGCCAAGCAATCTTAATCACCTCAACCTCAAATTCATCATTAAGAATAGGGAGCCAGATGGTATAATTTTGATTTACCGGACTTCAGTGTGGATTAATGTACTGAGTGCCAATAATGAATACATCAAACTTGATACTGCAGCAGCCTATGAATGTGGCATGTTAAATTGATAATACTCACTGAGCACGGAAGGCATGAATTTCAAGTCTACATAAACCAGGGTAACAATGGTTACTTTTATACTAAATATCTTTTATTAGACAGTCATTACATTCTTAAGCAAGATAAATAGTTTGTAACTTTCTTTTTTTTTACAAATGGAAAATACAATCGCTAATGAAACCCATGGCATTAGAATCCATGTCTCCTGGACCAAGAGTGTAGAGAAAAAGTCATATTAGTTTATTAAAAGTGTATTAAGGTTGTAATTTCCTTGTGAAAATAATTGTGCAAGTTTTTTTTATATTGGTGCAAGTAAATATTTATTAAATACCTGTTAATCCTGTTTGAGGCCTTATTTGATTTGGTGACCACCAACTGCTAACCTGACCACCAACTGTCATCTTTCTGTAAGAACTAAAGGCAAATGCTTTCATACAATCCAGTGCTGTCATGGCACCCTGCTGTTTGATTGATAGCTGATGATTTAGCAGCTGTTAAGGTACTTCCAGGATCATTGCCAGGGCTTCCAATGGTACTCACAAAATCCATGCCAGGACTTCAAGATTTCCCTGAAATTACTCTGGGCATGTCCTCTGACCAAAAAGGTATTTAAGGACCAACCTTTGAAATGGATGCTGTAATATTATATCTTTTCTACAAAGAGCCATTATATTTTCTGATTGCCTTGCTTGTTGCTGACCCAGATTGTTGTGCATACTCTGTTGTCTGCTGCTTTTCCCATGACTTTTGCCTTTTCCAATGACTTTTGCTGACTGCTCTTCTGCCTATCGATTCATGTACAGTCTCCACACCACATCAGTTTTGTCCCAGCTACCGCTTTGGAGAGGATGCATCACCTGCTAAGGAGTGCCTTAGGATACATTAGGACATAGCTATGCAAACAGCTAGAGAAGACACTTCTCAGCATGATCAATTGTGCAAATGTGATGGATTTGGTAAAATGCCTATTCTGTTTTCTGTTTAAAATATACATTTTATACATATTTACTTTTATACTTTTTTATATTTCTAAACATATGTGTTATATATATATATATTGTCTGCTGGGCTTTGCAGTCCTCCTTAACTTGTTTTGTTCAGAGCGATGCTCTCAACCCCTCCCTTCGCACTGAGAGGACCTTTTATTTAGACTTTGGGAATGTGAAGGGGAGTGAACAGATAACGGGATGAGAAGCAAGCATCAAGTTTCTACATTTCTCCTATATTTCAACCAAGCAAAATGTGTGGAAGAAATTCAAGAAAATGGCAATTGTATAATGTATTTGTATCACAAAATTGTAATTGGAAGTTTGCTAAAACCACTGCCCTATGTTGGAATGTGGGGTGGAGGAGGGGAGGGACAGCCCTGCCCTTTGTCTAACGCTTACTTTATGCCCACCACCCCAGCCATGCCCTGCCCAGTGCACTTCCTGATGGCAGCCATCTTGCTGCTCCTGCTTTGTCCCTTCCTGCCCTGCCCAGTACACTTCCTGCTAGCAGCCATCTTGCTACACCTGTGTTGTCACTTCCTGCCCTGCCCAGTACACTTCCTGCTAGCAGCCATCTTGCTACACCTGTGTTGTCACTTCCTGCCCAGCCCAGTGCACTTCCGTTCGCCGGCCATCTTGGTACACCCGGAAGGCCTAAATAAGGCATATACCCAGTTCTCCCTGTTCTAAACCAGGATGGTTCCTACCACACTCCCGTTTTCCCCAATATGGAAGTGTCACCTTCACAAGCTGGATACATGAATGACAATGTATTCGAGTCGGATGATCAACAACCTCAAGCAGGAAGGATGCCGATAGGTATGACTCCAAAACCTATGTCAGATGTCCAATTGAATGACGATGCATCTGAATGGAGTGATCGACAGCTGCAAGCGACAAGGGCGCCAATAGATTTGATTCCCAAACCCACGCACAGTGGAGTACAAACTAAACAGGAACAGTACACAAGACAACACCGACATTCAAGATTACCGGAAGGGGCACCGGTAATGTATGTCGCTTTTACCCCATCACAAGCAGCGGCCTTAGTGACGAGTCTGCCTGACCCAGAGAAACAGCCAATGCCCTTTTACCGCTGGGTAGTGCAGATACAAGAAACTTACTCAGCTGCTTGGAAAGACCTGCTCAGTCTATGCCAAATTAAAGCAGGACATGTTTTCTGGCCAGTTATGCAGATGGGCTTCAATGATGCCTGCCTGACAAGTGCTATTTCCTGTTCTTCAGGCGTGGAGTTTTGTGTCCAGCTCCACGACTAAACAAAGGAGAAATTGGCGGATCAGACTACCACAATTCAAGACATCACCCAAGATAAAGGGGAGTCTGTGGAGAAGTATTATGCCAGACTCATACAGGCCTTTGATGATCTGGGCTTCTCTCAATATGAAAAGGCACACACACACATGCTCTCAACTGCTTTTGTCTCAGGGCTCAAAGAGGATATCAGGAAAGGTCTGATGGTGGCCCGCCCTGAATACCGCTCTATGAAGATGTCTGATGACTGTTGGTGGCCAGAGGCATAGAAAATAAAAAAGGAAAAAAACCAGCGCCCCTCATGGTGGTCAATGATGAAGATCCCACCTACACTCGTCCACCACCATTGCCAAATATCAGGGAAAGGATCACCTGTTATAACTGTGGGAAACGGGGACACTTTAGAAGAGAATGCAGAGCCCCAAGATATCCCAGATAAGACAGGGACCCCCGAGAAGGGCAGCGTGAATATCAACCACCACGCCCCAACTCTCGTTAGGAAATGGGCAAACCCGTGTCACCCCTTATGGCAGTATTTTCAAACAAGACTGGGGGACCGTGTAGCTGTAATCCAGGATATTCCCCAACCTAAAGCAGCTAAACAACTGCATGCCTTTCTTGGACTCATATCCTACTGCAGGGCATGGATCCCTGATGCATCGGTCCGTATGCAACCATTTTATGATGCTCTCAAGTCTGTGCCATTTACCTTGTCAAGCAAGGCCATGGATAATTTTATTCTGCTGAAGCAAGCAATATCCACCGCTCCTGCCTTGGGGCTTCCAGATTATGAGAAACCTTTCAAACTGTGTCAGAAAAGCAAGGCCACGTCACGGGGGTCCTAGCTCAAGAACATGGAGGGCAAACCAGACCCATTGGGTACTATTCTTGTCATTTGGATCCCGTAGCTAGGGGTGGTCCTTCATCTCTAAGAGCTGTCTTCTCTGCTCAAGCACTATTGGACAGAACTTCAGACCTCGTTTTACCACACCCCGTTTCTTCTGGCACCGCATGACATTGCTGCCATCCTGAATCAAGTACAACCCCGACACCTGTCCACGGCCAGACATCTACGGTTGCAAATCTCCCTCCTCATTCCTGACAATGTGACCCTCCAAAGGTGTTTCACTCTCAACCCAGCCACCCTTCTGCCATTTTTCGAGGGGGGGAGAAGAAGGCGAAGGTGAAGAAGGAGACCCCTGTACTACTCCACATGACTGCCTTGAAATGATGCGCATGGAAACCACGCATCTCCCTACAGTGAGTGAAATTCCTCTGGAAAACCCTGATTACACACTTTTTGTGGATGGTTCCAGATATGTAGATGAAGGAGGCAAGTACCACACAGGTTATGCTGTGACCTCGGAATTTGAAATTCTACAAGCAGGAGCATTACCACCAACTTTATCTGCCCAGGAAGCAGAGCTTCAAGCCCTCACTACAGCGTGTAAAATGGCAGAAGGTAAAAGAGCCAATATTTACACAGACTCAAGGTACGCCTTTGGAGTAGCTCATGACTTTGGTATCACCTGGAAAGCCAGAGGCTGGAGCACCGGTAAAACACGGCCCAGCCATCAAGGATTTAATGGATGCACTGCTCCTGTCTGACCAAGTGGCTGTCTTGAAGGTTAAAGCACACGGTAAACTGAATTCTCAAGATGCCAGAGGGAACCACTTGGCGGATATAGCTGCCAAAGAAGCAGCGAAAAAAACAACGAAAAACGTCTGAGGTGGCTGAAGAGGAGAGTGAGACCTCAATACAGATACTTTTGGCAGTACATGTGCCATCTGACAAGCAATACCTGATCTCTATGCAAATGGCTGCTTATACAGAAGAAAGGCTGGAATGGATTGATAAAGGAGCAGACTACGATGGAGAATTGTATTCCATGAAAGGAAAAACTTGTTTACCAAAACATATGTATCCAGCAATTGTCCAATGGGTGCATGGACATGCACATCTCTCTAAGAACTTTATGAACTCACTGATCAGCAAGTATTACTGGGCTCCAGGGATAACTACGTTAACCAGAAATTACTGAGCCTCGTGTGTAGTATGTGCAAAATGCAACCCGGGGAGGACGGAAAAGACAACGCAGAAACATCTGGCAAAACCCCTCTATCCATTCCAGAGGATACAGATTGATCATATACAAATGCCAAAAAGTGGACGATATGAATATGCCCTAGTGGTGGTGGACATGTTCTCTGGTTGGCCAGAAGCCTATGCTGTTACAAACATGACAGCCAAGACCACAGCCAAGAAATTACTGAGTGCGGTAGTCTGTAGATTTGGGGTCTCAGAGGTGATAGAGAGTGATCAGGGTCCAGCCTTCACTGCAACCCTTACAAAAGAGATTTGGACAGCACTGGGGGTTGAGTTGGCCTTACACACCCCCTATCACCCTCAAAGCAGTGGGAAGGTAGAAAGGATGAATGGGACTCTAAAAAACAGGATGCTAAAGATGGCCCAAGAGACTAACATGAGTTGGCCAGACAGTTTGCCCATTGCTCTGTTTAGTGTCAGACCCACCCCCTGGGGGAAACATGCCCTGTCCCCTTATGAGATTTTGTTTAGCTCAGCCCCCAGATTTGGTTGTTATTTTCCACAACAGTTGCAATTACAAATGATGTGTTAACTGATTATGTGACTGCATTATCACGTGAATTAACCCATATCTATGTCCAAGTGTTTTCTCCATTCCAGATCCTGAGTCAGATACAGGAACTCACAGCCTATTACCCGGAGATTGGGTATTAGTAAAGACATTTATGAGGAAACATTCCCTTGAGCCAAGATATAATGGTCCATTCCAAGTTCTGCTGACCACAGCCACTTCTGTCAAGGTGGCCGGGAAGAACACTTGGATACACGCTTCCCACTGCAAGAATGTCCCAACCCTGAGGGAAAGGCGTCATCTACACCATGACAACTATGTTGTATATCCTTTTTCTTATAAGTCTGACAGAGGCTCAACAGGTGGATATCACCGAAATAGGTGACACCACTATATTTTGGTACAATTTATCCAATATTCATGTAGTTATTTTCATCTTTGATTTCTGTAGTATAGATCCCATGTGGTGCTATGACCCTAATCTATATGATCTTGACATAATGAGCATGTTCCGATAGTAGTGAGTAAATATACATATGTGTCACGGATGATTACTGGGAACCAAAAGATTAGAATAAGATTGGAAGGGATTTGGACTGGTGAGTGTGCCCTTGCAAATGCCATTATGCCTCTCCACATCCTAGCAGAAAATACCCCTGACCCAACGCCTGGCCGTAGGAAGAAGCGAAAAGCTCCTTCTGGCAGTTTTGACCCACATGTGTATTTAGATGCCATTGGAGTCCCAAGGGGGGTGCCTAATAAATTCAAAGCCAGAGACCAAGTAAAAGCAGGCTTTGAATCCCTGATTCCCATGATAACTGTTAATAAAAATGTAGATTAGATAAATTACATATACTACAACCAACAGAGGTTTGTGAATTACACCAGGGATGCCCTTCAAGGAATCGTTGACCAGTTAGCCCCTACATCCTACATGACATTCCAGAATAGGATGGCTCTAGACATAATTTTAGCAGAAAAAGGAGGTGTCTGTAAAATGATAGAAGGAACCGGAACATGTTGTACATATATTCCTGACAATACTGGCCCGAATGGTAAGGTTACTCTGGGTATAAATAAATTGGAAGATCTGTCAGTGGAGCTGAAGAAGAACTCAGGTATCTCAGACCCGTGGGATCAATATTTTAGCTGGATGAGTGGGTGGAAAAAAGTGCTCGCCCAAATAGGGGTAACTGTACTAATAATTCTAGTTCTTTTAGCTCTGATTGTATGTTGTATTCTACCATTTGTAAAGAAGTTAATAAGTAAGGTTGTAGACAACAGCACACCTATATTTCTCCATCAAGAAGAGGAGGACCTTTTTGTGATGGAAGATGATAAACCTTTCACTCCTCTACAGTCCCTCCCCGCCAACAGTAATCTCACAATTTTGTAGGGATAGCATCTGACTTCCTTATGTACAAAGTCTGTGGCAAGGGAGGTGATGAAATAGTCATCACTTGTCTAACGTACAGCATAAAAGAGTTCCAAGGTACATAAGGACAGATGAGCTAGGCTTTATAGGGACAGAGTAAAATAGTCATTTTAAGGGGGGACTGTGATGGATTTGGTAAAATGCCTATTCTGTTTTCTGTTTAAAATATACATTTTATACATATTTACTTTTATACTTTTTTATATTTCTAAATATATGTGTTGTATATATATATATATATATATATATATATATTTTGTCTGCTGGGCTTTGCAGTCCTCCTTAACTTGTTTTGTTCAGAGCGATGCTCTCAACCCCTCCCTTCGCACTGAGAGGACCTTTTATTTAGACTTTGGGAATGTGAAGGGGAGTGAACAGATAACGGGATGAAAAGCAAGCATCAAGTTTCTACATTTCTCCTATATTTCAACCAAGCAAAATGTGCCTTTCAGAATGTGACTGTATATACATAATAGTGACGTATACTCTATTGTTTTCTATGTATAAAAGGTTAAGCACCGCCCTGCAATAAACAGAGATGAGATGATGTGAAGGTGGTTGTACTGGACAGTTGTCCGTGTAATTATTTTCCGGCGTGCACGCAATCCATATCTCAAAATTAGGAACAGCAGCAGAAATCCTACCCTGAGCCCGATTGTGGTTCTCCCAACCTTTTTTACAAACAAATCACTGAACTCAAGATCCATGTGCATGAGATTCAGAGGGTATTTCTAGATTGAGAGCTGACTTCATTCCATGTCTAATTCAGGTACACCCTCCACTGGTCTATTGGCTGCTCAAGCATAATCTTCATCAGCCACACTTCAGCCCAGAGTACCCTTACCAGATTGCTTTTATGGAGACCGCAGCCAGTTCTTGTTTTTTTGGCATCATCTGTTTATTTCACTGTTCTTTGCTATCCAAGACTTCCAAGAACTAACAGATTAGAGAAGATTTCATAATCTCTCTCCTCCAAGGGGAATCTCGAGCTTTCACCTCCTGGAATAATCAAGTAATGTTATGACCAGTATGTAATAGATAGAATCAGTGAGTGCTTAATAATGTAGCAGCTATAGCACATAAAAGGTAACCAAAGTAAAACCTCATAAGATACATATGTAAGAAAAGTGCAGCGCTAAAAAGGTATATACTTCAGTCTGTTAATAAAATATAATAATATAAAAAAGATAAAACAATAATAAAATAATAGATTAATAAAATAATATAATAATAAAATTGGTGACAGTTCGTGGTAGGTGATTGGTACAGGAGTTGATAGTGACTTCACGTTCCAGTGGTGTGGTGAAAAATAGTAAAAATATGCACTCACCAGATGCGTATCTTTCAATACGCATATAATCAATAAAACCAGAGGTCCCCCTCATGGAATGGGATGGATGAGCTGGGCCGTCTTAGCGGACTCTCCTCCCTCTAGTTAATGCATAGCCAAACAGTTGTCTCCCTTGGCGTATAAAAATGGGCATCCACATAGAGGCCTCTTTAATGGATGGGAAGGATGCTTATCAGCTTACACTGGAACCAGCGTCCTCCTCTGGACTGGTGTCATAAATAATATAACTCCTGTGTCTTGAAATATGGGCTCTGGAAATGAATGTTGGCATCTTTTTACTGTACATGGTGAGTATACCATTTGCTTGTACACTTTTTATTTTATGTCCTTAACCACGTGGATTAATAAAACTATTTGTTTAAATTACTACACTATGGGCCATTTTTTGCTGGCTCCCCGGTAAGCCAACATTCATTTCTAGAGCCCATATTTCAAGACACAGGAGTTATATTATTTATGACACCAGTCCAGAGGAGGATGCTGGTTCCAGTGTAAGCTGATAAGCATCCTGCCCATCCAGTAAAGAGGCCTCTACGTGGATGCCCGTTTTTATACGCCAAGGGAGACGACCGTTTGGCTGCCCATTACCCAGAGGGAGGAGAGTCCACTAAGATGGCCCAGCTCATCCATCCCATGAGGGGGACCTCTGGTTTTATTGATTATATGCGTACTGAAAGATACGCATCTGGTGAGTGCGTATTTTTACTACTTATCACCACACCACTGGAACATGAAGTCACTATCAACTTCTGTACCAATCACCTACCACAAACTGTCACCAATTTTATTATTATATTATTTTATTAATCTATTATTTTAATATTGTTTTATCTTTTTTTATTATTATATTTTATTAACAGACTGGAGTATATACCTTTTAGCACTGCACTTTTCTTACATATGTAACGTTATGACCAGGGTTTCTTCCTTATTCAATGTGTTGGCTGAACTGTTGATGACTTACACTAAGCTGTCACTGAAGAGTCCACTCTGAGTAATCTTCATCAGGACTGAAGGCCTGCTGAGGAATATACTGTATTTCTGACTTTCATAGATAGGTGTCAATTCCCAATGAATGAAAAGTTCTCAAGTGCATTCCTTTTCAATTTCCCTAGCTGCAGGCCAAAAACTCCAGAACCATCTGGTCCTTGGGGGAGAGATTGACTTTTATTCCAATTACTGTCATCAGTTTTGTTTGTCTAATCTTGGAAACCTCCTCTTCATAGACATAAATAAGAAGGACAATATTCCCCCGGCATATCCCAACTTCCTCAATGTTTTTGGTGAGAAAGGGGCAAACTCTTTCTCCCGTCACAATGTATCTATGATTGCCCAATTGAGTTCCCTCCCAATGATCTTGTCCCAATACCCTCTTATACCCTGTTGCTTTTTTCTCTCAGAAATTTAGCCCAGCAGAGAGGAATTATGACATCCGTGACAGGGGTTTGTTGGCCATTAAAGTGGCTTTGTAAGAAAAGGCATTACCTATTAGAAGTGGCAGCCCATCTAGTCCTGATCCTGACTGACCATAAGAACCTGGAGAATCAAAGGATTGCCAAATGCATTGGGCAATCCTAGGCTAGATGGGCCTTTTTCTTTTCAAGGTTTCACTGCCACATAAAATTCTGACCTGGATTTAAGAATGTAAAGCCCAATTCACATATATTCCCTGAAGATTTCATTCCCAGTCTGCCTGACACTATTCTCTCTTACAAGCATGTTGTCCTGAATCAAGGAAATATCCCAAACCTACCTGGATCCTTCTGAATTAAGCCTCCACTGCGCCAATGACTTCTGCAAGAGGACAATCTTTTTGTTCTAGAATCTCTAGAAACTCTCTAGGTAGCCCTTAGTGTTTTTAATCATACCCCAATTGCTGGGCATTTTGGCATCGGAAAATGTTTTGGTAGTCCAAATTTGTCAAGGACTGTAGATCTTTTGTTTCTTCCTGTACTACTTGTACTCTTCTCTAGAGCTGTAAGGTCAAACCTTTGGATCTTTTAAGACCAGTGTCTTTCCTAAAACATACATGGAATGTGTTTACAGTGGACTTCATTGTGGAACTTCCACCATTGAAAGGTTACAATTTCCTATTTGTGTTAGTTGACAGATTTACCAATCTGGCCACTCCCCTGACCCCAGCTATGTCTGATATCATAATTCGGAAAGTGATGAGACTCCATGATGGCGTTCTTGATGTTATTGTCTCAGACAGAGATGTTCAATTCACCTTAAAGTTCTGGCAAGACTTATGCCAGAAACTAAAGATTCATGTCTCCTTTTCCCTTGGGTAATGAGAAAACCAAGAGGAAAAACTCTGCAACACAACTTAATTAGGCCTCTTTACTTCCGATGGTCTAGTTTGCATACAATAACACCCCACATGCTGCCACTTCTCAATCTCTGTTCTTCACCATTTATGGTTTTAACCTTACTGCTTTTCCAAACTACTTTTCAGATTCCTCTGTCCCCAATGTGGAAGACAACCTCACCTTTTTAACCTTAAAACTAAAGTTACGATAATTTTTTTTTCAAGCTCAGTACAGGGCCAAAATTAAGAAAAAGATGAGACCTAGTATGGCTTTCCACTGCCAACTTGAAGCTGCGTTGACCTTCTTAGAAGTTGTGTCCTAGGTTCATTGGTCCGTTTATCATCCTGGAAATTCTACTTTCAGCAGTGGTTAAACTTTTGCTGCTGGAGTAGTTGAAGGTCCACCCAATGTTCCATATCTGTTGTTTGAAGCCTATAGCTTAGGATCTATTTTGTGTAGATCAATTTCTCTTATTTTTATAGAATACCAGGCATGCTGCAGGATACCTTCAGTATCTCATTAATAGGAAGGGGCTTTGGCACTGAAAAAAATTAATGGTAGCCTGCAAGCAATGTTCATGTAACCAGATTTATTGGTTTTTCATCATGCAAATCCAGAAAGGCCCTGTCCTTGGGGCATCCAGAGGCTTCCTGTAAGTGAAGGGAGTTGAGGGGGATCTAGCATGTTTGCTATGGTACCTGAAGAATTATTGCCAGGACTTCCAGAATTCCTTCTCCCAGAGTCCCTCCCAGGACTATCAGAACTTATTCTATCAGAATCTTTGCCAGGATTTTTAATGGTACTCTTAGAATCCCTGCCAGGACTTCCAATTGTACTAGCCGAATCCTTGCTTGGAAGTCCAATAGTACTCAAAGAATCTGGTCTGGCATTTTTTGTTGGCTAATAGCTAAAAAGAGTGGGAAATTTGAGTGGAGAATGAAAAAGTTATACTTTTCACTGCTGGTGCTTATAGTTGTTTTATTTTCTTCTTTGGGTCTTGCTAAAAGCTTTTACTTTTTTAAATCACTTTTTCTGTCACTTTTTAAATAGCATTTTTTTTTTCCTTTCCCTGTCTTCCTTCAGTCTGCTAATTAAGAGAAGGGAGGGGGGTTAATTGGTCACTGGTGATACAGGTCCTATATAACTTGCTGTAGAGCTCACTCTGAGCTTGCTCATTTTTGAGCTTGCCTGTATTTTGCTTGCTGATTCTTTGACTAAGTGGACATTTGATAAGTGAAAAACAGGGGATTATAACAGGAGTCTACTAACCTATAAGTGACAACTGATATTTCCTGTTAATATTGTAACTGGGATAATGTGTGCTAGCAGGGTGGAAAGTTTTGTGCAGTGCACAGTGTGCCGCCTGTATGCAGCATTGGAGCAACAGCTCCAGGATGGACACCGCTGCGACAGATGTGAGCGGGTTGCCCTTCTGGAAACTCACGTTAGAGATCTGGAGGAGCAAGTTGCAACACTGAGCAGAACCGACAACCTTGAAAGGGGTCTTTTAGGGGTAGTTAATAGGATTGATGTGGAGGGCGGAGGGGCTAATAAGGGATTATCAAGTAGGAAGATGGGTTATAGTAATGACAGGGAGTGGTAGGGGCTCACAGAAAAGAAAGGCCGGCCCTGGGTTTGTACACCCAAACAGATTTGCCAAGTTGGGTGAAGATGTGGGGGTGACAAGCTCAGGGGTGGCAGACCTGGATGTCACTGCTATCCCTAACAGCCAAGAGGGCAGACCATCTAGGAGGGGTGGTGAGGGTAGTGCAGGAAACCTAGACAACTGATGGTAGTAGGGGATTTTATAATCAGAAGGACTGATAAAATAATTTGTTGCCAGGATCACCTCAACCAAATAGTTTGCTGTCTCCCTGGTGCCAGGGTTTGGCATATGGTGGACCAGGTTGATAAAATACTGGGAGGGGCTGAGCATGACCCAGTTGTCTTGGTTCATGTTGGAACCAATGACAGAATACATGGAAAGTGGAGACTCCTTAAGAATCAATTTAAAGAACTAGGCTGCAAGTAGAATGGAAAGACCTCCAAGGTGATATTCTCTGAAACATTACCTGTGCCATGCGCAACTTAGGAAAGATAGGGGCAGATCAGAGAACTCAATGCATGGCTGAAGACCAGGTGTAAGAGGGAAGGATTTGGGTTTCTAGAGCACTGGGCTGACTTTTCATTGGGGTGCAACCTATATGCTAGAGATGATAACACAGAAATCTAATATGTACACTATCCTCCACACCATAAACCCAAGTACTAAACTCAAATAATTATAAAATTCCAAACTTAAAGTCCATATATATGTACATATAACTCAAGATAAAGTGCAAAAATGTCATATAGTGCAAAATAGTGAACACTGTGCAAAATAAGTGATAGTACATTTCCCAAGAATCCAGAGTGCTCATGCAATAGATGAATGAATAGAATATAGTGTAATTCTGTTTTTCAATATAAAATTATAACTTTATTTTAACTGCTTACAGTATAAAAGTTGAATAAACGCATATTCCCATGCCCTTCAAACCTCTCAGGGTTGCCGAGCAGCTTCTACTGTGTTTGACATGCGGTTTTCCAGCTTCCAAAATGGCCGACGTGCCACTTCCGGTTCCTCTAATCTTTTTCTTTCTCTTACAAAGCAATCTCCACATTCACAGCTCTCAGGGTTGTCTTTCTGAGCCCCAGGCTTTTGGCTACTGTAAGCAGATATGGTGGTAATATCCTAAGAGGTATACTTCAGGAGTGGAGAAAGGGAGTGGAAGTATGCTGATGATTCCTACTATATGATTAAAGGAGTTTGTTTATTTATGTTCTAGTAAGAGTATATATGCTTTCCACCATAGAAGTGTACACTGTTGTGGTCACTTGTTTTTGCTGTATTCACAGAGTGATGCACTATCACTTATTTTTAACAGTGTTCACTATTTTGCACTGTATGAAATGTTTGCACTTTATCTTGAGATATATGTACATGGGAAAGGAATGATATTTTTGGAATTTGTTTATTAATGTAATGAACTATTTGGTTTTTCTTTTTTGTAGGTACTTTCTGTCCTTTAAGAGCCAGAGAAGGGGCTCAGCACCAAAGGATTTGATAAGTTGGATTTTGGACACTTATTTTTGTTGCAGTGACTTTAATTTATTTTTATTTTTTGTTTTTTTGAGTAACTTTACACGTATATATCTTTTTGGAGATTGGACTTTAAGCTTGGAATTTTATAATTATTTGAGTTTAGTACTTGGGTTTATGGTGTGGAGGATAGTGTACATATTAGATTTCTGTGTTATGATTTGCACTTTCAAGGGTGAAAGTTTTTTCTAGTATGTGAAAGGGTATTTTGGTTAGTTTAGTGGCAGGTGATACCATATTTATATTTATATATTTTAGAGATGGTTTGCACCAAAATGGAAGGGGGTCTGCTGTGCTGGCGGAGAGGTTTATGGGAAGGCTGGAGGAGTATTTAAACTAGGATCGAGGAGGGAGGGAGAATTAGATTATAATGGGGTAGACAGATCAGACTTATTGGTGGGTGGAATGGGGAAAGATGGGGGGAAGGCTATGGCAGATAAGTAGGTTCCCATGTTATATACAACCAGTGGAATTGGTACCATTTGTATGAAAATAACAAATATGCAAAACACGTGTGAACAAGGTGTCAAAGAATTAAAGTGTTTGTTCACCAGTGCTAGAAGTCTGCCAAGCAAAATAGGTGAGTTGGAAGTTTTGGTGCATGAAGAGAACTATGATTTAATTGGTATTGCTGAATCTTGGCTTCATTCTTCACATGACTGGGCCATTCATATTCCTGGTTATGTTATCTTTCGGAGAGACAGGGTAAATAGGAAAGGTAAAGGTGTCTGTCTCTATGTGAAAAGTGATCTCAGAGCGAGTGTGAAAGAGGACCTAGTTGATGGAGAGTGGGATGTGGCTGAAGCATTATGGGTGGAACTGCACATGGGGGTGCGTACTACAAAGGTAATCATTGGAGTTTGTTATAGGCTTCCCAGTGTTAATGAGGAGGTGGAGACTCAGCTCTTTGCACAGATTGAAAGGGCTGAAAGAGCTGGGACAGTGATAATAATAGGGGATTTTAACTACCCTGAAATTGACTGGAGTAATGGTACTGCAGGAACAGTTAAAGGGCAAACATTTTTAAACCTACTACAGGACAATTTTATGGTACAGTTAACAGAGGCCCTACTAGGAATTATGTTCTGATGGACCTGGTAATCTCAAACCATGCAGAGCTTATTACGAATGTCCATATAAAAGAACATCTGGGTAGCAGTGATCATAACATGATTTCATTTATTGTTAGCTGTAAACAGCGAGCACATACAGCACGTGAAAAATAAATACTCAATTTAAAGAGAGCTAATTTTCCAAGGCTGAGAACTGCTCTCCAAGACTTAAACTGGGAGTGAATATTGGCATCGATGAACACAACACAGAAATGGGAGTTCTTCAAAAAGACTGTATGTGAACATACTGCAAAATATATTCCCATGGGAAACAAGATTAAAAGGCTACAAATCAAACCTATGTGGCTTACAGCCAAAGTTAAAAAAGCTATAGATAATAAGAAAAGAGTTTTTATTAAATATAAAAATGAAGGAATGCTATCATTGTTTAAACATTCCAAAGAATATAACAAAATATGCAAAAAGGAAAAAAGGCAGCAAAAATTGAAAACAAATTACAGATTGCAAAAGATAGCAGGTCCAACCCCCAAAAATTCTTCAAATATATTAATATTAAAAAGGTCCGGTCCGAGCATGCAGGCCCTGTACAAAACAATCTAGAGTGGGTGACTGGGGGCAAAGAGAAGGCAAATTTATTTAATACCTTCTTCAGCTCAGTGTATACAAAGGAGCATAGGGAACTCTTGTCCATAATGGGCATGGTATTGACACAGCTCCAGATGATCCACATTGGCTCACAATTGATATGATCCAAAAATATTTAGACAGAATAAAGGTGAATAAAGCACCTGGACCAGATGGCATACACCTACGGGTCCTTAAAGAATTGAGCTCTGTCATTTTAAAGCCATTGTTTCTAGTTTGTAGGGACTCTTTAATGACTGGCATAGTACCACTGGATTGGCGTAAGGCCAATGTGGTGCCAATATTTAAAAAGGGGTCAAAATCTTTACCAAGTAATTATAGACCTGTTAGTTTAACTTCTATATTTGGGAGATACTGAAGAGTTTAATAAAAGACCACATAGATGAGTTCTTGCTGGAAAAAAATATTTTAAGCAACAGACAGCATGGATTCATGAAAGAAAGAAGTTGTCAAACAAATCTGATTTCTTGTTATGAGGAGGTGAGGAAAACCTTGGACAGTGGGGTGGCGGTGGACATGGTATACTTGGATTTTGCAAAAGCGTTTGACACAGTTCCCCACACACAGCTAATGTGTAAGGTAAAGTCTACGGGCTTGGAAAATCCGTATGTAAATGGATAGAAAACTGGCTAAAAGATCGTATTCAAAGAGTAGTGGTTAATGATTTATACTCTGAATGATCTAGGGTTGTCAGTGGTGTACCCCAAGCTTCAGTGTTGGGACCCTTACTTTTTAATATATTTATAAACAATATAGGATCTGGGATTAAAAATACAATTTCAGTCTTTGCAGATGACACCAAGCTGTGCAGTAGAATAACGTCCTTACAGGATCAATTCACTGTTTAATTGGGCAACTATGTGGCAAATGAGGTTTAATGCTGATAATTGTAAGGTTATGCACTTGGGGGCTAAAAATATGTATGCATACTAGGGGGGGTACAACTGGGGGAATCAATGGTGGAGAAGGATCTGGATGTTCTGGTAGATCACAAGCTTAATAACGGCATGCAATGCCAAGCTGTGGTTTCTAAAGTTAGCAAAATCCTCTCTTGTATTAAAAGAGGTATAGACTCCAGAGAGAAAGATATCATATTACCCCTGTACAAATCATTAGTAACACCTCATCTGGAATATGCAGTTCAGTTCTGGGCACCAATTCACAAAAAGAACATTGGGGAACTGGAGAAAGTACAGAGAAGGGCAACCAAACTGATAAGAGGCATGAAGGAGCTCAGCTATGAGGAAAGATTAGAGCAACTGAATTTATTCTCTCTTGAGAAGAGGAGATTAAAGGGGGATATGATCAACATGTATAAAAGAGATTTAATCTCCAGACACGGAAAGGTTTGTTCACAGTAAGAGCTGTGAAAATGTGGAATAGACTCCCTCAAGAGTTGGTTCTGGCCAGCTCAGTGGATTGCTTTAAAAAAGACCTGGATTCTTTCTTAGATACACAGAATATAACTGGATACTAACATTTATAGGTAAAGTTGATCCAGGGAATATCTCGGGGGATCAGGAAGGATTTTTTTTCCATGCAGAAGCAAATTGGATTATGCTTTGCTGGGTTTCTTTGCCTTCCTCTGGATCAACTGTGGGTATAGGAGTATAACTTCTTTTTTTTCTTTTTAATGGTTGAACTGGATGGACTTTTGTCTTTTTTTAGCCAGTCTAACTATATAATCCTTGCCAGGACTTTAAGAATTTTCTGAAATGGCACTGGGGGTGTCCTCTGACCAAAAGGGTATTTAGGCACCACATCTGTGTTGTCTGTAATTAATACTGTCTGCAATTAATACTTCTAGCTGAGCATTATTTCTAGTTGGTTCTTCCACCAACTGACACATGAAATTGTCTTGGAAAACATCTAAGAAATTATGAGCCTTAGATGACAGTCAATATATGAAGTCCCCATGATTATAAAATTGCCTTGCCTCGCTGCCATTTCTAACTGTGAGAGGAGATCATTCTCCTATTCCTGCTTCAGGTTAGGGGGCCTGTAACATACATCCACTATTTCCATGGTGTTTCTTCATGTTGAAGCTCCAGCCATAAAGATTCCACTTCCTCCCTTGCACAACTATTAATGTCATCCCTCGGATTTTCCAGCAGATCATTTTTGACATACAGGCAAACCATTCCCTTTCTCTACCTTCTCTGTCCCACTGATACAGGAAGTACCCTTGGACAGCCATAAGCCATTCATATGAGCTTTAAAACCAGGTTTCTGATACTCGCATTAAGTCAGAATCTTCTTCATATATCATTCATTCCAGTTCTTCCATTTTATTTACCAAAACTTCTAGCATTTGTGAACATGTCTTTTAATTTTGTATGAATGTGTTTTATTGTCTCCTTGTGTGTTCTGAGGTTGCAATAGGATTTAGCCAACATACACTATATTGCCAAAAGTATTGGGACTCCTCTTCAAATCATTGAAATGGGTTGCTCTCAGGAGCTTAGTGAATTCAAGCATGGTACTGTGATAGTTTGCCAACCGTGAAAAAAGTCCATCCTTGAAACTTCCTTGCTACTAAATATTCCATGGTCAACTGTTAGTGGTATTATAACAAAGTGGAAGCAACTGGGAACAACAGGAACTCAGCCAAGAAGTGATAGGCCACGTAAAATGGCAGCGCGGGGTCAGCGCATGCTGAAGCGCACAGTGTGCAGAAGTCGCAAATTGTCTGCAGAGTCAATAGCTAAAGACCTCCACACTTCACATGGCCTTAAGTTTAGTACAACAGTAGTAAGCTTCATGGAATGGGTCTCCATAGCCGAGCAGCTGCATCCAAGCCATACATCACCAATTACAATGCAAAGCGTGGGATGCACTGGTATAAAGCACGCCACGACTGGACTCTAGAGCAGTGGAGACGTGTTCTCTGGAGTGACGAATCACGCTTCTCTGTCTGGCAATCCGATGAACATGCCAGGGTTTGGCGACTGCCAGGAGAACGATACTTGCTTGACTGCATTGAGCCAAGTGTAAAGTTAGGTGGAGGGGGGATTATGGTGTGAGGTTGATTTTCAGGGGTTGAGCTTAGCCCCTTAGTTCCAGTAAAGGGAAGTCTTAAGACGTCAGCATACCAAGACATTTTAGATAATTTCATGCTTCCAACTTGGTGTTCCAACATGAGTATGCACTAGTGTACAAAGCAAGGTCCATAAAGACATGGATAAGCGAGTTTGGGGTGGAGGAACTTGACTGGCCTGCACAGAGTCCTGACCTCAACCCGATAGAACACCTTTGGGATGAATTAGATTGGAGACTTCGAGCCAGGTCTTCTCGTCCAACATCAGTGCCTGACCTCACAAATGTGTTTCTGGAAGAATGGTCAAACATTCCCAAAAACACATTCCTAAATCTTGCGGACAGCCTTCCCAGAAGAGTTGAAGCTGTTATATACAGGGTGGGTCAACTCAATATTAACCAATTCAATACCGGGCAATTTTACACCTTCCGGCCCAGGCCAGTTTTCAGGTTTCAGCGCTCTCACACTTTGAATGACAATTGCGCGGTCATACAACATTGTACCCAAACTAAAATTTTATCATTTTCTTCACACAACTAGAGCTTTCTTTTGGTGGTATTTAATCACTGCTGGGGTTTTTATTTTTTGCTAAATTAACAAAAAAAATACCAAAAATTTGAAAAAAACACACGTTTTTCTATGTTTCTGTTATAAAAGTTTGCAAATAAATAATTGTTCTTCATTAATTTAGGCCAAGATGTATTCTTCTACATGTCTTTGGTGAAAATAACCCAAATTAGGATGTATTTTTTAGTTTGTAGGAAAGTTATAGAGTTCACAAACTATGGTATATATCTGAATATTGATCAATCCTGAAGTATTGACAGCCAATCTAATTTCTTGAGGTCCAAGAATGTCAGAACAGTACAGATATCCCCCAAATTACCCCTTTTTGCAAAGTAGACAGTCCGACGTACTTCATAAGAGTCATGGCAAGTTTTTTGAAGTTGTATTTTTTTTGTCATAATTTTTCGGAAAATTAAAAAATTAAAAGTTTCACTATTTTTTTTTTTACAAATTGTCACCAGCGCAGTACAGCGTCATCATATAACTGGCATGGCAGTGTTCAGGGACAGTGACTGGTGTATAGTATATAAAAAAAATATATATATATATATATTTTTTTAATTGTTTTTATTTTTTATTTAATTTTTTTTCTTTTTTTTAAGATTTTTTTTTCATATTTTACTATGACCAAAGTAGTACAATGTTACCATAGTAACATTGTACTACTTTGGGGAAGTGATCAGTATTTTTTTTCTTTTACACAATTTGCTTATAGCAAAGAATTACTTTGCTATAAGCAAGCATTTACCTGAATGACATCGATTCATTCAGGGTTTTTTTTTATTTTTTTATTTTTGTGCTTAGCTGTGATTTGGCCACAGCTAATCACATGACATGTGCATGTGATTAGCTGTGACCATTCACAGCTAGACACTAGTATACAATGGATGGCATGAATGAATGGTCAACTGTCATGTGACCTGCTGTGATTGGTCACAGCAGGTCACATGGTACCGGCAACGGGGGCTGATACTCAGATCTGTCATCGGCCGTGTCCGAAGACAGATCGCACCGCTGCGCGGCTCTGCAGGAGCGCAATCTGCGCATGTGCGGGAGGACGCCATATGGCATCCACCCGGAACGCTGATGACATTTGGCGGCCGCCATTCGGCCATAGGGCGGGCGGCAAATGGTTAAACCCTATGGACTAAGACTGGGATGCCATTAAAGTTCATGTGAGTAAAGGCAGGTGTCCCAATACTTTTGGCATTATAGTGTATGTGCCTTGATCTTTGGTACTTTAGTTACACTACCAATGTTGCCCCCAGTAGCACCTTCTAACCTTAGCTCACTGCCAGCCATAGCTTCCTCTGATCCATCCTCCCCACCACCTAGTTTAAAAGTTCTTAACTGTCGCCCATCTTCTCCAACAGAGCATGCTCCCTCCCCATTTAGATGCAGTCTGTCCCTGCTATAGAGCTAGTAACTGATAAAAAAAATCAGCCCAGCTCTCAATGAACCCAAAGCCCTCCTTCGTGCGCCAGTTCCTCTGCCACTTGTTAAGTTCCCTAAGATCCTGCTGCCTCTCTGGTGTGGTTCAAAGTACAGACATAATATTGCCTTGGAGGTCCTTTCCTTTAATATTGCACCTACGTTCCTGTTATCATTTTATAGGGTCCATCTTACTCCTTGTCATTGGTACCAATGTGTACCATGGCAGCTGGGCCCTCTCCAGCCCTCACCCAACAATCTGTCCATCTGATCCATGTTGTGTTGAACCCGAGCACCCAGTGAACAACATACAGTTCGCCAATCACGGTCTTTGTGACAAATTGCCCTATCTGTTTTTCTAATCATTAATTCCCAGCAATGCCACTCCTGAACTGTTATCCCCAACATCATGCAAACAGACATATTTATTGGAATGTATCAGCACATGACTAGCTTCTCTAATGCTTTTCCCTCCACCCTGTTTTCTATCTGTCACCCAACTACCCTGTTCTAGTGCCTGTACTTCCATCTCTCCACCCACCTTTGTACTGTCCCCTGATGACAAGGTCCACAATATCCTATCCTCTTGCTCTTGCTCACTGATCGCACAGCCCACTGTGTTCTCAGTACTCCCAGTGCCTCGGTCACACTGCCTTGGTACTCCCAGTGCCCTAGTCACAGTGCCTCAGTCCTCACAATTTCCTAGACCTAATGCTTCAGTACTCACAGTGCCCCAGTCACAATGCTTCAGTGCCACAGTCACAATGCCTCAGTACTCACAGTGCCCCAGTCACAATGCTTCAGTACTCACCACACTCTCAGTACCGACAGTGTCTTCAGCACTCACAGAGTCCAGTAATACAGCAACTCACAGACCTCTTGCTACTTCAGTGTCTCTTCTCACAGTCGCACAATATCATCATACTACACGCCTGCAACCCAGTGATCCCACTCCTGTTCACAGCTTCCTTGCCTCACTCCGATCACACAGAATGCAGTTCATGTTCCTTCGAAGGCCGCTCTGCTCCTTGTGCTCCTGCTCAACCACCCCATGGACAGCATGTTCAGTTCCAGCATCTCCCTCCCTCCACTATGTGTCTAGAGCAGTGGTTCTTAACCTTGTTGGAGGTACTGAACCCCACCAGTTTCATATGCGCATTCACCCAACCCTTCTTAATTGGAAAAAGAAAATATGATTTTTAAAATTCAAAACATAGGTATATATTTAGGTATATATTTATACATAGGTGCACAAAATGAACAAAACCGTTAAGAACAAAGAACAAAACCATTAAAACATGATTTTCACACAAAAACAAAAACATAATAATGAATATTTACTGCACGAATCATATGAGTCGGGTGTGGGTCTTCACCTCCGCCGAACCCGCGAGACTGACTCACCGAACCCCTGGGGTTCGATCGAACCCAGGTTAAGAACCACTGGTCTAGAGCAAGCAGCTTCTCCCAATCTGCACAATGTGTCCAGTGCCTATAGCATCTCCTGCTCTCTATAGCATGTCCAGTGCCTGCAATGTCTCCCACTCTTCACAATGTTTCTAGAGTCTGCAGTGTTCTATCTAGCATCCTATCCAACATGCAGTTTAAGATTATGCATGTGGCATAAAAATTGTTTTACTGACACAAGCATGACAGCATACATGTATGGGTACAGGCTCCATCCCCTGCCCAATCACAGGACCGATTATACTATTTAAATTAGTCACCTTCCCAATGACGGCATTCTCCTTTTTTTCCTCACTGCTCAGCTCGTTATGAAACTATTTGAAGCAAGAATTTTTACCCTCACCTTGCTGGATTCATCTGGTCTATACGCACATATTCAACCTCTCCTATAGCAATCCATAGAGGTTGCAAAGCTCCTATAAGAAGGACGCCTCCCACATATCCAGGTACTGGGGTGCAGGATTCTGGTCTCTGGGTCAGGTAATTGTGTCTATGTTAGTCAATATGTTTAGTATGCAGTTGAATGGCAGAAGCATTAATAACCAATCAGTATACATTGCAGATGGTTCCTTGTTAGGGTTCAGGTGTAGCCAAGGGGGTGTCTGGTGGCTGACCTTTCTGAGATGGTGCCTGGCAGTGTTGGCGGAGGAGCACCAAGATGGAGCAACTTACAGTTCACCGCAAATCAGGCAGCCAGGGGGGTTGGAGGTCACCCAGCAGTCATGTAACCCCTCTAGTGGCTTAGACCTATATTAGGGAGGATCAATACTCTCCCACCACCTTATAGGCAGCAGGCTCATATAGTGGAGTGCATTGCACAGCTTCATTTAAAGAAACAGTCATGAGCTCTCCCAGAGACCAGACCCGTATTCTAAGGTGAGGGTTAGGTAAGTAGGTTTGCAATCATTTTAAAAAAGTGCACTGCTAATGAATTGTTAGCAGTACATGCCACATGGCACGAAGATTCCTAGGGGGATGATCATTTTCTGGGATGTGGCCAATCAGCACTCCTAGGGAAAATGCTGTGCCAGGCATGCTTACTAGAGGCAGCAACAGATAAGGAGGCGGAGAAGGCAGATATAGCTTCCTTAATCAGACAATCTGTCAAGGAGTCCCTACAGTCATTGGGAGGAACTACCTATGAATCTGAGGACTACTAGAAGTTTGGTGGCTTCCTGGGCAGAATTCAGAGGAGTATCTCCTGAATTGATATAAAGACCGGCGACCTGGTCTACATTTACACATTTCTGACCCATTAAAAAATGGATCCAACCTTAACTACGGTTGATTTTGGTCATTCAGTTCTGGGCAGATCCATATTACATAAAACACTTCAGCATTACCCATCCTTGTTGTTTGTTGGCGTGGTACATCCCATACGTGTATGCTGTCATGGTTGTGTCAGGAAAATGGAAAATTGTACACTTACTTGACAGTAATTTTCCTTTCCTGATGCTTAAGCATGACAGCATACAAGTCCCTCCGTACGGCTTTGCATTGAGTATATTTACGAGAATGCCGCCATTGGGAAGGTGACTGATTTATGTAGTATAACCGGTCCTGTGTTTGGGCAGGAGGCGGAGAGTGTACCCATACATGTATGCTGTCATGATTATGTGTCAGGAAAGGTAAATTACTATCGGGTAAGTATACAATTTTCTATTTTCTAGTATTTTTAGTGAGGGTGTTAATAAACTCTGTAATTAACAAGTCTTTGTGTTAATGCATCTCCATAATATTAGTGGTTTAGACTTAAAGCGGAAATTAACTGTGTCTGAGCACCCCAAACCTAAAATACGATCTAATTCATTTTTAATATTTAAAGTAATCTCACACATCCATACATGTCTTCATGCTTTATTTTGTTGAGAAACCACTTTTTGAAAAAATGCCTTTCTAGCATTTCTAGCTGTGACCATTTTGAGTAAAGGCAGATGAAAGTAGCAGTTACTTATTGGAATCAATCTGCCCTTACCTCAGAAATGAAGGCAAGATGGTGTTCTGAGCTGAGAAAGCTGAGAAAACCCTGCCTTCACATGAAAGAAAAAAAATGCCCATTAAGACTCATGGGATATATGACATAGTTTTGGTCTATGAAAGCAAATGAAGAAATGTGAAAAAAAATTGTAATTTGAAAAAAACAAATATAACATACCGTCTTATCTATTTATTAAGGCTAGCAGATTAAAAACATTCTACAGTATTTGAGAGAGTAAAGTTCCACTTTAAAAAAAAAAATTGTCTCCCCTCCCCAAACTTAAAATTTGGATACTGCAATGTCCAGCAAGAAAAACATTGCCGAACACCTCCTTAGTATATTGGATGATGTCACTTTCTGAAGAACCAAATTCTCTGGCAGGTAAGTTGCAACAGCTGAGGTGTAATTGGGAAAGCAGACAACACACACACACATATCTAAAAGTCATTACAAAGTCCAGAGGGAAAAAAACAACCTTTGAGGAAATATAGCTTACATCAAGTGACACATGGGTCATATTTAGTCATCTTCCTGAATATAATTCTTGGTGCGAAATGTTTTTTTTTCGTATGTTATACTCGTAATAGTATAAAACTTTTATTATTATTAGCGTACATATATGGAGGTTGTTGAATTGTATTTATCCGACTCATTTTTGACTATCCATACATGCCTAGTATGTAATTTTGCTTTGATTTATAAAGAACAAGTTTACTTTCAGTAAACTCTGAGTGCAGTCTTACATGTTAAAAACTTACCTTCCTCCCTATCCCAAAAATATTCACTGTATGTTCCTGCCCAGCGCTACACAGCCATTCCATGGAAAATATAACTGTTGCCTCCTTCTAAGTGCACATGCACACCAAGGCATTCCTATGGGTGAGCCATTTTCCAATCATTCAGTAGGATATGGGTCATCTATTGGAGCGATGGGACTGTGTACATTTAGAGGAGGGTCTTGTAGAGACATGTTTGCTGATCAGAATGCTGATCTGGCACTTTGCTGTTCAGCAAATCAGTCAGGGCAAAACATGTCAGTGATAACCCCTGTTTCTATCCAAGGGTCCATTTCCACCATAGTGTATTGTCATGGTTATATTGTGCACACTGGGTTGCAGATTAATGCATGCTGTGCTACACTGATTTGTTAACAGACATTTCCATGCTTTAGCAGACACCAAGTCGGATGCTGTAGTTATTACTTACAGCTAAGAACTGAACAATTAATAATATGAGGACTTCACATTCATGTTCACAGGCACTGGTTTTATTTATGCACTGTAAATGTACTGTATGTTCTGCTTTATGCACTCAAAAGAGCGTCAAAAGCAATAGTGTGTAATACCCAAGCAACCAATGAGACTTTGCCTTTCATTAGTTAAGAGTAATCATAACAATGGCATCTGATTACAGAGTAGTTGATAAAAAGAATTACTAATTCCCCAACAAAGACATGTGACTTTTGTAATCCTAGAGTTTAAATAGCAGATGCCATCTATTTCAAAATAAGAGCCTTTGCCACAAGAGGTCCCATAGTTTCAACCCAACCTTCACAAGAATGCAGTCCAAATAGTTAGTAAGGAAGCAAGCAATATCAGTGCATACCAAAGTTATACCTATTTCCTGATATACCCAAGTTAAATCTTAATCTAAATACAAGCTATATCAATAATTCAACAGACAGGCTTCCTTCTTATGAAGCATGGCTTCTCCCACAAGAGGGCAGTCTCCACTGTGTATCTTGCCTAAAAACAAATGTAACAAACTATTACTACACATGATAATGTTAACCTACTTTTTAAAAAGTGTTTTTTTTTTGCCAGTAAAATTCTTTTACAATGTGGAAGTTTGGATTGTATTTTAAAAAGAAGAAAATGCCAATCAAGATGGTTAAAAAGCATAATAAAGACTATATATTTGTCTTCTACTGTACATAATAAAAAGACATTCAGCCTGTATATTTTCTTCAAAGCAGAATCAGATTGCATAGGTATTCTAAGTTACGGATCTATGTGTAGTACTGTGTTTCAGAAGTAAGCAATCAGAATTATAGATTAGACTTTTGTGGCAATAGCCACCTGCACTCTTTCGGTAATGCTGAAGTTGTGTAGAAATATTCCTAATCATTGGAATGCCAGAGGCAGCACCAAAAAAAAAAAAATATCATTGTGCTTAACCTGTCCTACCACAATCCAAGTCATTTTTGCTACAGCTGAAAGACCATAGAGCTGAAGACCATGAGGCAGGGCAAAAAACTTGTTTTATGCATGCTAGAGGGCACCCCTTAACACAATAGTCTAATATTGCCTTGTGATATAAATGGAAGAAGTAGTTTAAAGTTTATGTCTTTAAACTAAAAAGAGTATATTATCTACATTTTCTGTAGTTCATCATGTGAGCCTACCTTCCTACCAATGGGTCAGCTCCAACGTTTGACTCCACAGGACAACCCTCTATGTAGAAAAAAAAAAGAGGGATCCCCTTCTCCACAGCATTCCTTTTTTTTGTCTTTGCTCCAGGACAACCTTGGTTTGTGTTATGAAGATTCCCTACTACTGCCCACCTGGTTCGCCTCTTCAGATGGAGGGCTCTCTGGTTGGAGGTAAATCCTCTATTGCAGGGGTCTCCAAACTTTCTAAACAAAGGGCCAGGTTACTGTCCTTCAGACATTAGGGGGTCCTGACTATGGGCATTGGGAGTAGAAAAGGAGCAAACTTCAGTGGGAAAAAACAATGCCTCACCTTTGGTGTTAGTGGGAGGAATTTTGACCCATTATTGGGGTCAGTGGGAGGAATTGTGCCCCTTTGTTGGTGTCAGTGGGAGGAATTGTGCCCCATTTACAGTGGGAGCAATTGTACCTCATCGTTAGTGTCATTGGGAGGAATTGTGCCCAATCATTAGTGTCAGCGGGCTCCATTGTTGGTGTCATTGGGAGAAATTGTGCCCCATCATTGGTGTCATTGAAAGGAATTGTGCTCTTTCATTGTTGTCAGTGGGGGGAATTATGCCCCATTGTTGGTATCAGTGGATGAAATAGTGCCCCAAGGGCCCCGAGTGTCTTTTCCCTCTTAAGGAAGCTGTGCAGTGTGTTATTAGGCTCTGTGGGGACAGGTGCTGGTGCAGCTGATCAAAGATAAGGGGGGATGACTGGGCTATGCATTTAGAGTTGAAGATCTTAGATGACAATTTTATTTTAAATTGGTAGGTTGAAAATAAAATGAGCTCACCAAGACCCAAAGAAGAAGCATGAAGGTTGGATGACTCCAGGTAAGGAAACATCAAAGGTCCTGTTTTTGGTGACTTTTCAGAGAAAAGAGTGCTGAGAGATTTTATGCTTGATTACAGGGAGAAGTAGCAGAAAGGCAGAAAGCACAAGACTAAACTGTGGCGATAATCACGTGTCTTCAGACTTCAGTTCAACCTTATGGCAATATGGGGTGTGCGTTCAGATTTTTCTAGGAGTGAGCATTTTTGTTTTCCTTCATGGCATCACTCTATATCCTCCAAGCACACCTCCCCAAGGCAAACTGTAGGCATTTGCTGGGTATGTGGTTCTTCTGCCATTTCAATGAAATTGGTATGTGAAGGGTGCTTTAAAGAGCCCATGACAAGCTGACGGAAATGCAGCAGGTCAAGTATTACATACACTGAGCAGTAGCAGAAAGTATATGGTTCAAAGAGACCAAGTAATTCAGCTAAAGTACAGGATTGTTCTTCTTCCCAGACTCCTCCCACAGGGAGGTAGAGGGCTGTTTTTCAGATGAGGATGATCAGCAGGATTCTTATGCTTTCAATTTACCCTTGGTGTCAGCTTTTATTACAGTGGTTGAACAGGCAAAATGCTGTAAAGAGGATCCATCCCAACCTCCTCAAAAAATAAGGAAATACTTTCCTAACATGAAGAAGATTCTTCTTAACTTCCTCATAATGTTTTAGAATATGAAAATGATGAAAGAATAGTGGTCAAAGTCTGGAAAGAAAGCTAGCCTCCAGAACAGGCTATTTAGGCTCTATCCTTGTGATGTGCCTCTTTAGAGGCTGGCGTGGCATGTCACCTTGTGCCTGGAAGACGTGTTGACCTTTTGGGATGTGATGGACAGAAGGCTTGATGCAGATTTAAAGAGAGTCTACCTTGCAGCTAAGATGGCTTGTAAGCTGGTGGTAGCTTTGACGTCAGTAGCCAGAGTAATAAAAAGCTGGGGGCTTTCATGTGAATCTCTAGTGGAGGCAGAGTACCATCAGGAATCCTTCCTTTCGACAAAGATGGAGCTGGAGTCAACAGTGGAATTTGTAGCTGAGGCAGTTGTGGACCTCATCCGATTGGGGTCTGATCCCATAGGAGGCAGCAGCCTTTTTAGGGGCAGCTAAGTCATGGGAGCAGTTCAGAGAGAACACTTGAATTCCAGCTGATAGACCTGTAGACTGCTCTGGGTGTCAGAGTGGTGGTGCGAAATACAGCTCACTGCAATCTGGTGATGGAGCTTGATAAAGGAAGCAGGACCTCAGAAACGCATTGCGGTCCACCCCCCCCCCCCCCTCCCTAGTCACGTTCTCCTGTCTGCCTTCCTGTTAGTGCCCTGAATGAGAGGAGAGATGCCACCGATTTACCATCTTGCAGCAGGTCCCTGCTTGTGCCCTGCAGTCCTATCAGTCCATCCAGATTGTGGTGAGCTGTATATCGCACCACCACTCTGACACCCGGAGCAGTCTACAGGTCTTTCAGATTTAAGTGAGAAATGGAACTAAAGTGTTGTTTTTAACTGATATCTAATCTGGCACCCTGCTCTGTTTCCTTTGTATGCTTGTGAGGGATTACCCAGATTCACTGGCAAGGAGCTGCCAGACAAAGTGTGTTTCTCTCATCCACCTTTCCAGCCATCCATCCATCCACCTGCTTTGTGAGCTCTATGGATTATTCACTGTGGACTTAAGCGCTGATTGTGCTTGTTTAATCAGAAGTTGAACTGGTTAGAGCAGTCCCGAGAGTCTAGATCTTACCGAGCTGGAAGGGAATATCTTCTGCAGCCCTGGTGAGGTTCTTTGCCTTCAAGCAAGAGTCAAAAGCCCAAATCTTTCCAGGTCTCTAAGCCCATGGACATGTTCTTGTGAAGGTTTGCCCATCCAGGTTCTACTAGTGGAAGCAAGTTTGTCCCTCTTTTCTCGAATCTGGAGTGAACATATTCGGAACCCTTGGTGGTTTTAGTGGTGAGGAGGGGTTATTGCCTGGAATTACATCAAGCCCTCCAGTAGACCACTTTGTACAAATTCACCTACCATCTTCAAAGAAAAAAGCCTTTGCTTGGAGTCTTACATCAAGACCTTCGTGAAACAAAAGCAATTGTTCCAGTACCCACAGAGCAGAGAGGAAAAGGGGTTTTTCACCAATCTTTTTGGTAAGAAGAACCTTTGAGAAAATTAGACTGGTATTTGATCTTAAGTACAGCATCTTAAAAAGAGGGAGAAGCCCTTTCAGGGTACCCTTTCAGAAGCTGATATCTCCAGCTGAAGAGCTTTGGAGCTTTGAGTGGATAATCAATGCAGAGAAAATCCAGTTTATTCCCTCACAGAAGCTGGAAAAAAGTTTGCATAACATTTGAAACAAGAAGAGAGAGTGTTCCTTCCAGAGAGGAGCATTTCTCATTTATTCTCCATAACTCGATATTTGAAGAGGGCTTAGTCAATTTTGACAAGAAGTTGCATGTGGATTTTGGGTCTGATGGGTTAGACCACTCCTTCAGTGTGAAAGTGTAAATCAGGCACCACAGCATCTCAAAAAATAGAAAAAGGCTATTTTATTTCATCCATCACATTAAAGAGGAATCATTACCAGTACATATTGATGCATTTCAGCCTGCTTCAGAGGCTTTAGTCATATGTGGTGATTTACACTTTCACACTGGATGTTCCTATACTATAATACTGAGGTTGTCCAAGCACCCTTCTCTCTATCCCATCCTGATGATTGCTGTGGGCTGTTGGGGTTTCAGCACTATTCCCATTGCTATGTTGACCACTCCTGCATTGGTCTGGGCTCGATGGCATCTGAGGCACCTACAGTTCTCATTCCTTCAGCAGTCTGATGGCTAATCACTAACCCAGGAGATCATTCCCCAATTTTTCAAGCAGGTGCATGAAACCAGGTGACCTGAACTGGTTGTTGCCCTTCTCCATCACTGAAATGACCATAGTTATTACTGACACAAGCCGAAGAGGTTGGAGAGCACACTGTGCAGATCAGACCTCCCAGGGATGCTCTCTTAGGCCTTAAAGAAGTTTGATGAGTGGAGGATCCTATGGTGCCATTATCAAGGCAATCCTGAAAGTTAGGCTGTCAGGTTGGCCTTTCCTAAATGGGACCTGTACCTCCTTGACTTAGGGGATGCTAAAAGCAGCATTTTTGATGGCAGTGACTTCAGCCAGATGAGTGTTGGAAATCCAGGCTTCCTCACCAGGCCATACTGAGAGATTTTTTATAGACAAGGAGCTCTTATGTCCAGTCCCTTCTTTTGTCACACTACTCTACTTTTCATATGAACTGGGAGAGAGTGTTGTCGTCTGTCCTATAACATTAGATATTTCAGTACAAGAAGACCGGGTTAGAGTAGATCTGCTCCATGTCATTGCCACATATCTGTGGAGGACAGAAGGGTAGAAAATTAATTTGATTTACCAGAAGGTCTCAAGAAGGGTCAGGGGGATTCTTTCTTCATGGATAGTCCAGGCTATTAAGCAGGCCTATGTAGCCATGGGTATTTCCCCTCTAAAGAAATTCTCAACTCATTCTATAAGGGTGGCAGCAGTTTCAAGGGAATCCCTCCTTTTGATTCTATGCAGGGGTTCAGGGGTTGGAGCTGACCCGTTTATAGAGGGTAAACAGACATAGTGAGCCTCCAAGAAAGGAAAATACGGTAAATATGGATAACATTTTTCTGAAATATATATTCAGCACATGTTCCATGTAAAGTTTCCGTGTTAGTTATATCCAGTGTGCTCACAGCCTCCTGCTTGGCCTGACAACACAGTGCCTTTCCTACAGTGAAATCAACGCCCACATTGTCAGCGCAGAAAAACTCCACCTATCTGCCAGCCCCCTCACTGCACATGCATGCATTGATTTCTTCCTGGCAAAAAAAATGTTGCTACATTTCAAAAACCTTAAAGGATAAGTTCACTTTAAAAAAAAAAGCTAATTTTTTGCCTTTAAAGCATTTCAGGTATCCTGCAGATAGTCTGTGTGCACGAACCTCATAGTTTTATAATGACAGGAAGACTTAATGAACTACCACAGCGCTCATCAATGCTATGGTAGTACATTAAGAACTACAAGCCGACATCCGCAAAGAATATTAGGACTTGTAGTTCATTCATTCATTCACAGAACTCTGTAACAGAATAACGCAGCTGTATGGGCAGAGCCCCGCATGGTCACGCTGTTTTCAAAAAGTGACAGCTAGTACAGGGAACTTCTCCCCGTACTGCTGTCACAGGGAGAAAGGGCAGCATGCAGCGGCTGCAGCAGTGGGAACATGTTATATGTACCACCCTAAAAATGGGTGTAACATGTTCCCAAAGGTGAACTTATCCTTTAAACAGTGCAGCACTACTTATACATCAATTATATCATGCTGAGAACAAAATATCAATTAAACAGCAATATTTTACACCTTTCACCTACTGTGTGCATCATTTCAATATAAAATTTGTCCACCATGCTGGAAATGTAATGTCCTCAATGAATAGTCCAAATTCATTCATAAATAAAAATCAAAAATTCACTATGATCCATTTCAGCACACACTTTTGCATACTTACTGTATCTCCTACATGTGCTCTACCCTTAAGGTTTTCACCTATCAATTGCAAAATTATAAAGAGCCTTTTCCCCCCTCACTCTCCACTACCCTTCCTTCTTGTTTTCTCCTCTTTCCAGTCATGTTGTAACTCAGAATAAAGCGCAAGATATGCTCATAGTGCTTTCCATAAGAACATCAACATTTATTAAAACATTAAAATTTGATACAGTTTAATGTATACAGTATCTAGTGCACACGGGCATAATGCTTGTTTGATAAAATCCCATAAATATGCATAAAATCTCTACTTCTGTGTTGCCTGATCACTTTTTGGCTGAGTATGATGACCTCCCCTGACTCCATGCTCAGCCAGGAAGTGATCAGGCAAACAGAGGAATAGCATGGCCGATCACAGTTTTATGCATGTCCATTGGATTTTATCAAGTCTAGCATCTCTTTAACATGTTGGCCACAATATACTGCTTTTGAAAATACAGCTGCAGAGTTGTCTATTTTCTCTCTATACTTCCCCAATTGCTTCAGGTGTGCCCTTTCTGCTATCCCCAATGCAGTGGCATTTCTCTCTATGATGAAATGTTTGCAACAACTGTTGCAACAGTTCAATATCTTTGGGGTGATCTTACCAGTAGTAGACCAAAAGACATTCCTTTCTCTAGACCTACATTTTTCTAGATGTTTAAAAAGGAGGATAGAAGACGTAAACACTTCCTTGTGATGGAAGTTACAACCATTGCTCTAGGTGTTTGTACTAAAACCTGGATCATGCATTTGGACTCTTGCCCCTTGGATTGTACCTTGGACTTTTTAAACCATGCTATCTATTCTGAAACCAGCCTGTCTGATGTTTCAGCTCTATCCTTATTGATTCCTGGATTCTTTGGCGTTGACCAGTGGCCATCATGAGCTTCTGCTTGTAACCTGTCATGACATACTGACTCTGCACCAGACCTGTCCCCTTTTATGGGATGTTCACCAAGTTCAAACGTATCTTAGTCAATGAAGAAATTTATAAAGTACTAAAACAAAATTTATGTACAGGTATATATATTTTTTCATTTCAAATTGTGAATGTAATTATTAATGTCACTGTTAGCTAGTTTATTTGACAACCCATTCCTCTTTAGTCACTAGACAGTGAAATGTGTGAACTTTCCAATAACTTTTGTCTATCCTTACCTAAAGGTCCAATTTTCCCTTCTATCCTATCAGCACAATTATAAAAAAAAAAATTAGCATCAAAACATCCACAGTTGCAAATTTTTATAACTAGGATATTCCATGGTTGCAAACTTTTGTAACTAGGATATCCTAGTAGTCAGCAAAATGTTTAGCCTGCTTTAGGTGTCTATGTAATAACAGATACCTTTAGATTAAAACTATGGGCCAGCTTTGGATCTGTGTAAGCACTGCAGAGTTTTTTTTCTTTTACCAGAATTGTATCTGACCAGGGGCGAACTCACCATTCGAGCACTCGGGCATTGCCCGAGGGCCCGGGGTCAGTAGGGGGCCCCATGAGATGCTCCTGGTACCTTTCACTGGCTTTTTCATAGGCTTTTTTTGGTGTGGGTGAGGACACGGTGGCCCCATGATCCCCTATTGCCCGGGGGCCCCATGAGTTGTCAGTCCGCCCCTGTATCTGACTATACCCCTACACTAAGGACATAACCCAGATATGAGGAACTGAGATGATTTAGTTTCTCTGTTGGTGTTTTTCATAATACTAATAGATACTGATCAGTCTTCGAACATTGTATGGTTTACTTATATACTGTATATAAATCATGTAACATACCAAGGATGACACAACCGAGAAGATGGCACTTAAAGAATGCACACCACTCTAAAGAACGAAATTTACTGGTCAACTTTTATTAACTTACAATCAAGTCAAGTTTAAGGAACAATGTAATAGGTAGTCAAAACTGCAGAACCTCAAAATTACGAACACTGGGTGCAATGATCCCAACAAAAGATAGATGGCTATGTAAAGGCAAAAGCATAAGAGCTTTAAAGAGACTGTCAGGAATGGACTTGCCAGTAATGGTGGGACTCACCTGCCTTGTGGGCTGCAGTACCAGGGCTGGCCAGCGGGTGCTCCCAGCAATCAGAGACTCAACCCTGCAGCCAGCCAAACACCTGAAGCTGATCATGCAGGTGTATTTAAGGGATGGCCAGACCTGCAGTCTCTGCCTTGGTGTGTGTTTTGCTATGGGCCCCTGTATCCTGCATTCCTGTTCCTGTCTGATTCGTTGCTGACCCTGCCTGATCCGGACCTCTGCTACTGTCCTGTTTTGAACCCTGGCTTGTGACCCTGACCATTCTCTCCGCCTGCTCCTCCTGTACCTACCTGCCCGATAGTTATCGACCCGGCCTGCCTGATTACGTTGTGCTCTATATGTGTATGTACCTGTGTATTTGTATCAGTTTAGGTTTGGGTTTGTGTCACCTTGTTGTATGTATTTGTGTTAGCTTGGGGTTTGGTGCACTGCGTTTATGTTTGTATTGTTAGTCTTTAATAAATTGTCTTATTTATAACATATCTGAAGCTTGCGTTTCCCTGCATCAGTCCACACACTTCTGGTCACACCCGCATCCCTGACATTACACCAAGGCCAATCCTGACCAGAAGTGGCTGCACAGGGAACCCATCTTGGCTTGTTGCTGGGAAGGATGGATCTTGATGAGGTTGTGTATTTATCTCTGCTAGTGTTTGATGACAGAGAATATGCTTATCAGACTCTGAAGGAGTATACCCGGGATCAACTACTAGAGTGTATAAGGATCGCTCATTGCCTAGTAGATCAGGGCACAGAGTTCTCTGAGGTGCAGCCATTGATTCAGGTTTGTGCTGAGTTGGTTTCATCTGGTACCCCCGAATGCAGGGATGAATTTTTGCCACCATTTAGTGCCGACCAGGTAGAGTCCCTTGTATGGTTATTAGAGGATGATGTGGATTACTTTCTGAAGCATTATTCTGCATGTTCACCACAGGTACTAAGAGATTGTATAAACGCAGTGCAGCCTTTGACCAGACAGGCTTTGTGTAAGCTCAGCTTTGTTCAACCCATACTGCAGACATGGTCAGACTTGTTGCACCCAGCCTCAGTCAGCTTGCAACGTCATTCCTCTGCTCAAGGCACTCTTCCTGCATCCCCGACAGCACCCCCCCTGTGACTGCCCAGTATACTCTAACTACCACATACCAGTCCTCTGTTCCCACTCGCTGCACCTATCCTGCCTTTAACCCTGTAAAGAAGTCCTCTGTAGCAACTGCTCCCTCCTCTGTTCCATCTTCCAGCTCTTCTCTGTCCTCAGCTGCTCCATTCGTTTACAGACCTGCGTTTACTTGCAGTGCTCCAGTAGTTAAAACCAGAAAAAAGCGAACATTCTTTCCAACCAGTACCATCCTGCCAGTATCCAAACCGGTGAGCCTGCCGTCTGAGAACCTGCCTTCCGTGGTTCAGCCTGGTGCCTCGGCACCCGCACTTCAGCCTGATGTCTCTACCCAGCCTGATGCCTCTACCCAGCCTGATGCCTCTACCCAGCCTGATGCCTCTACCCAGCCTGATGCCTCCACCCAGCCTGATGCCTCCACCCAGCCTGATGCCTCCACCCAGCCTGATGCCTCCATTCAGCCTGATGCCTCTACCCAGCCTGATGAACTGATCCAGCCTGATGATTCCATTAGGCCAGTTGACTCAATGCCCGCTGTCGATCCAGACGATCCGGTACCTGATGACCCAGTACCCGCTGTCATGCCTGGTGACCCGATGCCTGCTGTCGAGCCAGACGGTCCAATGCCTGATGACCCAGTGCCCGCTGTAATGCCTGGTGACCCGATGCCCGCTGTCGGGCCAGACGATCCAATGTCTGACCCAGTGCCCGCGGTCATGCCAGTTGACTCGGAGCCCACTGTCGTGCCTGGTGACTCGGTGCCCACTGCCTTGCCAGATGACGCGGTGCCCGCTGGCGAGCCAAATGACCTGATGCCTGGTGACCCAGTGCCCGCTGTCGAGCCAGACAATCCCATGCCTGATGACCCAGTGCCCGCTGTCATGCCTGGTGACCCGATGCCCACTGTCGGGCCAGACGATCCAATGTCTGACCCAGTGCCCGCGGTCATGCCAGTTGACTCGGTGTCCACTGTCGTGCCTGGTGACTCAGTGCCCACTGCCTTGCCAGATGACGCGGTGCCCGCTGGCGAGCCAAATGACCTGATGCCTGGTGACCCAGTGCCCGCTGTCATGCCTGGTGACCCGATGCCCGCTGTCGAGCCAGACGATCCAATGCCAGATGACCCGGTGCCCGCTGTCGATCCAGACGATCCGGTACCTGATGACCCGGTGCCCGCTGTCGTGCGAATTGACTCAAAGCCCACTGTCGTGCCTGGTGACTCGGTGCCCACTGCCTTGCCAGATGACGCGGTGCCCGCTGTCGAGCCAAATGACCTGATGCCTGGTGACCCGATGCCCGCTGTCGAGCCAGACGATCCAATGTCTGACCCAGTGCCCGTGGTCATGCCAGTTGACTCGGAACCCACTGTCGTGCCTGGTGACTCGTTGCCCACTGCCTTGCCAGATGACGCGGTGCCCGCTGGCGAGCCAAATGACCTGATGCCTGGTGACCCGATGCCCGTTGTCGTGCCTGAAAACCCGGTGCCCGCCGCTCCGCCTGGGGGCCCGGTGCCTAGCGTCCCTCCTGGGGGTCCGGCGCCCGCCGCTCCGCCTGGGGGCCCGGCGCCCGTCCCTCCGCCTGGGGGCCCGATGCCCGCTGCTCCACCTGGTGGCCCGGCGCCCGCCGCTCCGCCTGGGGGCCCGATGCCCGCTGCTCCGCCTGGTGGCCCGGTGCCTGCTGCTCCGCCTGGTGATCTGGTGTCCAGCCCGATGTGCCTCTGCCCGGAGTCCAGCTCGATGTGCCTCTGCCCGGAGTCCAGCTCGATGTGCCTCTGCCCGGAGTCCAGCTCGATGTGCCTCTGCCCGGAGTCCAGCTCGATGTGCCTCTGCCCGGAGTCCAGCTCGATGTGCCTCTGCCCGGAGTCCAGCTCGATGTGCCTCTGCCCGGAGTCCAGCTCGATGTGCCTCTGCCCGGAGTCCAGCTCGATGTGCCTCTGCCCGGAGTCCAGCTCGATGTGCCTCTGCCCGGAGTCCAGCTCGATGTGCCTCTGCCCGGAGTCCAGCTCGATGTGCCTCTGCCCAGAGTCCAGCTCGATGTGCCTCTGCCCGGAGTCCAGCTCGATGTGCCTCTGCCCGGAGTCTTGCCCGATGTGCCGCTGCCCGGAGTCCTGCCCGGTGTGCCGCTGCCCGGAGTCCTGCCCGGTGTGCCGCTGCCCGGAGTCCTGCCCGGTGTGCCGCTGCCCGGAGTCCTGCCCGGTGTGCCGCTGCCCGGAGTCCTGCCCGATGTGCCAGTCTTTGATATCCCGCCAGTTACCAGACCCGGGCGGTGGAACATTTTGCCCAGCTAGGACTGTTTGGAGCGTCCTGAGGCCGCTCCTTGAGGGGGGGGTACTGTCAGGAATGGACTGGCCAGTAATGGTGGGAGATTTTTTATTGAAAAAAAATCTTGCAACCAGCATACATTTTCTTATAAAAGTATAAATAAATAAATAAACACATGGCCACACATCCGGCCTTAAATACAATTACACAAGGTTACTTCACCATGAAGAAAACATATCATAAAAGAAAATGCAAACACAAATTTCAAAAAAAAAAAAAAAGGCCTTTATAGCTTTATACTAAATAGCTATATTGGCGCCTTTCAGGCGCTACCTATAACACTATAACAGTAACAATACATAAATCCAAGGCTAAGAAACATAGATCTTCGGATGCACAAAGCCTCTCTTAAAAATTCTTCTTCACAAATCTAGGGGAGTAAAACACACAGGAAGAAAAAGAACAGAATCCACACCCAGAGATCAACAGACTGTGACTACAGACCTGATATTCCTCCATGCCTCTATCCAGGCCCTTCGCCGCAGCCTATCTTTCTCAAGACCCCGAATTTTCCCAACCTCACCAAGAATGTCATTCACCACCACCAGAACAGGAAGGACTTTCTGCCGAAGGGAGACCTGACACCGTGCGTTCCAGGTGAAATATCGGACCACTAGACCAACTAATAAAAGAGTGTCAAAATCAAACCCCACACGTCTTTCAAAAGCCCTATATACCCACTCCGCATAAGACATGCGGTGCAGGAACGGGATGTCTAGAGCCCTCCCCACCTCTTTGTACACCTCTATATTGAAGGGGCACTGAAGCAAGAAATGGTCCATAGATTCCACTTCACTCCCACACTCCGCCCTCATCCAGAGAACGGAACTTCAAGTTCCCCCTCACATATAGCCTGCCATGGAACGCAAGCCAGGCCTGGTCCCTAAATTTCAAGGGAATCCTTTCCATGTTTATCAATATTAAACCCTCCCGCAAACTATGGCCTGGGCAATCCTTCAAGGCCAGAGGTGCATGAAAAACGGTGGCCACGACCCTCTCCCTGAGAGATCTCCCAGGAAGCGATCTGACCTCCTCCGCTGTCACACACCACCGCCTAAGAATTTTCAAGCTCGGGGCAACATAAGCCGGGAGCTTACCGTGCTTGACTCTCAGGCTTTTCACTGGCCCGCCACTCTCCCAACAATTCAGAAAAGGTCTAAACCACATCAGAAATAAACCTACCCATGCAGGCGGCCTCTCTTTCAGCATGTTACCAAAATTATGTTTAATGAACATTACAGAGAAGAAAACGATCGGGTTGACCATTCCTAAGCCACCCTCCCGCCTGGGTCGATAGGTCACATTCCGCTTCACGAGGTTCAGCCTGTTTCCCCATAATAGCTGGAAAAAACAGCTGTAGACCCTCGTGTAGAGAGACTCTGACAAGAGACAGACATAACTGACGTACAAAAAGACCGGAATCAAGTAAGTCTTAATCAGGTCGACCCTTTCCCTTAAGGAGAGCCGCCACCCCTTCCAGCATCTTACCTTGACCTCGGCATCAGACAACCTGGATTCCCAGTTTGCTTTACCATAATCATCAGGGCCAAAAGTGATGCTTAACACTTTGATCTTCGACTGGGGCACTGGGAAGGCTTCCGGAAGTGAGAAGTTCTCACCATCCCTACCCATCCAGAAAACTTCCCACTTGTCACGATTAATCTTGGAGCCTGATGCCTCCGCATACTGCTCCATCTCTGAAACCACCACCTGCGCCTCCTCAGCCCCAGAGATAAATACAGACACATCATCAGCATAGGCTACAACCTTCAAAGGCGGCTCACCAGTTGCGCCCACCAGCACCCCAGCCAAAACCCCGCCATCTAGCCTCCTGACGAAGGGGTCGATGGCAAAAGCATAAAGCAAGGGGCTCAGCGGACACCCCTGGCACACCCCTGAGCCTACCCTGAAAGGCTGCCCAACCCAACCGTTAACCAGCATGAAGCTCTCTGCCCCTTTGTACAATGTCTTTAGCCATCCAATGAACCTCCCTTCCAGGCCATACCGGTCAAGGAGACGCCAGAGGTACTCGTGGTCCACCCGATCAAAGGCCTTAGCCTGATCCAGCGCCAGCAAATACTTCCCACTGCCATCAGCCCTGCAACGCTCCAGAACCTCCCGGACAGCTAACACCGCTGAGAACGTACTTCTGCCCTGGACAGAACAGTGCTGATGTTGTGAAAGCAACTCGTCTGCCACTGACGACAAGCGCCAGAAAAGAATCTTGGCCAAAATCTTTCTATCGACGTTAAGAAGGCTGATGGGGCGCCGATTCTCAATCGCCGAAGGGTCCTTACCCTTTGACAGCAAGATTACAGCCGAAACTCTCATGGAGGGAGGGAGTGAGCCCTCATCAAGACAGCTATTAAAGACCTCCGCGAGACGGGGTGCCAAGTTGGACTTGAAGATCTTAAAAAATTCAGCTGTCAAACCATCCGGCCCAGGCGTCTTCTTGATGGCCAGACTATCTATGGCTTTGGCAACCTCGGCAGCTGTAATCTCACCTGTCAAATTCGCGGGCAGAACATTATTTTCTAGACCTGGCGTAGACTCCAACATCCTTGCCTGGTCGAGGTGCTTCTCCCCCAAAAGATCCTTAAAAAAAGCCCTCGAGACCTCCAGGATTCCTGCCCTGGATTTTGTCAGGGAACCTGTACTGTCTCTCAGACCAGTGATCATCTTAACCGCTATACCTTGCTTGCAATTCTGGTAAGGGTCGGGTGAATGGTATTTCCCATAGTCCCTCTCCAGAACCAAGGAGGCATGCCGATCATATTGATATTTTCTGAGGAGAAGTTTAACCTCTGAGATTGCCCCAGAATCTCCACCCTCAGAGACAAGGCGATCGAGTTTCCTCCTCAACCGTTGGTAGGTAACATATTTATCAAATTGTTTCCTCTTACCTAGGGCCTTGAAAAATCCGCACCTTGGTAAGCTCCCACCATTCTGACTTATTGTCACAGAAATCCAGGATGGTCTCCTGAGCCTGGAAAAAGTCCTCGAAGGATCGTCTCACCTCCTCATCGTCCAGCAGGGACGAATTCAATCTCCAGACACCCCTCCCCTTCAGTGGAGTATCTGCAGCATTCAAAGACACAGTTAGCAAAAGGTGGTCAGAGAATTCCACTGCCTGACACACAGGTGCCGAGAAAAAGCGGAGTCCCCCTTTAAAAAAAACCTGTCTATTCTACTCTCACTTCTACCTCACCTAAATGTGAACCCCGTGCTGTCCGGGCTGCACTTAATTAAGGCCTCCTCCAGACCTGCTTCCCTGACTATCGCATTTAGAAAAACGCTGTCATATCCCAGCCTGTCATTGGAGCCTTTCCTGTCTTTGGGCCTAGTAACGGTGTTGAAATCACCTCCAAAGGATGTAAAAAGGAAAGGCTTAATCCTTGTAAACAGGCATTTCCTGTCCCACTTTGACTGCGGGCCATAAACATTAATGAGCCTCAGCTCCTGCCCCTTCACAAGGACGTCCAAGACCATGCATCTTCCGACCTCCACTTCAATGACCCGCCGACACGTTACCATGCTGGTAAAAAGCACCGCAACTCCGCTGTAAGGCTCGGCCGCAAGAGACCAGAAGGAGGGACCACACCTTCACTCCCTCTTTGCCAGGTGGATATCGGCAAGGCACTCAAGCCGGGTCTCCTGCAAAAACAAAATGTCAGCACAAACACCACTGAGCAAAAATAAGGCCGCACTTCTAGCACTCACAGACTTTATGCTGGCAACATTAATGGTTGCCACATTTATCGGAGCGGGAACTGCCATTAAGGTAATTGAGAGAAGCGTTTTTTAGCCTTCTTTTTCCCCTTCTTAGCTGAGGGTCTGGTCCTTTTCAGGGACACACCAGAGGCCTCCTCCTCCATCGGGGCAGGGGAGTCCCCTAACTCCTCCCCATCCCCAGACAGAGTCCCAAACCTATTTTCTAAAGGTAGATCATCCACCTCCAGAGATGAAAGGGATGTGGCGGGGGAAATTACTGTCCTATTTCTCCCACCCTTTCCCACAACAGACCACTCTTCACCCCCCCCTTTCTCCACCGGGGTTCCCCCATCTGGGTTTGAGGCCTCCCTCCCACCTCCTGACTCCTCCACCGCCACCCCCGGGACATTGCGGCGCCGCCGCGGAAAAAGAACCGGAGAGGGGGGCACACCCTGCCCAACAAGCCCAGCACCTTTAGCCGCCTCACCAATTTTTTTCCTCCTAACCGGAGGGACAGGGACAGAGGGAGACACAGACAACACTTGGGCAGGGGAAGACACACTCACAGAAACAGACCCAACCTTGGGGGAAGAGGCAGACACAGGGGAAGCAACATCAGGAACAACAGATGATCCCTCCGCCGATGCAGCGGCTACAGCCACCGCATCGTCCCGAGCCTTGGAGGCCTCTTTAAGCTCTTCTGCTTCCAACCTCAACAGTTCGTCTATTACCTCCGGCTGGTTCTGGAGTGCCTCAGGGCAACGACTATATGAGTGGCCTAGCCTAAGGCACAGGTTGCACCTGATTTCGTTGCAGTCCTTAGCCAGATGCCCAATCCCCTGGCACAATGAGCACTTCAGGACTGCACATCCTGACGCAAAATGCTGCTTGCTCCCACACCGATGACATAACTTCGGTTGGCCTGCATAAAAAATGATAAGTCTGTCTTTCCCAAGGAAAGCGGAGGAGGGGAGGTGTTTGATCACATTACACTGTTCAACAAATTTTTATTTTTTGCCAGTTTTGGAAACAAAAGGATCCATTTCTTAATGAATTTCACATTCTGAGTTCAAATATAACAATGAAATTTGTCTATTGGCTCTAGTTTTTCTGTAAACGGAAAGTTTTCTACTATAGGCGTAATGACTACATAATGCACAATAATTATATAGATAGATGTCTTTCCACAAATATAAAGCAAGTGATATTGACTACATAACAAAGCCTAAATGGCATAATATATTGCATAGGATTACCAAGAAAAATTATAGCCATAAGCTAAGTTGAATCATTTTAATACTTAGGATTCTCACTAGTTTTGTCTTCAGTTTGTGTCGGTTTTGCTTCTCTTGGCTTTTCTCTTGTATTCGAGGAAAGGGCTATCTCTTACAACTGCACGTGACTACACGCTTCAGGTTCTTCCTCACTTGACTCAACCACGAAGGATTCTGGTGCTTTAGGAATTGGTAGCCCCTCTCCATGAGGAACTGGACGTATTTCCGATGGAATATTTGGATAGTGCACAGATAACTTTTTCTTCTTATTTACCCCTTTTACAATTGGAGGCACCATACAAAAGTAACAATTACTAACATGATCTGTTGGCTCTCTCCAAATCATTGGCACAGCGAAAGGCATAGATGCCTTTTTTCCATTCAACCATTGCTCCAGTGCCGTCCCACAAGAATTGCAGCATATATGTGGTGCCCAGCTCTTGTCCTGGTCTCCTATCTTGCAGCCAAAATACAAGTTGTAGGCTTTCTTAATCATTCCTGTTATCCTCCTTTTTTGTGAGATAAAAGTTATTTTACCGCAGATATAGCAGAAATTATCTGCTTTATTCACACAAGTTCGAGGCATTACTGAGTAGCCTATATAAGCATAAAACAAAATGTAAAGACGCTGTCGAACTACAATCAGCTACAGATACTGCAGCTTTTATGCAGTGAAGTGATGCAATTAAAGGCTAATATTGCATCATCTCAGTATACATGCAATTTTCTATTGGTCACCAGTATCAATTGCGCAATATGCAGCTGAAGTTGCATCATAATTTTGAATGGCTTACGTCATTAGATGGGTGAATATATCATGGAAACTAGAGCCAATCAACATTTTTTAGGGTCATTTTCGTTTTCAGCACCCCAAAATTATGTAAGATTAGCTAATTTTATGCCCAAAACATTTTACCTGTTGAACAGTGTTATCAGTGACCTTCAACCTCATCATAGCCGACCAGCCGCCCGTCCAAATTCCCCTGTCATCTAGTATCTTCCTTAATGGGCTCAACACATCTCCATAGCAGCCTAGCCAAACCATAATGTCCGCTGCTGGGATGGACTCATTCCTCACCAGAATGGTCACATTTTTTACCAAAGGCTGACGAGAGATGACCCTCGGGGTTAAACCCACCCACCTGGGAGACCCCTTCCACCTATCATCATACCTTTGCCAGAATAAATCCAGGCCATCAGCCCTCACAAAAGATACATCGTATTCACCTGCACCCAAAGGAGCAATAAAGGCAAAGATCTCACTAGCCCTGAAGCCCATTTCTATAATTCTGTCTATCACCTCCCTCCTATTTGGGGGGGCGCCCGTCCACCGTAACTGGACCACGTTACGCCGTGCCACCGAAGAAGGGGAACCCCCAACCCGGGACTCTAACACCCCTCTCACCCCCTGGCCTCCCCTGACCGCTGCAGAATAACTGACAGAGCCCGCAGCTGGGATGGATCCAGGGGGAGCAGAGATGGACCCCTGAACAGCAGGGATGGGATGAGCAGAGGGAGCGGGGATGGGATGAGCAGAGGGAGTGGGGATGGACCCCTGAACAGCAGGGATGGGATGAGCAGAGGGAGCAGGGACTAGCCCAGAGCCAGCATGGATGACAGGAGCAGGGACTGCCTTACAGGCAGCAGGGATGGGAGAAGCACATGGAACAAGGACAGACCCAGGAACTGTAAGAGCAGAACTAGAGATCACAGATAGAGATGAGCGAATTATTCAAAAATTCGATTCGGCTGATTCGCCGAATTTGCGGGAGAAATTCGATTCGATGCGAATTTATTCGCTGCGAATTTAACTAATTAAAAGGGTTTCTAGGCTTCAGAGAGCCTTTATATTAGTGCAGAACACTGTACCTTTAATTTAAATGCCCTTGGAGTCTGCTGGGGAAGAGAAATAATACTGTCAGTCAGTATGACATGCAGATGAGTGCCGTCGATCTTAGAATCACCGCACACTTCACTCATTTGGGCAGTCACGGGGCACGACGAAGAAGAAGAATGAAAAGAAGAAGAAGAAGAATGAAAAGAAGAAGAAGAAGAATGAAAAGAAGAATGAAAAGAAGAAGAAGAAGAATGAAAAGAAGAAGAAGAAGAATGAAAAGAAGAATGAAAAGAAGAAGAAGAAGAATGAAAAGAAGAAGAAGAAGAATGAAAAGAAGAATGAAAAGAAGAAGAATGAAAAGAAGAATGAAAAGAAGAATGAGAAGAATGAAAAGAAGAAGAAGAATGAAAAGAAGAATGAAAAGAAGAAGAAGAATGAAAAGAAGAATGAAAAGAAGAATGAGAAGAATGAAAAGAAGAATGAGAAGAATGAAAAGAAGAATGAAAAGAAGAATGAGAAGAAGAATGAAAAGAAGAATGAGAAGAAGAATGAAAAGAAGAATGAAAAGAAGAATGAGAAGAATGAAAAGAAGAATGAGAAGAATGAAAAGAAGAATGAAAAGAAGAAGAAGAAGAATGAAAAGAAGAATGAAAAGAAGAAGAAGAATGAAAAGAAGAATGAAAAGAAGAATGAAAAGAAGAAGAAGAATGAAAAGAAGAAGAAGAAGAATGAAAAGAAAAATGAAAAGAAGAATGAACTATATTACTATATCAGTCTCTAATGGATGCTGGAGAGTTAAACCCCCTAACACCTGCTGTGCCCATTATGAGGGGTTCCCACCATCCCTGTGCTGAGGTTCTGGGTATGCACACCTGCTGTGCCCATTATGAGGGGTTCCCACCATCCCTGTGCTGAGGTTCCAGGTCTGCACACCTGCTGCGCCCATTATGAGAAGTTCCCACCATCCCTGTGCTGAGTTCCTGGGTCTGTACACCTGCTCTGCCCATTAGGAGGAGTTCCCACCATCCCTGTGCTAAATTCCTGGGTCTGTACACCTGCTGTTCCCATTATGAGGGGTTTCTACCATCCCTGTGCTGAGGTCCCAGGTCTGCACACCTGCTGCGCCCATTACTAGGGGTTTCTACCATCCCTGTGCTGAGGTCCCAGGTCTGCACACCTGCTGCGCCCATTACTAGGGGTTCCCACCATCCCTGTGCTGAGGTTCTGGGTATGCACACCTGCTGTGCCCATTATGAGGGGTTCCCACCATCCCTGTGCTGAGGTTCCAGGTCTGCACACCTGCTGCGCCCATTATGAGAAGTTCCCACCATCCCTGTGCTGAGTTCCTGGGTCTGTACACCTGCTCTGCCCATTAGGAGGAGTTCCCACCATCCCTGTGCTAAATTCCTGGGTCTTTACACCTGCTGTTCCCATTATGAGGGGTTTCTACCATCCCTGTGCTGAGGTCCCAGGTCTGCACACCTGCTGCGCCCATTACTAGGGGTTCCCACCATCCCTGTGCTGAGGTTCTGGGTATGCACACCTGCTGTGCCCATTATGAGGGGTTCCTACCATCCATGTGCTGAGATTCCGGGTCTGCCCACCTGCTTTACCCATTATTAGGGGTTCCCACTGTCCCTGTGTTGAATTCCTGGGTCTGTATGTACACCTGCTGTGTCCATTGTGAGGGATTCCCACCATTCCTGCACTGAGTACCTGAGTCTGTACACCTGCCAAAAGAAAGTTTCAGGATTTTGAAGGAGCAAAATACAGTAATACTGGAACAAAAATGAGCTGCGTGGTGGAGTTGCCAGAAGAAGGAGAAGAAGAAGAAGAAAAGAAGAAGAAGAAGAAGAATGAAAAGAAGAATGAAAAGAAGAAGAAGAATGAAAAGAAGAAGAAGAATGAAAAGAAGAATGAAAAGAAGAAGAAGAAGAATGAAAAGAAGAATGAGAAGAATGAAAAGAAGAAGAATGAAAAGAAGAATGAAAAGAAGAAGAAGAAGAATGAAAAGAAGAAGAAGAAGAATGAAAAGAAGAATGAAAAGAAGAATGAGAAGAATGAAAAGAAGAATGAAACGAAGAAGAAGAATGAAAACAAGAATGAGAAGAAGAATGAGAAGAAGAATGAGAAGAATGAAAAGAAGAATGAGAAGAATGAAAAGAAGAATGAAAAGAAGAAGAAGAAGAATGAAAAGAAGAAGAAGAATGAAAAGAAGAATGAAAAGAAGAAGAAGAAGAATGAAAAGAAGAAGAAGAAGAAGAAGAAGAAGAAGAATGAAAAGAAGAAGAAGAAGAATGAAAAGAAGAATGAAAAGAATGAAAAGAAGAATGAAAAGAAGAAGAAGAATGAAAAGAAGAAGAAGAAGAATGAAAAGAAGAATGAGAAGAATGAAAAGAAGAAGAAGAAGAATGAAAAGAAGAATGAAAAGAAGAAGAAGAATGAAAAGAAGAATGAGAAGAATGAAAAGAAGAATGAAAAGAAGAAGAAGAATGAGAAGAAGAATGAAAAGAAGAATGAGAAGAAGAATGAAAAGAAGAATGAGAAGAAGAATGAAAAGAAGAATGAAAAGAAGAATGAGAAGAATGAAAAGAAGAATGAAAAGAAGAAGAAGAAGAATGAAAAGAAGAAGAAGAATGAAAAGAAGAAGAAGAAGAATGAAAAGAAGAAGAAGAAGAATGAAAAGAAGAATGAAAAGAAGAATGAGAAGAATGAAAAGAAGAAGAAGAAGAATGAAAAGAAGAATGAAAAGAAGAGGAAGAAGAATGAAAAGAAGAAGAAGAATGAAAAGAAGAAGAAGAAGAATGAAAAGAAGAATGAAAAGAAGAAGAAGAATGAAAAGAAGAAGAAGAAGAATGAAAAGTAGAATAAGAAGAATGAAAAGAAGAATGAAAAGAAGAAGAAGAATGAAAAGAAGAATGAGAAGAAGAATGAAAAGAAGAATGAGAAGAAGAATGAGAAGAATGAAAAGAAGAATGAGAAGAATGAAAAGAAGAAGAAGAAGAATGAAAAGAAGAAGAAGAATGAAAAGAAGAATGAAAAGAAGAAGAAGAAGAATGAAAAGAAGAAGAAGAAGAATGAAAAGAAGAATGAAAAGAAGAATGAGAAGAATGAAAAGAAGAAGAAGAATGAAAAGAAGAATGAAAAGAAGAAGAAGAATGAAAAGAAGAATGAAAAGAAGAAGAAGAAGAAGAATGAAAAGAGAAGAAGAAGAATGAAAAGAAGAATGAAAAGAAGAAGAAGAATGAAAAGAAGAAGAAGAAGAATGAAAAGAAGAATGAGAAGAATGAAAAGAAGAAGAAGAAGAATGAAAAGAAGAATGAAAAGAAGAAGAAGAAGAATGAAAAGAAGAATGAAAAGAAGAAGAAGAAGAATGAAAAGAAGAAGAAGAATGAAAAGAAGAATGAAAAGAAGAATGAAAAGAAGAAGAAGAAGAATGAAAAGAAGAATGAGAAGAAGAATGAAAAGAAGAATGAAAAGAAGAATGAGAAGAATGAAAAGAAGAATGAAAAGAAGAAGTATTCCAGTACAGCAAAAAGTGTATCTGCAGAGAGCTCCGCTATTTCTGACAGTTCTCTGACAGTTCCTTCACATTTACAGCGGTTGAAACATTGTATCTGTTTCCGAATAAAAACATCTGTATCCTAAATGGAAACAAATAGATACAATGTTTCAACCGCTGTACATGTGAAGGAACTGTCAGAGAACTGTCAGAAATAGCGGAGCTCTCTGCAGGGACACTTTTGCCGGCTGATCGGGAAAAATCCGATTCGTGCACCCGAAGTTGGCTAATATTCGGATTCGGCATGAATCGAATTTTTCCTGAAATTCGAAACGAATTCCACTTCGCCTGGTTCGATTCGCTCATCTCTAATCACAGACTTTACACTCTCCCCACCTGGTGCATCACATATCATCTCCTCCTCCTTCCCCCCCCCCACCAAACTCTTACCCCCCTGCAGACTCATGGCTTTAGCCAGTCTTCCAGCGTTACAGACACGCTGGTCTCTGAGTACAGATTCAGTTCCACCTCTGGGCGGGGACACTCCACTCTTCATCCCATCACAAAGACCAGGACATGACTCACCACTGGGCAGGGGCAGTCCTCCCCGTGCTGCATCACAGAGACCCAGAGCCAGCATTGTACTGCCAGTGGGCTGGGACACTCCATGATCTTCAAAGCCACAGGGAATCTGAGCTGCAGACACACCCCCGCCTCTGGGCTGCAACACCTTGTCTTCCTCCATGCCCTGAGGATGCTGACTTGCAGGCACACCCCCGCTGCTGGACAGGGACACCCCACTCTCCTTCACACCTCCAAACTGCATGCTGACATCCCTGGGCAGGGACACTCCGCTTTCCTTAGCATCTCCAACACTTAGACCACTGGATTCAGCCACCACTTCACTGCTGGATGGGTTCACTCCCAACACCTCTGACACTTTCACTCCTGCTGCTGCAGACGTCACCAACGTGCTGGGGATCCTTTCCAAGCTGACAAATACTGCTCTTTCTTTCTCTCTGGGCTTAGCTGGCTTCTTACACCTGTCATCCTCATCCTCCGATTCTTCAGATGTAAAAGCAAACTGCTTTACATGTAAAGGGGACTCCATTTCTTTAATAAAATGCATAGTTCCAGCTCTCTCAGCCACCTCCACTTGAGACCCCCAGTCCAGGGGCTGCTGCTGCTGCTGCTGCTGGGGGGGGATGGAGCTGGACCCCACAACCTTTACTGCAGGTAATACTTCCTCAGCATGCATGGGGGGGCTGGCCGGATCAGCCTCCACCCGGCAGGCTCCCTCACCTGCTGGTGCATCAGAAAACTCCTCCAGAGATGACTCCTCCTCAGCATGACCACGGGCCCCTGCCACAAGCTTGCTCCTTGCAGATCTAAACCTGTCTTCATTAGTATATCTTTCCCGCAGGATTCCACTGGCCGCTTTTAGTGCAGCAACCATCTTGACCTGCTCGCTGACACGCTGTTCCAAGATCTCCAACTGAGGCTTCATGGTATAGACCCGGTCATATGAAGCCCTGAATTTCTTCAACTCCAGTCTCAACCCACTTAGCTTTTCCTCCTCCTTGTTCAAGCGGTTGATATGGGCCACAGTGCGCTCTCTGTATGCACTGTATTTCTCCCCTGGCCTAGGGCCCATTCCCAGGTCCTCCACTATTGTTTTCGTGGGGCCGGTACTAGGGCCCTTGGGGGGGCCCCCGCCACCAGGATCCTGCCCAGGAACACTCATCCTTCCTGGGCAGGGAGAGGAATCCGGTCCCCGGTTCCAACAAAGGCCTCTGGAAGCTCAGAGCACAGCCTGCACACCACCTTCCACAACAAGCTCAGGAATGGATTCACCACAGGTGGTGGGACTCACCTGCCTTGTGGGCTGCAGTACCAGGGCTGGCCAGCGGGTGCTCCCAGCAATCAGAGACTCAACCCTGCAGCCAGCCAAACACCTGAAGCTGATCATGCAGGTGTATTTAAGGGATGGCCAGACCTGCAGTCTCTGCCTTGGTGTGTGTTTTTCTATGGGCCCCTGTATCCTGCATTCCTGTTCCTGTCTGATTCGTTGCTGACCCTGCCTTATCCAGACCTCTGCTACTTCTCCTGTTTTGATCCCTGGCTTGTGACCCTGACCATTCTCTCCGCCTGCTCCTCCTGTACCTACCTGCCCGATAGTTATCGACCCGGCCTGCCTGATTACGTTGTGCTCTATATGTGTATGTACCTGTGTATCTGTATCAGTTTAGGTTTGGGTTTGTGTCACCTTGTTGTATGTATTTGTGTTATCTTGGGGTTTGGTGCACTGCGTTTATGTTTGCATTGTTAGTCTTTAATAAATTGTCTTCTTTATAACATATCTGAAGCTTGCGTTTCCCTGCGTCAGTCCACACACTTCTGGTCACACCCGCATCCCTGACAGAGACACAACTTTAGTCCACTGAAGGAAGCAAAGCACCCTAAACCCTTTCAGTTAGGATAATGGCCCACACACAGTCACTTGTATAGAAAATCCCTAGCTTGGTCAAGCAGGATGCATAATCTGATTTTACAGGGCACTAGTCCATGTAAAAAATTCTACTTAGGTTGGGTAGCTTTTGGGTCTCTCTATCTGTGATGGGTTGGCAGAATGTTCCCATGTCACATGAACTATAGCACAGATTGTAATTGCAATGTGTCACAGCTCTTATTTACAATTCTGCACCATGGAGAGTGCTTTCACAATCTCTGTATGCACAGGGTTAGATTTCTTAGCTCAACCCTCCATTACCAGTATCCAGGTTTCTAGTTAAGCAGAAAATACTATTCCTGTAGGGCACACCCCTCAACCCTGCCCTGCTTACACTCCCATCCTCATTAGCCACTTTGCACCATCCCCCTTCAACAATTCACAATCTGCAACATCTTGCAGATCTCCATCTACAACATTTGCCCCTTGTCTTGCACTTTGGTAACATTTACAATGCGGTCATTTCTTCTTTCTCCTTCTTTTCTCCCCCTTCTTCTCAATGGCCTCAGTCAGTGATTCCTCAAAAGTCCACCTAGAGCCTATGCAGTGACCCAGGCAAAACATTGCCACTGTTTTGCAGAGGATATGCTTGGGGGATAGAAGACACAGATTTCAGGATGTCCTGCAGCAGGCCAGAAGAGTGGTCAACTGCTTTAGGTAGTCATAGCTGCCAAGTGTATACCAGTCAGAAATGCAGTGTCAGCACAAGTTGCCTGCCAAAAACCTGATATGCAGTACACTCACACACAAAATTTTGCATTAGACACGTTACTTTAGCAACACTAGCAGCTCTGGACCATCATCTATGCCGGCGGCTTTAGATTCAGAATTTAACAATATCTTATTACCATTCAAAGAGGCGACCAGAATGGTGAGCTGCTATTGGATGGGGATTAGCATCACAATCCCTTTGTGCTCCTGCAGGAAGGCACACTGCATGGCATATTACTGGGCACTGGGGACACAGCAGCAGGAGGAGAAGGAGGACTTCCATTTATGTAAGAGACAGCATGATCTTTGTGAAGTTACTTCACACTGTGAGGCAATAGCAGCAGGAGGCAGTACCTTAAAAAAGTAATGTCTATAATGTTGAAAAAAAAAGATTTCTGAAGTGCAGATGGAAGGGTTTCTTATTCCAAGAGTGAGCGGCCCACAGTCTTTGCAATAAAGATAATAAGGGCATTAACATGATTTTTGACTGTGCTGAGAGCCAATTACTCGCCCCACTCATTTTCTGCTTGCCAACAATATTTTTATGCTATGTCATTTATTTGGAGCAATGGGGGTTATTTACTAAAACTGGAGAGTACAAAATCTGGTTCCAGGTTTTATTGCCAAAGCTTAATTGAACAAGCTGAGGTTTTAGTAAATCTACCCCAATGTTTTTTAGATTGGCAATTAAATTGGCAAGTACAGCAAAACTGTAAATGAAACGCTTACAAGGTGGCCTTAGATGTGCTTGAAATATTAGTCTGTCCTGCTGTCATTTCAGGGAGAGTCTTCAAAACAGCTAATTTGTATCAAAGAAGCTTCATTTGAATAACCTAGGATGAGAGTTTTTTTGGTGCACATGGTTTACCGAACACATTCATTACTTTTTGGGTGTCCAGGATAGATCACTGGTTAGAGGTAGCCCTACATGTGCTTGAGGTACTAGCGCACCTTGCTGCACCTGTCACGTCAAAGAGGGTCTTATACCCAAAGGTGTGTTTCCCTACAATTTGGACTGGAACTTTAAGGGCAACCCAAAACAGACAATAGATATTAATAAATTAATTATTTTATTCCAAAAATGTGAAAAGACATCATAATTTAACACATATCATACATGTTAAGAACCCACATACAGCATAGTAAATGAACTGTACATATAACTTGCTATGAGCTGAGACGTAGTGTTGCACCTTTTCCTGCAACCCAGAAGGCAATGAGAGGTGAGTGAATGTCAGCAGAAAACCCGACGCATTTCAGAACATGTCTTTCCTCAGGGGTATACTGAAGGGAAAGATGGTCGGAAAAACATTCTACAAAATGTAGTGAATATACATCAGAATTCACAGTAACATAACACTGAAAATAAAAGCAAGAACATATAAACATTGACGACTTACATACCATCTAATTTTCTTCTGGAGCAACACAGTTGTGCAGAAAAAGACACGAAGTAATCTTATTCTGATACGCTCACTGGAGGCACCCTGGTGTGCCAAGGCTAGAAGGCAAAGGGGGACTCACAAAAAAGAGGGTCTTATATACAGCATGATGAATTTATGACTGAGAAATTTTATTTAATAACCTGGGGTGTTGGTGCATATTTTTTGGGGGGATGCAGAGTGTTTTTACATGTTTTGGGGGGAGTTTCAAATAATACAGTGAGGTGCTGGGACAACAAAGACAGCTCTTGACCAGAATGTCAGGAGCAACTGCCTGATACAGTCTAAATAACACAAAAATAAACATTATAATTTGAATAATAAAAACATACAGTACCGTAGTGTGTGATCACTACTGGGGACAATTAAGAGGTAGAAGCCAGCAAGGCTTATAATTAAGAAATAAAAATTAGAGTGTGTCATTTCACTAAAAAAAGATAGACAAATTGTTCAGTCTATCCACACTATGTAAGCTGCTTTAGTGAGCCACAGGAGACAACAGGCAAGCCTACAATTAGGGAATCAAAATTTGAGTGTATATTTCACAGTAAAAAAAGCAAAAATATTGTTCTGATTTGAGGCACAGTATTTAAGCACTTTCAATTGGTCCCACACCAATCAGCTTTTTATTAAAAAACAATTATGAGTGTGTATAGTATTTAAACATATTGATTAGAACCTATTGTCAACAGACCTGCACCAGACATTTTCAATGCAAGAAATCAACATGAGTCAATTTATTTCAATGTACAAATCCCCCAAAATATTGTAGAGAGTACATGTCTAGTAATAAAACTCTTTAACTAGGCTGCCTTTTCAACAGAACCCACCCCAACGATCTTTTAAACAGGAAATCAACATTAGAGTGTATTTGTTTTAATTAAATATGCCTCCAAAAATATTGTTGTGATTACATGCTTATTATTGAAACACTTGTACTGGATAGTTCTTAAAATAGGGCCTCCAACTGCCATTTCAAAATATAAATATCAACATAAGTGAATTGGCCTCTATAATATTGTAGTGGTTACATGCACAATATTTAATTCTTGTACTAGGCCCCATTTTAAACAGAGCCCCAACAAGCCATTTTAAAATCAAGAACTCAACATTAGAGTGTAATTATTTCACAGACAAAAAAAACATAATATTGCAGTGCCTATGTGCGTAGTATTGAACCATTTGTGCTTGTTCCAGTTTGAACAGGACACCCAACAGCCATTTTCAAATCAAGAAATTCTCATTAAAGTGCACTTTGTTCACTGAAAAAGCCCCCAAAATATTGTAGTGCCTATGTGTGTAGTAATGAACCACTTGTACTAGATCCCATTTTTAACAGGAACCCCATCAGTTTTTTTTAAAACAAGAAATCAACATTAGAGTTTAATTTAATTACTTGAAAAGAAATTGTGATTCCTATGTTCTCATTATAAAGTCACTTGTAGTAGGCCCCATTGTGAACAGGGTCCTCACAAGCCATTTTAAAATCAAGAAATCAACATTAGAGTCGAATGTATTTTCTGAGAAAAGCTCCCAAAATTTTGTATTGCCTATGTGCACAAAATCACTTGTACTAGGCCCTATTTTGAACAGGACCCTCAACAGCCTTTTTAAAGTCTAGAAATCCACATTAGAGTGTAATTTAATTGCTGACAGCAAACTATTTTAGTGAGTACATGCCCAGTCTATAAACACCTTTACTTAACATTAAACCGTCCTTTTTTTCAAACTCAACTAAAAGAATAAAAAAAAGAATTGCAGTGCCAAGAAATACAAGAAGCAAGGTACAGTAGCCAGGCAGCACCTGCAGTTGTTGCTAACACAAACAAATAATATCTCCCTGGAAAAACACAGGAATTTACTAAAACTGGAGAAGCCAGAATTTGGAGCAGCTGTGCATAGTGACCAAACAGCTTCTTAATTTCAGCTTGTTCAATTAAAGAGTAACTCCACTTTTATTGAGAAAAAAAACATGCCCCTCTCGGTTCTCTATGTATTGTGCAGGAATTTTAACAAACTTTCTTGCAGATTTCTACCTTTTGTTATTCTGAAAAAATAGCTGTTTGCCTGTGTCCATTTGCAGAGTGAATCTGTATGGGAGTGACTTCATAATTATCAATCAGCTGCTGTACCTGCAGGAATCTAATGGGAAAAATGCAGGGTCTGCATCCCTCTAGACGTGATTTCCCAATGGGAATATCTCACCAAAAATGACATTTTTGTTGTAGTTGATGCTCAAAATCTTACTTATATTTTAGTACATACAGACTTCTAGGAAAATCAGTAAGCCGTGTACAGAATGCCTGTAGGTAGCCATATTGCATTTTACAGGAAATTACAGCTCTGCACATTGAAAAGGAAAGGCCAGTTTTAATATCATTCAATTACAATATGACTTATGTCGCAATTGTATAAGCTATAGTGTATTTTTTTTTTTGCTAATTTTTTTCCCCATAAAAGTGGAGGTACCTTTTAAGCTTTCAAAATGAAAATCAGAAGCTAATTGTTTGCCATGCACACCTGCTGCAAATTCTGGCTGCTCCAGTTTTGGTAAAGTTAACATGGCGTCTCCAAAATATTCCATACGGCTGTGCAAAACACAGGAGAGGAATTTAATAAACAATGAAAAGAGATAAAAATTACACCAAAGAACCACCTATAGCCACTGCCCTATCACATGGTGACAGTATCAAACAACCATGTGAGATGAAGCCAACTCACCTAAAAGTATTCCAAAATAAATGGTGCGATCCTCGTAATTCACTGCTATGACCCAAACAAAAAGGGCAAAGGGAAGCCTCATAGGAAGTTACATGGCAGACCAAGCAGGTTGTAAGTAAAAAACAGGCTTTATTATGTTAAGGAAATATAAACACTTAAAGAGCACAGATACCCTCACACTATATATAAATAGAAAGACAACGTAGTCTAGTCAAAACGAAGGTCTACACAGCCTGCACATCATACAATCATCATACTCATCCACACATGTCAGATATACATAATTGTAGTTAGCAGGAGGGGACTAATGTCCATCAAAATTAAATAGATATAATTTGAAGGCAGTGGAATCTAATATGAATGCTGCTTCAGCTATATGAGAATGTGGGTACTATGTCCATAGTTCTGGATCCAAATGTGAAAGTTTTGCATGGACGAATGGAGGACCATAGACTGGGTATGTGTGAAAGTTCATTAGCTTAGTTCAGTCTGGTGAGTATTAGCAGTAACGATAAAGCCGTCACTGAGGTCCAGTTGCTCTACCTTGTGTTAGAATGTTGACCATAGGAAAGTATTCTAACGGCCTGTACTTCCAGTGGTGAACATAAACAGGTCATACAGAAGGCTCACCCATATATATATATGCAGCAGCCATCAGTCCAACCAGGGCATAGCAACATTCCTCTCCTCCAAGTGGCAGCAATCACTGGAGTGTCTTGTACCTGGAAGGGTTGCAAGAGAGCATATCAGGGTACTGACCTCAGTGGCTGAACATAGTAATGGCTCTTCAGACCACAATGCACCCACATTACCCGCAGTACCCACATTCTCAGATAGCTGAAGCAGCATTCATATTGGGTTCCACTGCCTTCAAGTGATATCTATTAAATTTTGATGGACGTTAGTCCCCTTCTGCTAACTACAATTATGTATATCTGACATGTGTGGATGAGTATGATGATTGTATGGTGTGCAGGCTGTACAGCCCTTTGTTTTGACTAGACAACGTTGTTTTTTTAATTATATATGGTGTGAGGGTATCTGTGCTCTTTAAGTGTTTGTACATAATAAAACCAGTTTTTTACTTATAAGCCACGTGGTCCGCCATGCAACTTCCTATCGGGCTTCCCTTTGCCCTTGTTGTTTGGGAAATTCAATAAAGCTGCAGCCCCACTTTTCATGAAGCATTTGCAATACTTTTGGTTCTGAGAACAACTCTTGCATCAAATTCACGTAGTTCTAAAATGCATCACTTTCACATTGTGTCTTATTATATGCGCCATATCTACATTGTGCCTCATTGATTGTTCCAAAATCAAAAGTGGAGCTAGATCAACTCTCGTTTGGTGTACAGAGAGAAAAACCGGCTCAAACACATTATGCAAGATTGTCTCGAGTTCATTCTAAAAGTGGAGTAGCAAGAATCAAATTCAAGTACAATTTCCTGACGGTTCCATGAATTTGGCACATTCCTCACCACTTTTAGAAAGCATGAGAGAGATTTTTGTAAAATCTGCCTGCGCCAGTCTTTATAATTTCCAGGAAGAGTGCTTGTGATTCAATCTAAATAAGTTTTTTTTTTTTTTAAACTCTTAGGTCCCTTTCACACGGCCATACCGTTAGTGTTTTTCATCCATCCGTTGGAGATCAATGCATCTCTTTGGAAAAACAGATGAAAAATGGACATAGTCGATTTATATCAGCTTTTTTCCTCTTCTGTTCAGGTCTATTTTTTAAATGGATAAAGTCGGCATTTTTGTTCCATAAAAAAAGGAACGGATCTAAACAAATGGTCCATTTCTGCATTGGTAGTGGCTGTAAAAGAATTATGTAAAACTGATGAAAAACTGCTGTGAAAACTGATCCGTTTTTTCTTTGAAAAAATGTGACTGAACTGATCAAAAAAAAGGAATGGCCATGTGAAAGGACCCTTGGGCCCCTTTCACAAGGATGTAATCCATTCAGTCATGTTTTTCAAAAATAAAACTGATTCAGTTTACATCTGTTTGCACTTCAGTTCAGTTCCATTCACATCAGTCTACATTTGTTTTTGCATCCCATTTTTCTTAGTTGCTGCAAAGATCAATCAGATGTGACAAAAATATAAACAAAAATAGGTTTTTGCCTAAAATTGGGCACAAACAGAACTGATGTAAATGGATAGCATCCATTTACATCCATTCTGTTCAATTCAATGGATCTGGACATTGGATGTTCTGTTGAAAAAAAAAACAAACTGAACATATATGGATGTAGATGGATGTTACATTTGCCCACCTATAGACATGCATTGGGGTTCAGTCTGGATCTGTCTGAAAAACTGACAGATGAATCTAGACTGAACTCCCATGTGAAAGGGGCCTTAAACCAGCAACGCTACTGTCCAACACACTGTTAGTGTGCCTGTGACTTTATGTACATATAGAAAGGCATTTTCAACAATCAGCAGAAGCACAAGCACCTAGCTCTCTACATACAATCTGAGAGCTTAGTGAATGAGGTAAATCCCTGCTGACTTCTATTATCCAGTCATACGCAAGCAAAAATGCCCTTTTTTTCCTTGCACATATTTGGGTATTCTTTGCCAAAGTAAACTTTACCACATTAAAGTGTTACTAAACCCAGGACCCTGCACTCACTATATCCGGTCTCCCACAGTACACAGAACATGGAAGTGCAATTATTTTAGTAGATATAAAATGCTAAATATCTTTTCTCATTAGCAGTCAGAGCAGTCATGTGACTTCTATCAGTGTCCAGCAGAGCACTGGTTAAAGCGTGTAGGAGGAGTTTTAATTTTGCTCTAGGAGGATGCAGAACCCCTGACCTCTGTCTAGACAGTGCAGATTGGCCCTGTGCTGATCACATGCACTCTCCCAAGAAAAAAAAACCTCTCCATACCATATGTTTTATCAGGTGATAAGAGGGAGGATCAGAGAAGTCAGGATCAAACAGCCTTTTTACACAATGCAGAGTATTAACCCCTTAAGTTCCTCAGTGAGTATAACACGCATGCTTTACTGCATATACAGACTGATTTTACTATTGTGGGTTTAGTAACACTTTAAGCTCTACGGAAAATTCACTTGCAAAGTAAAGCTTCCCTTGCAAAGTGAACAGCCAGTTTTCCTTTAGTAGATCAATCCTATATGTATTCTCCAACCCTAAACAGAGGCTCCTTGGAACCCTGATTTTTACAGAGGGCTGAGTAAGATAACCATAGCTACATAGTTAGTCTGGCTGAAAAAAGACTATAGTCCATCCAGTTCAACTATTAAAAAAAACAAGTTATAATCCTATACCCACAGTTGATCCAGAGGAAGGCAAAAAAAACCCAGCAAAGCATGATACAATTTGCTCCTGCAGGGGAACAAATTCCTTCCTGATCCCACGAGAGGCAATCAGATATTCCCTGGATCAACTTTACCTATAAATGTTAGTAACAATGCCAGGGGCGGACTGACCATTTGGAAACCCAGGCACCGCCCGAGGACCCGGGGTCAGTAGGGGGCTCCATGAGATGCCCCTGGTACCTTTTTCATAGGCTTTTTTGAGTTTGGGCAAGGACACAGGAGTCCCATGATCCCCTATTGCCCGGGGGCCCCATGAGTTGTCAGTCCGCCCCTGAACCATACTAAGTTTTACACCCCATCTATATTACTCTCTAAGGATGCTTTCACAATGATATGGTATGGTTTTCATGCAGGACTTTTGGTGCATTTTCAGATAACTTACCAAAACCAGCTGATCTAATAAAAAATCTTTGACAAAGAACAGATAACCCACATGAAAACTGTGGGTACACTGCTGTATCCGAGCTACGGGAAAACTGCACCACGTCAGTGTGAAAGCCTTGATACTGTAACATTATGCCAGCTCTTCAATCTTTATGAAGTAGAGCTAAAGGCATTTTTTTTCATTTTGAAAGAGTAAAGGAAGGTATTAACCCCTCTCAGTTTTTGTTTTTATATCTGTGTCCCATTGGAGAGATTTCCTTTCACTTCCTGTCCCATAGCCAAAAAAAATGAGGGAAGATTGGTCCTCTATTCTTATTCTGATGACATCCCAAAATTTGAGGATGTTATTTCGCTTTCATTATCTGTGATAACAGAGAACAGGAGAAATAGTGAAGGTGAATCTCCCAAATGGTTGCACAGACAGCAATACTAAAATACTATCCAAAACTAAAAAAGAAAACGTAGTTGTACTTTACATTTATATAACTTTTAGCTGTTTCGCTATCAATAACATTCCCTTTCCTTTTCACCTTTGGCATTGCATCTTTTTATTATTAGATTGTAAACCCCTATATTCTTCTTAAATCTAATATATTTTAATCTCTTTACAGCCCTCTTTCTAATTAAAGTAATATTATTAACTACAATGATCAGGTAGAATATGTAATAAATCCAATTTCAAAATGTTGGCAACAGGTGAATACAAAAATCTTCTTTCATAAAGGAGTAAAAATATTCCATGGCAAACTAATGCTAATGCGTTTCAGTCTAAAAACAGACCTAATCCGCTTTCCCATTGCCCTATAGCAGAAATACTCCTAAAGGACGGCAGGGATGGGCAAAATCACGTATATATATGTGATTTTGCATTTCTTGGTAGGGGGCATGAGCTGTTGGCGGCCTCACCTGTCGATCACGGGGTCCCGGACGGTGATTCCCCGTTAGCACCCAGCAATCGCCGTGTATCACCGATGGGGGAGAGACCTGTATGTAAACAATATAGATTTCTCCCCCATCAGCTCCTGCACACTGCCTTGTATTGCTCTGCATAACAGAGCAATACAAAGCATTGTGCTTACGCAGTAAAGCACACACACAGCACACTATAAAACAGCAAACAGTTAACCCTTTGTTCACCCCAGATGTTAACCCCTTCCTGCCCAGTTCCATTAGTACAGTGTCAGTGCTTTTTATTGGCACTGATAACTGTACTGGTGTCATTGGGGATGTCAGTCCCCCCCAGTGTCAGAATGCCCACCGTCGTCCCTCTATAAGTCGCTGATCGCTGCCATTACTAGTATAAAAAAAAAAAAACAGTATCTATTCTGCCATTTGTAAACGCTATAACTTTCACATAAACCAATTAATTTACACATATTGGGATTTTTTTTAGCAAAAACATGTAGCAGAACACCTTTTGGCTTAAATTTATGATGAAATTTAATTTTTGGAATTTTTTTGGGACATGTTTAATAGTAAAAAGTCAAACATATTGTTTTTTGTCTCAAAATTGTTGGTCTTTTTTTTTATAGCGCAAAAAATAAAAACGCACAGGCGATCAAATGCCACCAAAAAAGCTCTATTTGTGGGGAAAAAAGGACTCAAATTTTATTTGTGTGCAGCGTTGCATGACCGCACAGTTGTCAGTTAAAGTAACGCAGCACTGTATTGCTAAAAAAAGGCCTGGTCAGGAAGGGGGGTAAATCCTCTGGAGGGCAAGTGGTTATTCATAGCTATGAATAAGGTCTGTTTTTAGACTGAAACACGTTAGAGTTAGTTTGCTATGGAATATTTTTGCTCCTTTATGCAATAATGAAGATTTTTGTATTCACCTGCTGCCAACATTTTGGAATTGGACTTGTACTTATAAGACGCTGGAGACTGCAAGTGGGGATGGTGAGCTCATATGCTTTAAGCCTAATACATTTGACAGGTAGTAGCAACCCACTCCCACTTGGATTTGCAAGAGAATATGTAATAAAAGCTGAATTCCAGCTTTACCTTAAGTCTTTTATATTGCTACAGGCCCCTTCCCTTTGCTGAAATAGCTTACTCTGATTTCACTGCACACTGTGAACTTCTTAGACGCTTCAGCAAGTCAGAATCGGACGCATTTCCTGAACTCAATGCCATTCAACATCATCTATCCCTTTTCTTTCCCAGTATTATTGTCTCTAACTTGCCCCTTTCATTCACTAGATTTTAGTTCTTTCAATCATTGAGGCTAGCCATCACACGTGTGTTACATAGGACAGGCTGTCTGCAAATGCAGCCTGTCTAGGATTTCTCACTTCTTCAGACTGACATCTATCTATCTGGATATTTGCTTAACTCCACCCAAGAGTCATCCCACTGCTTGCATCGGATCGGGGTTGAGGGCTCCTTAGAGGAATACAGCGGGAGGTGATGTGATGATTTTCAGGAAGCTATGTACAGCCCCTTAACTGTCCCTCCCATCAACCATGAGATGTCTGCATTTCATAGAGACGCATAGAGACCCAATGATGATATCACTGAGTCTAAAATAAGATAAGAAAATGGAAAGGTCTAAATTTATAAATCTCATTAGCATGTTGAAGGAGAGAGATTCAGGTAAGGCAAAATATAAATAATAAACTTCAGCCTCATTGGCAGCCATAGGTGCAGAGTTAGTTGCAGTTTTTGCCATGCCAGTGTATTTGGTCTGGGTATGGTGAGGTAGGAAGAAGCTGTCAATAGGGAAGAAAAGGTTTGTCCACTGTTCGCAAGTGGCATTGCCATGATGTTACATCTGGTGTTGTGGCACTCAGTGTGTAGCATTAAAAATATTATCCACCACTGCTACTATCGAACATAAGTTAGGGTTGGAAAGTTAACAATGGGGTCATATATTAGCTCCATGGGTTAATGTAAAAGCTTCTAAACTCTAGCAGAACTCTAGAGGACTCCATAAGCCTACTGACAGACGATGCTGCCTGATGGGGGTCTCTATCTGTAATCAAGGGTATGGTTCTCTGCCTGCTTTGGTTTATGTTCCTAGACAGAATAGTCAGATGCAGCAGTGATCTATTGCACTTATTTTATAGTTGTGCCAAGACTGCATCAGCAGATAGTGCAGCAGGGAAATCTTCAATAACAACTGCCAATGCTGTATAAACTTAAGCTGACCATACACGTATAGATTTTTATTTGAGAATTTTAATTTCAAGAATATTCGTTTGATTTTTTAATTTCTAAGTGAGGTCAAATTGATGTTTGTTTTCAACCAGAAAATTCGAAGGGGCAGGAAGGAAAACATTTCTCGATCAAACAAATTTTTGGCCAGTGTATGTGGTTATCATTCAAAAATTACATTCATTTTATCAAATGTTAATAGCAAAAGACAATTTTTCAAACAACATTTGTCCATTCATCGAAAGAAAATAATGTTTTGTACGACTTTTCTTATGAATATTCTCGGACAAAAATCTACATGTATAAATACATCAGTGGTTCATATAGTGAACTCAGTGTAGAGCTATTCACCCTGAGGTCATCACAGAGGACAAGGGGGCACTCTTTACGTCTGGAGGAAAAGAAATGTAATCTCCAAACATGGAAAGGTTTCTTCACAGTGAGAGCTGTGAAAATGTGGAATAGACTCCCTCAAGAGTTGGTTCTGGCCAGCTCAGTGGATTGCTTTAAAAAAGGCCTGGATTCTTTCTTAGATACACAGAATATAACTGGATACTAAAATTTATAGGTAAGGTTGATCCAGGGAATATCCGATTGCCTCTCGGGGGATCAGGAAGGAATTTTTCTACCCTGCAGGAGCAAATTGGATCATGCTTTGTTGTGTTTTTTTTGCCTTCCTCTGGATCTACTGTGGGTATAGGATTATAACTTTTTTTTAATGGTTGAGCTAGATGGAATTTTGTCTTTTTTCAGCTAGACTTACTATGTAACTATGTAACATATATGGCCAGCTTTAGAGCTGCAGGAAAAAGAGACCAAACAAACTTTTGGCCAGTGTATGTGGATATCATTCAGAAATTACATTTATTTTACCGAATGTTAAAAGCAAAAGACAATTTTCGAACAACATTTGTCCAGTCATCGAATGTGAAATAATTTTCATAAGACTTTTCTTCCGAATATTCTCAGCCAAAAATCTACACGTGTATGGCCAGCTTTAGAGCTGCAGGAAAAAAAGACCCTTATGTATGCATAAGACCCCCAGATGAAATAGAAATACATTTTGTAAAAATCTAAAATGTTAATGTTAGTTTTGAGCAGAGTTGGGCAGGGTTGACAACCCTATAATTTTTAATATATTCTGTCCTATAAGGGAGATTTCTCTTTACTTCCTGATCTGAAGACACAATAAGGATTGAGATACATTTTTCCAAATGCCTGCTATGAAAATTTTGTCACTGAAACAAATCTCCCTATTGCAAGGTTTTAGCTCACCTCCTGTTTTGGTGACAACCATAACCTATCAGACTTCCCATCACCATTTATCCCAATGGCAATGCTCACCAGGACAAAATTAAAGACAGCAATAAAAAGCTGAAACAATTTCTACCCCTTTTTTACTTTATCCAAACAAAAAAAAAGTTCAGATATACTTCGACATCCAATCTATACCAATACATAAAGTAAGACATGTATAAGCATGTAAGTATATTGTATAATAATATATTTTAAAGGTAATTTTTCTTTATAACATTTCCTAACTTGACTCACTTACATGGAGCTCATCCGACAAAGCTTTTATAACATGAATAAATGCAGTAGTCTGTGATTTGTCCATTGTCAACATGTTAACACCACATATATTAAGGCAGATTGATGAAGGGTGGCTGAAGGAGTTTACTTTGCAGAGTTTAAGAAAAGAAAATCCTTTCTTCTCTCCAGCTTCCATTTTTTTTTTTACAGAAGTTCACAAGAGTAAAGAGTAGATATACAATTATCTATGACTTGCTGATGCAAAGGAACAGAGCATTTAGTTTCTTGTCACTGTCTCTGAAATTCCTAAAGGTACAATTAGCATTTCATTTGACATAATGTTGAAAGGTTCATAGATTGATCTTCCCTAAAATGCAGCTAGAATTTTTTGAAATGCAAATTTTGACATTTATTAACTTTTATTCCAGATCTGTTTATAGACTGTAAAACTGTGCATACATTTAACTCAAGGCAGCTAAAAGGACAATGTTTAGGTGGATACTCTGTGTTATAATAAAACTCTGTTTTATTGTTTCAACAATGAAATCTTTATTATCAGAGATTTATGATATTGGCACAGAAGTTTTTACTGCATGATTCACAGTGTTTTTATAGATGTATTTTTTTTTCGACAAAACAAGAAGAGAAATTGTACTTCTCTGTTCTTTCTCCGGGGAGAGCAGATCCCTGTTGAAATAATGTCAGCAGTTTTATACCTTCAAAGCATGCTTTTCTCAAATCAATTAACAATTCTAATTGTGCTGGAAAACTTCCTCCCGTATCATGGCATATGGGACAAGAACACAATTTACTTTTTGCATCAAACATTAATACTTTTGTACTTCACAGATAAGAAAAATTAAAAAAGGAAAAAAAAAACAAGGATCACCTTGCCAAGGGTTGTATGACATGTTGTTAATTTTACCTGGCACAGGACAACGTGTTAAACCAAGAGCCAAGAACCAATCAAATAAATAAACAAATCACCTTTATGGCCCATTTATTGGCAATGGATTCATGTTGTCATGCTCATACAACCAATGAGCTTAAGAAAGGTGTAATTCTCTCTCTCAGTCGTGTTAAGCAGTGAAAAGGAGCAATGAGCATGTGCAGTCATCTATAGTAGCCAATCAGAAATCACCTCTTGCAGCAACACTGTTACTATACAAATCTTATTAAAGGAAGGCATACCTGTAGATGAAGAGTGTAAATACTTACCTCTCCTGTCAACCACACCACTGGACGCTGTTTTGTAGATTTTAGCCACAGATATTGATATTCATATGGGACTCTGTGAAACCCTGGCTTAATTATAAACCCAAGCCAAAATGAGGACTGTGAGTACATAATAATGTCTAATTATATAAAGCTGCTCAAAGAGCAGCACTTATCCAACTACATTTTGTGTTTGACCCCCATTATGGACTCCCTTAGACATTCTATATGTCCACCCAATGTCTCTTTCTGCCCTTATCTGAATCCCTTACATCCCAAACTTCTCACCTCATTTCCTTCTGCTCCATCTCTTCTGTTGCCCTCTGTTCCCCTGGGTTAGACAAACCAAATCAATTTTGTTGGTGGATCTTACATGGTCTTACTAAAGTTTACTTTCTACTTAATATGTAAGACATATGCATCTTCTTACAGCTTAAAGGTTCATATAAAATCTCAGATGGGGACTTTTCATTATAAACAACTGCACATTTTGTGACCTCCCTAATTAAAATAAAAAATAATATAAAAAAAATATATATAAAATAAGAATTGGGGCTCACCACCTCTCTGCAGATCTAAATCTTCAAAAACAGAAACAATCCCCCTATTGTAATATTTTATTTTGGGTAATTGTACCCTTCAAATCCCTAAATACTATACGTGTTTGGAATCAGAATGCAATAACTCTTAGCCCCCCCCCAAACACTAAGCTAAGGTATGGCTTGCCCACCCTAAGAGTTCTTGGAATGTACAAGCTTTGTAAAACTCTTATAAGGTCTTGACTTGCTGATACTTCATCTCAGCATACAGAGCTACATAAGAAAAACAATATCTGCACACATTTCTGTTTTAAGGGTGTCAAGAAGGAACCATGGCACGTGCGTGGTGGATTTTAAAGTGTGCTGCTTGTGAATCAACTTCTGTAAAGACCCTTGGGAGGCACTGCTCCATAAACCAATCAGAAATGTTCCCCATAAATGCAGAATGCTCATATCTCACTATTTTGTAGCTACAAAACAGACCATGTGCATGTATAGAATTCCCCATCCCTAAACCTTTCTGAAGATAAATGTTGTATACAGGGGACCCTCATAAGTGAAAAACTGACTGAAATATTAAATGACACCCATGTTAAATTCCTTATTATGGCAGCCATGGTTTAACTACTCTTAGCCCTGTTTACAAACCACACTCTAACATCTGGAGCCCTCTTCCCTCCCCCTCCTCCCCTTTCTCACGCTTTCATTCGAATTAGATTGCTTTAGCTTTCTCACCAATCTTGCTCCCCTACATACTGCTCCAAAAACTCCTCCACTACTTAAAACACATTAAAGTCTTCTAAAAACAGAAGGTACAGTATCAGCTGTATTGTGCTTCATATTGGTTTAATGAAGGTTTTTTTGGTTCATTTAAGCCTACCTCATTACAACCTATCTGACTATGGTTTCTCATTACTACGCAATCATTACTCCATAGAAGTCATGCACTGTGTTAAAGATTGTGAACATTTCTGAAACACTTGTATGCAGTTTGGAATAAGTGGCTCTACAACATTAAGATTTATCTTTCCTGTAAAACAGTGGTTCCAGATTTATGGTTTACTGGATGTGAACATGTATACCTATGTGATCCTGATTTTTTTTTTTTTGTGCAATTGAATGTTGCATTTCATGACTCCCGATTCTATTAATCTCAGCTTGAAAAATTATTCCAGTTCCCTCCAGGGATAAAAGTAATGCTCAATAATTTTTTTGTTTGACCTTTACAAGGACTCCTCTGTATTGAATAAACATATGTAAAGGTTTTACCCTAGAGCTTCTAGTTCCAATGTCACTGAATCTCACAGAGAATCTTTATAGTAATTGAAAATCTAGGTTTACCTAAAATATATATATATAGAATAAGCAAAAGGGACATTACTTACCTTCAGTGTGATGTGACCCTTGTCCTTCTGTCTTCTAGTTCGGTAGAAATCCTCCTCCTCGAATGCTCCCCACTCTACCATCATAATGTTCTTGTGTGGCAGGGATTAATAGAACTGAGGGAGCTGTCACAGGCACACATCAAGGGTGCTTGACTTTGTCGTACTTGACTCCCAGCTACTCCAGTCATATTCGCCATACTCTAGCTTCAATGAATGAAACAGCATCTATGAATGGAAGGGGGGGCATTTTTCAATCATCCACTCATCCTCCATTCATAGATCCTGTTTCATTCATAGGAGCTGTAGTATGGCTTCTATGAAAGGGGGAGCTGTCTGTGACAGCTCCTCAGTGAACTGGAAGGCAAAAGTAAATTCACTTTTATTCAGAAAAAACAACAATCCCCTCTGGGTGGTCAATGTACAGTACTGGGCAAAAGGTTTAGGCAGGTGTAGCCTTGTTTCCACGATGGAGGTATGGCTTTTTGGCCGCAATTCTTCCATGAAAAACACTTTTGGCCAGGCTTCCTGGAACAGTAGATGGGTATAACAGAGTCCCACTAGCTTCCACCAGTTCTGTGCTGATGGCACTGCTGGACATCTTCCAGTGCTGAAGTAAGCATGATGTGTCTTTCATGTGCTGCATTAAGTTTCCTTGGCTGACCATTGTGTCTACGGTCTTCAAAATTGCCCATTTCTTTGTGCTTCTTCAAAAGAGCCTGAACAGCACATCTAGAAACTCCAGTCTGCTTCAAAACCTTTGCCTGGGAAAGACCTTGCTGATGGAGTACAACTACCTTGTGTCTTGTTGCTGTGCTCAGTCTTGCCATGGTGTATGACCTGTGACATGAAACTGTCTTCCACAACCTAACTTTGGCTGTTTCTCAACCAGTTTCAAGCCTCCTGCACAGCTATTTCTGTTTAAGTTAATGACCATTTCAACCTACATATGAAATTGATGATCATTAGCACCTGATCTTTACTCCCTGACTTTGTGCAAGTGTAAGAATTGATGCAGGTTTGAAGCCAAAGGGTAGTCATGCCAAATATTGATTTGATTTAGATTTTTCTGCCATTTACTTGCTTTGAATTTTGTAAATTGATAGAAATAAACTATTAGAATATATATATTTTGTAAGCATTCTTACTTTACAGCATTTCTTCACAACTGCTTAAAATGTTTGCACAGTACTGTACATTTGCAAGAATTTGAACAGACTTTGCTGCCAAGTCCTTTTCTTCTGTGGAGAGCTGCTTGTTCCTCTATGTAGAACAGTGGGGTAGTTTAGTTTGTTATAGTCAGCCAGTGCATTCACCATGTTCTGCTGAGAAAAGTTGCACAGTCTGCATCCCTTTAGAAGTAGTTAACCCTTAGGGAATATCTCAGTAAAACTAAAACATTTCTATTGCAGAGGATGCATAACATTCGACTTGTATCTTAGTACGGACTTCTGGGAAAATCAGTGAGAAAATCATACAAGCAGTAAATTATACTTCCTGGAGCATTCTGTACACCAGTGTTTCTCAACCTTTTTTCAGTCAAGGGACCCTCTAAAATTATGGACAGTCCCAAGGCAACCTGTTCCAAAATGTGAAAAGCTATTCTAATAGCAACATCCACACACAAAAGACACCCAACGTTAGAGGTGATTTATTCTTCCAAAGCAAATACACTTTTGCACACTGGTACTGACTCCTCTCCCTCAGTTTTTCTCCATCATTGAGCTGATGTGACCCCAGCACTGATGGAGAGGGGCGGGGAGGGTCAAACAAGAATGCTGTGCTGGCAGCTGACATCCTCCTTATCAACTGATGATGTCATTGTTTGTCAGGACACCGACGGCTAGAAGGTTGTTATGGTGCACAATGAAAACATGTGGCGTCTTCCACCTGCTGGCTTGTACAAGTTTCGGGCAATTTTTAGACATTTTGCCAAGGCACCCCTGAAGAAACCTCAAGGCATCCTGGTTGAGAAAGCCTGCTGTACACCACCAGTGAACAGAATGACCCCAGGTTGCAGAAAATGCTAACTATGCAGAAAATTACAACTGCAGATTGAAAATTAAAGGTAATTTTGAATAACATTAAATTATAATATAGGTTCTATAGCAATTGTGTATTCTAGATTATTTTTTCAATTGCTATATTTTTTTTTCACAAAAGTGGAGTTGCCGTTTAAGGATTCTGAAAGATTTCAAGCACCCGTTAATTCAGTCAAAAACTATGTTAAGATCAACCATGTATCTTGTAGTGATGTAGGAGCCAGCGAAAGAAACCCCAGTGTGCAGCAAGGGAAAAGATATTCAATCCACCATGAAGTGTCCAATATCTGCAACAGCCAGAGATCATCTGTACAGTTGAGTTTTAACCAGTTCTGCCATCACACTTGTATACCACTTTAGATATAATCCTGTTTATTTAGCAATAACTTTTCCATTAGCTGAGATACCAAAATAATACATACTGTATATTGGGACAAAAAAAATATTTTTTGTAATATTTTCTTGCAAAGTTTTTTGTCTACACAAACTATAGGTGTAACAAAATGAAAAGTTAACTAGCTTTTTTTTTTAGTTTGACAAGTGCTAGTTTTAAAACAAGTGTTCCTGTAGCTAAAAAGTGAAAAATGTATTTTGTAATTGTTCCCATTTGTCATGACACTAACATAATTTTTCTTTTTTTTTTGCATCACTAAAAAATCGTCAACAAAACAAACCAAAACAAAAAAGTGTCAATATTAATGGTACAATAATCAGCAGCAAAATAATAGCAATGGGGAGAAAGGAGTTATTTCAGGCTGATGAGGGTTAACAAGGGGTGAAACAGGAACACAGTCTATTTATGTAATTATTTATTTGTTTTAACTCGCAATTTAAGTGCAATTTATCCACTTCAATACGGGCCACTTTCGCCCCCTTCCTGCCCAGGCCAATTTTCAGCTTTTAGGTCTGTCACACTTTGAATAACAATTGCACTGCCATGCAACACTGTTCCCAAATAAAAATGTTTTTCATTTTTTTCCGATAAATAGAGCTTTCATTTGGTGGTATTTAATCACCACTGGGGTTTTAATTTTTTGCTAAATAAATAAAAAAAAACAAGTTTTTGTTTGTTTCTTTTATAACATTGTGTGAATAAATATTTGTTCTTCCTAAATTTAATCCAAAATGTATTCTGTTACATTTCTTTGGTGAAAAAACACAAATCAATGTTTACTATTTAGTCTGTAGGAAAGATAAAGAGTCCACAAACGATGGTATACCTGTATATCTGAAAATTTATCAATCCTGATGTACTGACGTTCTCAATTTGAGGCTCGAAAATGTCAGGACAGCACAAATATCCCCCAAATGACCCCTTTTTGGAAAGCAGACAGTCCAAGATATTTAGTAAGAGGCATGGTGAGATTTTTGTAGTTGTAATTTTTTGTCATAATTTTTTGTAAAATGAAAAAAATAAAGAATTTAAAAAAACGTTTTTCACGAAAATCACAATTTTTTTTTTGTCACAGCATCTTCATATAACTGGTGCGGCGGTGATTAAAGACACTGACTGGTGAAAGTACGAAAAAAAATACAATTTTTAAAACTTTTTTAACTTTTTAATACATTTTTGTCTTTTTTATAATTTTCTTTTTAAAAACCGTGACCAGAGCAATACAATGTTACCAAAGTAACATTGTACTACTTTGGGGAAGTGATCAGGATTATTTTTTTTAAACATTATGATTAGTTATAGTGGTGAATTTCATTGCTACAAGCATGCATTTACTGAATGAAATTGATTCATTCGGTAAGTATTGTTGCTTCTGTGATAGTAAACAAGTTCTGGCTGTCAAAATGCTGATAGATGCAGCCACAGAGCTGCAAGGAGGAGTAGGGGTAAAATCTACCACATACACCCACAGTGTTTAGATGTTGGGTGTTTAGAAGTTATTATGGGTGTGTGGCAAGCTAAAAATCAAACATTGGTTAGTTAAACATTGGAAACTGTGCCCAAAAAGGCCAAAAAGGCAGGCAGAGGGCAAAGGAATAGGCACAAGCATCACCTGTGGTCTCCACAGCTGATCTTTTCTACATTTATAAATTACCATGCCCTGTTTTGTGCTGTCTCTGTGTGAAGGTGACCAACTTGGTAGAGGCAGGGCTTTGCTTCCACATGTAAAAACCTCCAACAAGGAGAACATTGAGCAACATTTCAAGTTTTACAACAAATCTCCCAATGCTAGCATTCAGAATTAGCAGTGCTTTAGATCTCACACTTTAACAGTGCCATTGGTGTGAAAGAATCTGATATCCTTGGGCAGCAGACTTGTGTTTGGAAAGGAGGGTCTAATTTTTTAGTCCCCCCCCTTGACATGTGGCAGAGAGCTCACATGTATGTGGCCTTCTTGCTTTAAGGATACCAGCCCAAATGCCTCATGTGCTAAGCTTAATTGTTGCAGAATTTTCTTCAGTCTTGTAAAAATTAAATAGGGAGAAGGATGAAAAAATAAACAAATATCTCAGATTTATTTCTGGAGTGATTTGGATGAATTTAGGGTGTTTGATCTTGTCCTAGCAAGATCAAAGAAAAAGACTGTACCATTTCCCTTTAAATGAAAATGCATCCTTTTTAACTTTAATAATTACAATACATTCATGTTTAAGTGTAAGTAGAACATGTCAGATAGTCAGTTTTCCTTACATTTGACTGAAAAATGCCCATGTAGCAAAGTAACCTGCTAGCAATGTTTACAACATTAAACTGAATAAAGAGAATAAAAATGCTAAATATATTTCTTTTTCTGTCCTCAGAGACCATGTTTCAGGAAATTTGTGTGTTGACGATACCTCTAGGAATTTTGTTTTATATTGATAAATTTCTTTTGTCAGCACGATAACACCATTTCAGTTCTTAAGCATTCGCCAAATACATAACTACAATAGTACATAAATAAATTAAATGTGTTCCCGAGAGGAACTGGTGATGGTAGATGCCAGCTTCTTGGGTTGTTCAAAGAATTTCCATGATGAATAAACATTTTACAAACCTTTTTACCCAGCAAGAAACAATACTTTTAAGGAGTGTTATTCACATTCCTGTCACATCGCAACTGCAAATAATTTAAATATATATATATCTACGCTCTATGTCCTAGTAAATAATTTATAGGAATTCCATTAATCAGACTAACACAGACTCTTTTTCATAATAAAAAAAAATATTTTACAACTGAAAGCATGCATTTATATAATGATGATTTGCATTCGGATCTGCTGTTTTCCGCCAATGCCTATTTTGGAAATGTGCGGCTAGCTAATTTTACACACAGAAAACACATTTTAGGAAGTTCTGATAGCAAATGTAAGTTAATATGGGACTAAAGTAGACATGATGTCTAAGAAAAAATTGGAGCTGATGACAGATTCTAATGGGATTTACTTATGTTTGTTATTAGGATATCTGCAAACAAAGAGAATTATCACAAAACATGTCTTTAAGCAAACAAAAGAAGCTTTAATTGCTTTAATCAACATGTACTTTATGATTTCTGTGAGAGAGGAAGACAGTTTTAGATGTGTATGGAAAGGAAACTTCACAGATTCATACCATATACAAGAAGGCATTCCAGTGCCACCTTACATCCCACATACAATGCATGAGGAAACACGTATTTCATATGGATTACTTTATTAGGGTGTTGTATTCTTCCCAGTAATGGGAAGATAAACTTTTCCATTTTCCCACTCTTATTTGTACTTTAGTTTTAACTGATCTTTTTTTTCTGTTGGTCTTGAACATGGCCATGCAAACTACAGTTGGCTGAACTAAAAAAAAAGCCATACAAATCATAAGCTCCAGTCACATCTGAATTACTAACAGAATTTTTAAAGTCTAGCAGCAATATATATATATATATATATATATATATATATATATATAGTGAAGAAAATAAGTATTTGATCCCCTGCTGATTTTGAATGTTTGCCCACTCACAAAGAAATGATCAGGCTGAAAATCGAATGGTAGGTGTATTGTAACACTGAGGGACAGAATAGCAACACAAAATTCAAAAGAATGCATGTCTAACAAATTATGCATGGATTTGCATGTTTATGAGGGAAATAAATATTTGATCCCCTATCATTCAGCAGGATTTCTGGCTACCAGGTGTTTTTCATACAGGTAACAAGGTGACATTAGAAGCAATCTCTTAAAGGGAGTGCTGGTAATCTCATTTTGTTACCTGTATAAAAACCTAATTTCCATTGGCATAGTGTGTTACTAGGGGCGGACTGACCATTTGGAAACTCGGGCACTGCCCGAGGGCCTGGGGTCAATAGGGGCCCCATGAGATGCCCCTGGTACCTTTTTCATAGGCTTTTTTGAGTTTGGGCAAGGACACAGGGGCCCCATGATCCCCTATTGCCCGGGGGCCCCATGAGTTGTCAGTCCACCCCTGTTTACCAATTGTTTTCTTGGTGACTGTGGTCCCTGCTGCCTGGAGATCATTGACAAGATAGTGTAGTTCTGGGATTATTCCTCACTGTTCTCAAGATCATTGACACTCCACGAGGTGAGATCTTGCTGTGTGCACCAGACCTAGGGAGACTGACAATTGTTTTGTGTTTCTTCCATTTGTGAATGATTGCACCAACTGTTGTCACCTTCTCACCAAGCTGCTTGGCGATAGTTTTGTAGCCCAGTCCAGCCTTGTGTAGGTCTACAATCTTGTCCCTGACATCATTGGACAGCTCTTTGGTCTTTGCCATGGTGGAGAGTTTGGAATCTGATTGTTTGATTGCTCCTGTGGACAGATGTCTTTTATACAGGTAACAAAATGAGATTAGCAGCTTTCCCTTTAAGAGACTGCTTCTAATCTCAGCGTGTTACCTGTATGAAAGACACCTGGTAGCCAGAAATCCTGTTGAATGATAGGGGATCAAATATTTATTTCCCTCATGAACATGCAAATCAGTGCATAATTTGTTAGACATGCATTTCTTTTGAATTTTTTGTTGCTATTCTGTCTCTCAGTGTTACAATACACCTACCATTCGACTTTTAGACTGATCATTTCTGTGTGAGTGGGCAAACATTCAAAATCAGCAGGGGATCAAACAAATGCTTATTTCCAACTGTTGTAGTAGAAAATTTACAATTTATTTAAAGTGTAACTCTCGGCAAATAGCTAAATACATAACTGAAATACTGTACACATTGTGATTGATCCATGTGATTGATAAATGATTTGTAGTTCTGTCCATCCAGTCCTGAGGCTTACAAAGCTCTGCTCAACTCTGATCTAAGAATGGAGAACAGCTGTATGATTAAAAGGTTTCCCTCTCCATTCATAGATTTTTTTTTTATTCATAGAAGCTGTAGCTTTTATGAACAGAGGAGTGGGGGAGAAAGGACAGGCATGGATGGGCTCAGTCAGGCAGTCTTGATGAGTGCCTGTCATACCTCCCTCAGTTTTATTAATCCCACCACACCAGAGAATTATGGTAGAGGGGGTAGGGGGGATTCATGTAGATGTATTTTAGCTAATAGAGAAGACAGCAGCACAAGGAATACATCCTATTGATTGTAAGTAATATCCCTTGTGGATTTTTTTTAATTTTGAACTTATGCTTTAAACATATATAGTAGAACTTTCGAAAAAAAAAAAAAAAATTTTATCAACTAATATATACAGTAGTACACAGAGGTATATGCAAAAATTAATATGAGATCCTACCTAATGTTCATCTTGAAGCCTGATCAAACCACAAAATGAAATTGCTCACTTTTATCTTTACAGCAGATAAGCAGACACTGGCTAAAGCTTGGTGGTCTTGCTAAACAACCATAACCATAAGTGAAGAGCAAAGTGACCTGGCACCAGAAAAAATGAAAAATATGGCATATTATATTCCAGAAAGTTTGGGATCCATGGAGAACTATCTTCCAACAGATTTTGATCACTGTATATTGGCTATTTAACACCCACTCACTAAAATATTTCCTAGATTTTCAAGGGATTCAGTAGTTTTCCCCAGCCTGAGGGTCTTTTCCTTTTGTACCCCCTCCTACCCCTGACTTCTTTACCCCCTTTATACCTACGTTCTTTCTTATCTTAAGATCTATACTCTTTTATAACCTTTTGTACTTATCACAATGTCAATTTATTGGCATTTGGGTCTCCCTAATAACATGATACTGTATAGGTGATCTTACTGATGAGGGCATATCATGACTTTGGATAATAAAGCTCCTGGTCTGTGATTGTACCTTTGGGCAATCCCAAGTCTCTTGCTGTCTTTGGGTTCATCTAATGTATATTGTAAAACTTTAATAAAAATGTATTGAAACAAAAAATTTTTTTTTGCATGTATCAAGGGATTCTACAAAACAAAGGATCTTTAGGAATTCAAGCTGCGGGCAACCTAATGGAGGCTGAAGGATCCTGAACCTTCTTATGATGGAAATCCATAAACACTGGGCTGATAATATCTACAAGGTTACAGGGTGCTGCACTCTGGTCATTACAATACAGACATGCTCCATTTACTAATCTTGAACACAACTCATACTAAATACACATATGTGGTCTTGTTGTTGCTTTGGCAATCACTATGCTTTTAATTTTTTTTTAATTCATACATGTTTTGTGCTGTTGGATTACATAATTATAATTAAATATAATAATAATCACATATTACAAATATCTCCCACTCCATTGTCTGAGAATATCTTGATGAAAAATAATCAACACATACTATTTCCAAAAACTGCTTTGTTTTATTTGCAAGTCCAGTCTTATTAATATTACTTATAAGGCTCCATGCACACTGGGCATTTTAATAACACTGGTATCGTTAGCTGTGTCACATTAAAAACGTGAGTCTTTCAGCTTTTTTAAGCATTTTTGTATTACAGTTTAGCAGTGTTTTACCGCGTTTTTTGACGTTTGTGTTTTTTAGAGGTGTTTTTACCAAAGAAATTTTTTTTTTGGTCAAAAAAAGTTCAATAATGTTGGTTTGCCGCGATGTACCACATCTTACCACATTTTGCCATGTTTTTCAGTGTTAGAATGTTTTTAAAGCTAAAAAACACCTCTAGAAACCCACTAGTTCTGGGGGTTTTTTTCCAGCCAAAAATGTTGATTACAGTCTGTGTGTGCATGGACACTTAGGATAACATGTAGTGGAGTTTACTGGCTGTAAAAATGTCTAGTGTACAGGCGAGTGCACTGCTACACACGCTGACAGGGAAGACATGGCGGGAGTAGATAAAGACACCCCTGGTCCAAAGTCAATCCCTCTGGCTCCATATCTGATGCGGATGTCCTAGAGAAAAAACTGCAAGTATTACTATACAATATCACTCGCACTCTCCACAGAAAGAGGGAAAATTGCACAGGAGCTTATGGAGGAGATTACACAGCTGGGTGAGCATACTGACCATCTAGAAATAAAGTTTGACAAACTGGTTTAATATGTACAGGTTCTGGAAGAAGATAATGCTAACCTAAAACATTCAGTCACCCAATTACAACTCCAACAGGAGGACTTGGAAACAGGAAACGCCGCCAAAATCTCCGTGTTTGAGGCATCCCTGAATCTGTCAGTGACTCCCAGCTAAAATGCTACCTCCTTACCCTGTTTACCACTATAGCCCCTAGGGTCCCCAATATTGATTGGCATATGGATCCCTAGGCCCTAAACTACCTACAGGTGCCAGATCCAGAGATTTTATCTTACTCTTCCACTATTATGACAGCAAAGAGGCACTGCTCAACTCTACATGCAATAAAACCTCCATTGAATTTAAGGAGGAAAGCTTCAAATCTTCAGTGACTTATCCCCCATCACCTTGGCCAAGAGACACCAACTTAAGACCAGTCACTAACAACATCGCATCACCTATTGCTGGGAGTTTTCTTTGAAGCTTATTGTCACCAAAAACATTTCCCAATATCTGCGAGAACTACATGATTCTGAGGCTTTCTTCAAAACCTTGGGTCTCCCATCCTTGCCAGATGATGCTCTACTGCAGGCGTACTGAATTATTCACCAAGGTCCGGGCAGTAAAATTTTCATCCATCAGAGGTACAAATCTCATGTAGGCCCCTGTGGTGCATTTTCGTGTGCAGCAAACCACGGGTTCCTGCGGTGCAATTTTGAAAAAAAAGGGACTTCTTTGTGTTTCTCATGGGTAGTGCGGTCCATTAAAATGAATGGGCTGACCTACCCATGACGTGTGTATCAAATGTAAATATACAGATCTGAGCCTGTTCTTACATCAGTGTCCTCAATCCCCACTGCACATCACAGTCCCCTCCTCGTTCACAGCAATATCCCCTCATGATGGGTGTCCTCAGCTCCTCCTTTACATTACCTCCCTCCACCCCTTTCACAGTAGTGTTCTCACACTTCCTTGACATCAACCCCCCCCCCCTATCCCAACAGTACTGTCCTCTGCTCCCTTCATTGCAGAGTACTCCACCCCTTTTTACATCATCCCCCCACATTAATGGCCTCAGACCCCTCCGCATTACTGTCCTCAGCCCCCCCACATTGCTGTCCTCAGCCCCTCCCGCATTACTGCCCTCAGCCCCCAGATTACAGTTCTCAGCCCCCCCCACTTTAATGTCCTCAGCTGCCTCCGCATTACTGTCCTCAGCCACCCCACATTACTGTCTTCAGCCTCACATTACAGTTCTTAGCCCCCCATTTTAATGTCCTCTGCCCCCACACACCGCAGACCTTAGCACCCCACATTACTGTCCTCAGCCCCCCCCCCCACTTTAATGCTCTCAGTCCCCCCCACATTTCAGTACTCATCTCCTCCACTTTAATTTTAATGTCCTGCCCCCACATTACTGTTCTAAGCCCTCCCACATTCAGTCCCACCACATTTAGTCCTTCCCTCTTTTTTCAGTCCCCCTTCACTCTAATGTCCTTAGCCCCTTTATCTTTTGCCCCAACCACAAACACTCCTACCTTACACAGACAGTGATTGACAGACAGGGATTGTTTGCTAAAACTGCCCTTCATCCTAGCAACCAATCACCTGCTTGTTAAACTCAGGCAGCTCCAACCCTCCATCCAGAACTGTCCTGTCACCCGCTGTCAGTTCTGTGAGGATGACCGCGAGATGGCTGGGGGAAGAAAAGGCTCCTAAATGACGGGACTGCATGGGTCCGGATAGGATAGTGACTCGGTCCGCATTCGGACTCCGGTCCTCCATTTAGTGATGCCTGCCCTACTGCAACCACCTGCCACTTCACCCAGATAACTATCATCCCATAGCATTGCTAAACTCTGACTATAAAATATTCACCAAAATATTAGCTAAGACTTACAAAATTCCTTCCCAAACTTATACATAGGGACAAAGTGGGCTTTGTCCCGACCAGGCATGCAGGAGATAACACCAGGAGAACTTTAGATTTGATAGATCTTATAAGTAAATCCCATACACCTGCCCTTTTGTTGAGCTTAGATACACAGAAATCATTTGATAGGCTGGGGTGGTTTCACATCTTGGCGAAGTTTGGGTTTTGCACCCTTTTCCTCAAGACATTACAATCCCTCTATTCCTCCCCCACCTCTCAGGTGAAATTACCTTCTTATCTATCCCAACCCTTTCAGATGAGCAATGGCACCCACCAGGGGTGTCCATTATCCCCTGTAATTTTTGTTATCTGCTTGGAGGCCCTGGTGGCTGCCATTAGATCCAATTTGGACATACATGGAGTGCCACACACAATCAAGAATTTAAACTCTCTTTATTTGCTGATGATTTACTTCTAACCCTTATAGACCCTCAGACCTCCCTACTGATAATACACTGAACCTTCCAGCAATTCGATGTCCTATCAGGATATAAGAAAACACTTCCAAAACAGAGGCATTGCCCCTCCACATCTCTTCAACTATGTTGGCTACTCTTCAGTCAAACTACTCCTATCACTGGTGTTCATACTCCCTCAGACAGCTAGGTGTTAACCTTACTCCCCCATATCATTCCCTCTATGAAGCCAACATCCAACCTATTTTCTATACCATCACTCAATCTTTGAAAAAATGGGATTTATATAACATCTCCTTTTTAGGAAATATTAATGTACGTAAAATGACTATCTTGCCTAAACAATTGCACTTATTTGAAACACTTCTGCTACTAGTCCCAATGTCAAAGCTATGTTCCCTTCAAAAGTTCTTTATTCATTTTATGTGGCATAATAAAACCCATCATATAGCATGCTCAGTCCTTCTCTCTCCATGAATCAGAGTTGGACTAGGGGCTCCAGACCTTTTGAAATATCACTTAGCCACACATCTGCGCCCCATTTATCCTGGTCTGCTCAACACCCCCCCAATAAGTGGTCTGAAACTGAATGGTTACAGCTACATCCTGTACATCAATGTTCCTTGCTTTGGTTCATGTCTCCTAGTGAAACCTTCCTTTAAAAACACAAACTGCTTGCACCAATGAAGTTCATCTTGCTGATTTGAGGTGGTGCAAGACAAAATTCTCTCTTTCATCTCCTTGCTCACCTTTAACATTTTGTTTAATCCAGGTCTCCCTGATAGCTTAAACCACAGTCATATTACCCCCTGGGCTATGGCCAATCTTTTCCAACTAAGACATTTGGCCGGTATCCAGGAACCTTAAATCTTTTGCTGAGTTGCAAACTACTAAACATATACCAGACCAGCAACATTATGTATATTTGCCAATCAGACATTTCTTTTCTTCATGGATATCATCTTTAACCTTAAACAAACCTACTTGTTTTGAACATATCTGTATCCTTGTCAACGGGGATTCATTTCTTCTATCTACAAACATCTTCAGGAAGACCCCCCATTGACCAAAGAATCCCATCATTATATGCAAAAATGGTCCCAAACTCTCCCGCAGCCTATCTTTCTGAACCAGTGGAGTAAGATTTGGGATGTTGCCTTCAATTCATCTAGGTGTGTAGTATTCAAAGAAAACACCTACAAAATCATAATGTTCTGGTAACAGACATCTGAGGTTCTCCATTCTCAGAACCCAATTGTCTCTCCTGTTTGCTGGAGATGTGGTCAGGAGACCCAAACTCTTTTCCATATTTTTTTTTAGCTGTGTGGGCACATTGAACCTTTCTGGAGAGAAGTCCTTACCCTTTTGCAATTACTATTGAAGGTTCCACTCCCTTTTGAGCCTCTCCATTTATTATTAGGTTTACCTTTTTCAGGTCTACCCAAACAAGCCAAAAAATTATCTTCCCACATCTTGATAGCGGCCGGGAGAACCATCCCAATGCATTGCTTATCCACCACTACTCTCCTGTGTCAGAATTAGTACAAGTTATAGGTGAAGTTAGAAGAATGGAGTACCTGACAGTCCTCCACGGTGACTCTGTTACCCTCTTTGAAGCTATATTCGAGCCATGGGACCTCTCCTCCTTCCATTCTCCCCTTCCTGCCACTTGATTTTATTAGAATCCTCATTGACTGTACACAACATTTTACTTATATATACCTCCTCTACCGATAAGACTTCCTCCCTTCTTTTCTTTGTTCTTTTTTGGTTTCAGATCTATACCAATTTTCTTGATTCCTCTCTTCCATATTAGTTAGGCATAGTTAAGGTTTAAAATAAATTAAAAATGGTGTAGCGCTAAATAAATACTACCATATGCATCAACAGAGTCAAATGGAATGTATAAAAATAAATATATACATAACAATAATACCGTGTCAATATACTGTATAAAAAATGTGTCAACATATAAAGTGATATATAATACAGTGCAAATACAGCGATGAAAAATAAAATGATTCCCCCAACCTGCGGGATCAAATTAATGTGAACAATGTGATCCCTATTGGGAATACCAGTGCAAGTGTACAAAAACACACTCAGTGATGAAAAATAAATAAATGTCCACTCTGAATGAAAGTCCACACACTGCACAAATAATGCTGAATAGTGCTCCACACGAAAAAACTCGCGTGTAAATGAATTCAGCACAACGTGAAATGAATCCAGTGCCAAACAATTCGTGAATCCAAAAATAGCCAAAGTGCCCCCTCACCTCCTTACAGTGACCACAAGGGCCAACTCTCTTTATGGGTACCCTTAAGAAGTCACGTGGTGATCATGACGCAACGCGTTGGTACGCGGTAACAGGACTTCCGGTGCGCGGTGACGTCAGTTCCGGCGTGGGGGCCATCTTAGATCACCCAGAACCATGCAAGTACACCCATAGTATGGGGAAAGGCTGGATATTGATGTTCATTATGTTAGTGGGTATTTTTTCTTGATTTATTGGAGTAATAAATACTGATTCACACTATGGAGGATCTCTGTTTGTCTCTGCTATGATCCTTTGTGGGCGAACGATCATGTAAAAGTACCAGGGGATTGGAGAACTCAGGAGGATTATTAGTCTGTGGGAGTATCCAGGTGGGTCCGTTTGGTGGTGACGAGGCTATTCCTGGGAAAGAGTGGCTTACCCATAAAGCGAGTTGGCCCTTATGGTCACTGTAATGACGCAAGTTTTTTTGTGTGGAGCACTATTCAGCATTATTTGTGCAGTGTGTGGACTTTCATTCAGAGTGGACATTTATTTATTTTTCATCACTGAGTGTATTTTTGTACATTTGCACTGGTATTCCCAATAGAGATCACATTGTTCACATTCATTTGATCCCCCAGGTTGGGGGAATCATTTTATTTTTCATTGCTGTATTTGCACTGTATTATATATCACTTTATATGTTGACACATTTTTTATATATTGACACGGTATTATTGTTATGTACAGTATATATTTATTTTTATACATTCCATTTGATTCTGTTGATGCATATGGTAGTATGTATTTAGCGCGACACCATTTTTTATTTATTTTTCACTTTGTGGTTGAAGGAAGGTGTTAGCAGCTTAGGGTAGGGATTATTCATTTAAGCGCAGGGGATTGTTCTCAATATTCATATTTAAGGTTTGGACCATTTTATTGCACAGAACAATATCTGCTTTGTCTTTCTGGTTAAATATCAATATATCAAAATGTCAGAATATTTTCAGATGCCATGTCTTGATCTTGTTGACATGTGTTACATCTTAACATTACATCCTTTATATTGTATGCTCAATGCCTTATTTTCTAATGTGCCTTTGCTGTACGTCTATTGTTAAACTTCCAATAAAAATACAAATATAAAGAATGACTATATTTTGTACTATGAGTACTGTTCTGTAATATGAGTATGATTTTGTTTTTTAATGTTATGACTATAAACACAAATACAAAAGACAGATTTTTGCTATCATAATATATTGTTAACTAACAAATAAGGAGTCCAGGATTTGGATCACCAAAGCGAGGGATGATTATTGGGAGGCCACTCTATTAGCTCTCAGATACAGGGCTTATCTACTATGACCATCCCAGTGGGTGCTCAAAGTTTTGCCACTTTAACCATTTCCCTCCTGGCCTATGGCCAAATGGCGGCTGGCAAAAACCCTCATCTTTCTGGGTAGACGCCATATGGCTTCCTTTCGGGCATGCGCAATTTGCGCGCCTACAGAGCCGTGCAGTGGCGCGATCTGTCACCGGCCGTGTACCTCGGACATGGCTGATGACAGATCTGAGTGCCGGCCCTGTTGCCGGTACCATGTGACCTGCTGTGACCAATCACAGCAGGTCACATGACAGTTGTATACAATGGATGGCTTCATTCATGCCATCCATTGTATACTAGTGTGTCTAGCTGTGAATGGTCACAGCGATCACATGCACAAGATGGGCCAATCACAGCCCAGCTGTGTCATGTGATTAGCTGTGGCCAAATCACAGCTAAGCACAAAAAAAAAAAACCCTGAATGAATCGATGTCATTCAGGTAAATGCTTGCTTATAGCAAAGTAATTCTTTGCTATAAGCAAATTATATAAGCAAAAAAAAATACTGATCACTTCCCCAAAGTAGTACAATGTTACTATGGTAACATTGTACTACTTTGGCCATAGTGAAATCTGAAAAAAAAAAATTTTAAAAAAAGAAAAAAAGTACTAAAAAATAAAAAACAAGGGAAAGCTCTAGTTGTGTTAAGAAAGTGATAAAATTTTAGTTTGGGTACAATGTTGTATGACCGCGCAATTGTCATTCAAAGTGCGAGAGCACTGAAACCTGAAAAATGGCCTGGGCAGGAAGGTGTAAAATTGCCCGGTATGGAAGAGGTTAACCACTTGCCTACAGGGCACTTTTACCCCCTTCCTGCCCAGGCCAATTTTCAGCTTTCAGCACTGTCACACTTTTAATAACAATTGCGTGGTCATGCAACATTGTACCCATATGACATTTTTATCATTTTTTTCACACAAATAGAGCTTTCTTTTGGTGGTATTCAATTGCCACTGGGTGTTTTATTTTTTGCGCTATAAACAAAAAAAAAGCTAAAAATTAAAAAGAAAAACATTTTTCTTTGTTTCTTTTATGACATTTTGCAAACAGGTAATTTTTCTCCATTACTGATGTGTGTTGATGAGGCTGCACTAATAGGCAGAACTGAAAGGCAGCAACAATGGGCATTGATGAGGTGGCACGGATAGGCAGCATGGATGGGCACTGATAGGAGGCACTGATAGCGGCATTGATAGGCACTGATGAGCTGGCACTGATGATGCTAAACTTATAGGCGGCATTGATGGGCAGCACTGCTGTGCACTAATGGGTGGCACTGATGGGCAGCACTGATGGGTGGCACTGATGGGCACAGGTGGGGGCACTGCATTGCACAGGTGGGTGGCACTGCTGGGCACAGGTGGGTGGCACTGCTGGGTGGCACTGCTTGGCACAGGTGGGCAGCACTGATGGGCACAGTCGGGTGGCACTGCTGGGTACTGATCATCAGTGCCAATCCCTTCGCTGACAATTGCCGGTTCTCCACAGTACTTTCCTCACGCTGTGACAGCGTGAGGAAAGTGCAGCCGATAATCGGGAACTGTATTTACCGGGTGATCTGATGTGTCATTGGACACAGCTGATCACGTGGTAAAAGGCCGCCGTGATTGGCCGTTTTTGATATCACATGATGGGGGCACACAGGGGGGCGTATTCTGGAATTACATCCATGGACGTCGTCCCAGAACTAGGCAACCGTGCTGTAGCTGTCCTTTGGCTATAGCGCTGTTGGAAACTGGTTAATGAGGTGTTATTTAACAATCTCTTTGCTGCATTTCCTGATGGTTGCAGGATCCCATCTGATGACCACCATTACTCTGATACCTTTTTTTAAAAAATAAGTAGCCAAGCCTGGCTACAGGCAGCACTAACAGGCAGCTCTTGAATCACATGACTGCTGACCACATCGGATAAAAAAATGATCTGGGGTGCTGATGGTGAGAAGAAGGAGGAAATGGGGCAGGCTTTATATTTTAATGGTTTCCTTTCATTATAGTCAGGACACTGGAGATATAGTTTCAAAGAGAAAACCTAAGGTCATAGACTTTATCTTTAATCCTTGCTTATGTTTCAGTTTAGGCTGGTGCCATGACTGCTCCCCAGGTTACCTATTTCAGGGTAACTCCCTTATCTTCAGAATCCTATGGAGCCACCCTTGCAAGCAGGAGTTGTGTCTTCCTACACTGTATGCATCAATAGAAACAAGCATACCCTAAACTCAAAAATACACCTTACCTGTAGACTCAATAGAAATTAAGACAATATATTTTCCATGTGAAGGATATCATTCATAGACAGCTGTTTTGGGAACAAGTGCCCCCATTGAAAGATTTCCCTCTATTCATGTTCTGGTGGAAGTTCAAATTTTTGGATTTAACCTCAATTTAATTCCCCTAACAATAATGATCAGGACAATTATAGAGTGAATCAGTAAAAATAGTGCTTTTAATGCCTTACCACTCTACCTATCTAGAAATATTTTGCCTTTAGTTATATTGTAACTCCTAATAGCACATTAACCCAGTTGCACCATGGTACAACATATTGTTAATATGGGGGTATTTAGGATGAGGGGTGAGCAGAAGATTATGGAAATTATACTGTATATACATGTTCTTTGGTCAACTTTAAAAATATATAAAAACAACTTAATCATGTTGTTACATATTTTTCAATGTAAGTACTCGTCAAGGGGATTAGTACAATAAAACATACCAATCTTTATTGTACTACTTTATTTTGTTTATTATCTGCATGCTTTTAAATAACCACCACACTAACCTATGATATTTAATTTAAAAAAGGTTATATTTTCTTGTTATCTCTTAAATACTAAACATTTTAGGTCAATTTGCAATGGATTATTTTGATGACATACGTTATGGAAAGTGCTAGATTAATGCAAGCAATATATTAAATAGTGCAAAAGAGAAAAGAAAATATACTGCTTCAAAACAGCAATGATGATGTTGATCCCGTTCCAAGCCTTGAAACATAAAACAATATAGAGATACCAATAAATGAGAGACAACTAATGCAATGACCACATGCATTTTAGCCTCAGCTTAAAGCATGGAATAGCATTTTTATATCAGTGATAGACAGTGCTTCAATTTTAGGGCAGCCAGTATGATTAAGTTGAATCCTAATTGACTTCTCCATTAAAAATGCAAGCAAAGAAACTCCTCTAACCTTTCATATTGATTGAACATAACAATCACCATTCAATTATAATGCAAAAAGAACATTTGTTATAATGTAAAAAAGATGTATTAGCAGCTTCCTCTAGCTCAATATAATCAATGATAAAAGAAGAAAGAAAAAGTGAGAATACTAGAGGAAGCTTGTTTAAACTAAATTTAAAGCAAGACCCACTGAGCTTACTTAGATAGTCCCTCCTTATCAATAGTTTTAAATCTCATATTTTGTTTTCTTTTCATCCTTTAATACACAAGATTTGGTACCCAATGCAACATCCCTTATATACAATATATGCTATTGTTTTATTGGTCAATGTCTGCCTTCGAATATTGTAACAGCGTGTAAAAGATCTTTTAGGAAATGTCTGTATGATTACTTATGATGGAGGGAATGTGTGGCTAATGGCTGTGAAAGAAAAAGCTGTTTTTACCTACTCTGCCAATGCACCCAAACCTACTGTACCTCATTGTAATCCAGCTCTGGCAAAAAGTAAAATTCTGACTTGTATCCTATCAAATTCATTCAACCAATGCAAGTTGATAAGCCAGGCAAAGGTGTAAACCATTTACTGGCTCAACACTAGCATCATATAGGCAGACATAAAGAGAAGAGGGTCCAGAACGCAGAAGGACAGTCTTTAAATGTGGCTATTTTATAGAAGGTGCAGGCAGTTCTAAATCTATTTAACTGTTAAGGATGGCTTTCCCAAAAAATAGTGGTTGGAGCCCACAAAACTGTGGACTTTACAAAAGTTTGCAATTGAGTGATCTGTGCACTGTAATTTTGGAAAACCTATCTACTACAATAATGAAGCAGGCTGGCCACAGACTAGTGTGAACGTGGAGGTTTGCTAACACAGAAGAGAGTTGTGACACGAATAGAGAAGATCATCAGTACACATTGTAATAAAGGGCACATATTGGGCTTCCTACCTGCGTTTAAAGAGGACAATGGTGAGGAGTTAATTTGGCAGGTAGTTCTGTCTTTGGAGAGAGGCTATACAGAGGCATTCATACTGCTAAATGATGTCCAGATTTCATAACATTATCTGGAATTGTGTAAAACCTATACAATGGCTGTTTGCTGCTTACTTTGCTTGATACTCATTTTTCTGCTTGGTTAGTCGGCATGAAAGATTTATGACACACCTTTCAGGGATAACGAAAATCTTGAACTTGTGTAAGTATAGAATAAACCAGTTCAGACTCATTCAGATATTGAAGGACATTTCTGAATTTGAGTCCATTTTCACAGCTTTCATTTGGTTTAAAGCTCTCAATATGCTTAACTTGAGAAGTACAGTTCTGCAATCCAGAGATTTAATACATGATGGGACCTGACGATGTTCATGACCTCATTAAAGTCCATAGACAGGTAAAAGAAAAGTGGGGCATTATTTTGACTATCTTGAATTTAGGGTCCAGCAGGGAGCTGTTGCATGGACATACTGGCTGAAAAACATGATCAGAAAAAAATGGTTCCAAATACCACTGCAGAAGAAAATGACCACCCAGAAGATCGCCTCAGGAATATTTTTTTTTACCATGCATTTGGTTGTGAAATTGAAAACACGATGACATGTTGCAAAGTTGGAAAATACCTGGATGCATTATTTGATATCATGTGTAAATAATGAAGTATGAATGTAAAAGACATGAAGCAAGGCCAAAATCCATGTTGATGAATACAGCATTGATATATCAGAAAAGTGGTAAATTAAAGCAGAACACCTACCTTTCCTACCTTCACTAAATATGTCATCCATCTTCTGTTTCACTCAGTAGTTGCTCTGAAATATCCTATTCATTTTCAAATCAAGCCATTTATTCTCTTTGGTTTCCTGTTTGTAAGACTGGTGGCTGCAATGCCTCCTATTTCGCAAACCACTGGTCTTGGCACATCTCTTCTGTAGTTCTTTCCCCACTTGCAGTGGTGGGTGGACCAAAACTCTCAGACACCCTGAACATGTACAGGCCTAGTGTACCCACCCCATTCACTACAATTCCCTGTCGTTGATGGGAACTGTACTTTCCTCTCACTGCAGAGAGAGAGGAAAGGATATGATATAATCCCTGCTGTTACGCCTCCTCCTTGGCAGAGCAGATGCTGTTATCTTTTGAATTAGAGAGAGGAGGTCATGAAAATTGAATTAGACTTTTCTCCTTAATGGTACGGATTTTCACAATTTTATTAACCATATAGTGTTTTGTGTAGGGGGGTGTACTAATTGGTGATTTTTGTGCCTATGCCAGAGTTCTTCAATTTGTTGATTTTTGTCTGAGAACCAATCTTGGTCATCTGTCTATAACAGCATTACAGTTACTAAAATGTCCTCACCAAATGAATTGACTTATTTTTGCTCAGGCACCATCCCTCTATGTTGAGAATCCTTCATGTCTGCCACCTAATACCATCATAGATGTCCTGAAGTCTTTCAACTCTGCAATGAATAACTTATTGGGTCCAGCAGATGGAGCAGGCACAAACCAATAATGTATGCGCCCAGTGCCAACAATTTTGTATCTTCAGACAATGTTTATGAAGTTTCAATTCATGGGGCCATAACAAGAACACACCACAAGTAGGCACAATTCTAATTCAAGTATCAGTTTCAAGGCAAAGGGCACAGTAGATTTTGGTTCCATAAGGCCTTTTTGCCTGTCTGTACTCATTACATTACTCTCCGCTAGGTGCGTCTTTGGCTTTAGAGATGATAGTGCTAAGAGTATATTGTTGAATGGGTGTGAATTATCTAGTTACACACTTGCTTTTGTAAATAAAATGTTTGCATTATTTATGTTTCTAATTAAGCTAGCTACAATATGCTGTTAGAAAGCTAAACTTTTCCATCTGGACTATTAGATGACATACATATGTCACCCAAATAAAAATAAATTTGGCCATTTGGCTACTTGGCTGACTGAATGATTCTTTACATGTAGGAAATTAGGCAGAATATATTACCCCTGTATAGGGTATATTTTTTGTATTATAATGTTGTAAATCCATATAACATGCAAGATAATAACTATACAGTAATGCATGCTGTCTGCTTTTATATGCCAGTAGCTGCACTGTAAAGCACATTTTAGTGACTAATTGTATATTTGGTCTATGCATGACTGCTCAGAGCTAAACACTTTTCACTATTGCAAAGGAAAACAAATGTAGCATCTTCTCTGTAAAAAGAATTTCAAGTATTAAAGGAAATCCTCTGCCTTCAGTATAGTGATGCAGATGGGTCCCTTCTCACAGAGCAAACACATAAAAATTAGTAGTACTATTTCCATTGTTTGTATTGCTTGTGCAAATTACTCAAGGTAGCAAATTGCATTACTAAATGTACATTTTAAAGCTGAACCCAGGCTGATACACAAAATAAAAATCATAGCAATTTTGTATACATTAATACATTTCTAAATGGTATTTCTAAATTGGTATGAGCCTTTTGCAGTCTCTGTCCAACAGAGCTCAGACTCTGGAAGGAGAAGCAGCATACACAGCCAATCGGTTGTGATGCAGTGTACGGAGAAGGCTTATAGCGCAGAGGCTAATTTAACTGAAAAGCCATAAGCTTGACACTTGTGTTTTTTTTCATATTTGTGGTAATAAAGATAGAAAATGTACTGCACTTGTTATGTGTTGTAAGTTTTGTATTTCCCAAGGGTCCCTAGGCTGTGAGTCTGCTGGTGTGGGTTCTGGTTTCTAGGTTGCTTTCCACATGGTAGAACTTCTGCTTGTCATCTGGTTATTTAAGTAATGCATAGACAGGGACCAACCTTGTTGTGGCTGCCATCTTGTAAAAAAGGGATTTTCTGGCTATTTCTTCAAATGTCCTTAGTATAGTGATGTAGATGGGTCCCTTCTCTCACAGAAAACACATACAAATTATCAGGACTTTTTTCCATTGTTTATTCTGCTTGTGAAGGTTGCAGAGCCACTCAAGGTAGCAAGTTGCTTTACCAAATGTATATTTTAAAGTTGGGCCCATGGTGATACACAAATCATAGCAGCTTTGTATTATTAATACATTTCAAAATGTATTTATTTTAATATAATGTAAGCATCTGAAAATTACTTGGGTCATTGATAGCATTGCAAGGCCCAATTTCCACATTGCCACAATACATCTGTTTCGACTGCATGCTCTCAGGATTGCTATGCATTGCATATTCTCTGATTACACAACCTGGCACTACAGTGTGGTTTGGGCATAGATAGAGAGATGAGAGATATTCAGCCAGCAATAGTATTCTCGTTTTTGCAGAGTTTTGGTACTATGTGCCTTCACCATTTGAACTGCACAACATCAAATAGCTCAGATGGAGCTTGTCCTGTATATTTGACACACAAGCTGATTATAAAGCTACATAAGCTAAATACTGCGGAAACAGTTTAGAAATACAAATCTCTATACTTGTTGGAGTGTAAATGGTTGGTTTGACTGTAACTTACTTACAATCTTCAGGTTGTGGTTACAGTCTCAGAGTTCACCAAGAGAGTGATATTTAAACATATATCACATTATGACTTTGTCTCGGTTTGCACCCTTTAGATAGCTACAGCAATATGTACATTTGGTGGTAAATTGTTTTGAGAGTGCCTCCAGGCTTGGATGCAAAAATTCAGCTTGTGTGGTAATTATCTTTCTCTATGTAAAAAGTTGGTGTCACTGTGTAACAATAGCTGGTACCATAATTAGGTGCCTTACTGTACTATTTCTTTGTTCCATACAGGCTATATCTAACTGAATTAGTGATACACATTTGGAAGATATGGTGATATATGCAATTCTGTGAAATAATTCAATATTATAAACATGTTCAGGGCCCTGCATTGTGTTTTATTGCTTTTAATTATTTTTTTGTAGCAATAACATGTGATGTGTTGGTATGGTATATATGGTATTGTGGGTTTTGGTATTACTAGCCATGCATGTTATGGGGGTTGATTTACTAAAACTGAAGCTCTGGTGCAACTGTATATGGTAGCCAGTCAGCTTCTAACTTCAGCTTGGTAAACTAAACATTGACCAAAAAAAAACTGAAAGCTGATTGATTTCTCTGCAGAGCTGCACAAGATTTTGCACTCTCCGATTTGATTAAATCAACCCCATTATCTATTGTGAGAAGTGTTGAATTTAGATACCACGGTAGTTTTTCAGAGTTTATGATACACCCAAGATGGGTCAAAATTTTAGGGGGGATGTCAATATTATTGAAGCCAGCATGCTCTTGCTCGTCTGCCAGAGTCAGGTCAGAACAGTACAGTGGGTACAAAAATCTATCAAGACCTGAGAAGGTTTATTCAGAATACCTGGTTACTGCTTGTCAGGTGCTTTCCAGCAGTGGTTGTCCTAGTGTGTTATAAAGCAGCACCTGATGGGAAAATAAGACCTGAATTATAAAATGTATTTATGGCAAGTAAATGGTGCTTTTGTATTCAAAATACAATTCTGATTGTGTAGAGTTAAGGGCCATTTCACACATAGTGCAGTGACTGGCATTTTCTTCACTGGAAGAATGCTAGCACTAGGACACACAGAAAACAATTGTCTTCTGTGTGTCATATTCATACTGCAATGCAGCCCAGAGCTTCACTGCAGCAATGAAAATGCAGACATCCCATATCACTGTACAGTAGTGTAATGCACTGCACTGCTGTTCAGTAACATAAATGGAGTATCGCTTTTTTGCACTTCAAATATTTTCATCCAAAAAAGGAGCTGTGTAATGTGCTGAAACATACATCACACCACACTTTACCGTGGCTCACTGCAGTCAGAATGGGTAGCTGCTGCACATTAAAGAGATTGTTCCCAGGGAATGTTATGTTCCTGTCATGGTAATCCTATAGATATTTGGCAAAGGAATTTCAAAATGATACTTTCCCAATGTTGATGGGTTTTGAGTCAGTCAAGGTAACCCCATGACTGCACCATGGAAGTAAAAAAAAAGCTAGAACAAGACTATTTTGTTCTTTAGATAACTTTGATTTTTTTTTGTTACATTGTTGAAAAAGACTGTGTTCCTGTCATCACTGTTAACTAGGGATGAAATTTGGTTCAGGTTGGGTATGGGTTCAAGCTGAATCCAACTTGTTCAGGAAAATGACAAGCTAATGTGGTCGTTCAATGCCATAGCAGCCAATTACCAGTATTGCACTTTCTGGCCTTTTTAGGTCTGGCTTAGAATGAAAAATAAAGGGGAATTTGTTGTGCCAGCCTCCTCACTATAAAATGCAGGGTTCCAAGCAGCCAGTTGTCAGTGTGTATTGGAGTAAATAGGGAGAAGTGACAGTGTGTTTGCAGGGAAAGATAGTCACAGATATCACAGTGCTGTACAGTACATTTATATGCAGTATATTTGTATTTATTTTCTGCTAGGTTAAAACTTATCAGGCTGGAGTTTCATATTTTAGGGTTTAATTTTGGGGAGGTATATTTAAGATTAATTTTATTTCGCTAGGTTCTGCAGGTTGAACTTTTTATTGACAGAAGCAAAGCTGCCCTTTACACCATGTCACTGCATACGTGTGCATTAATGTTTTGAACACTAAGGGGTTGATTTACCAAACCTGGAGAGTGCAAAAGCTAGTGAAGCTCTGCATAGAAACCAATCAGCTTCCAGGTTTTATTGTAAAAGTTGAATGTAACCAGCTAAAGTTAGAAGCTGATTGGCTACCATGCACAGCTGCTCCAGATTTTGCACTCTCCGGTTTTAGTAAATTGACCCCTAAATCCACACATACTATATTGCCAAACGTATTGGGACACCCTTCCAAATATTTGGATTCAGGTATAAACAATATCAATGTGTGCTACAATATACCAAATAAATATATGTAATATTTAGTGAAAAAATTATTTTTAGAGTTGCTGCACCCACTGAAAAGTGATCCCACACTCCGAACAGTAATCCATAAAAAAAGTGTTGCGTTATTCAATAAGCATTCAAGATACTCAGTGCAAAAAAGTCCAAATTATAATAGAAAACATATAATAAGTATGTCCATAAAACATACATGATTCAAACGTACTTAAATGATCCAAACAAATACTGTGTACTTCACCCTCCACCAAGCTTAAGGATGGTCGCTCACCTGAGCACCAGGACCTACACTATATTGCCAAAAGTATTGGGACACCCCTCCAAATCATTGGATTCAGGTGTTCCAATCACCTCCATGGCCACAGGTGTAAAAAATCACGCACCTAGGCATGCAGACTGTTTCAAAAAAAAATTTGGGAATGGGTTGCTCTCAGGAGCTCAGTGAATTCAAGCGGGGCACCGTGATAGGTTGCCACTTGTGCAAAAAACCCATCCATGAAAATTCCTTGATACTAAATATTCCAACTGTTAGTGGTATTGTAACAAAATGGAAGCAACTGGGAACAACAACAACTCAGCTATGAAGTAGTAGGCCATGCAAAATACAGAGCAGAGTCAGCACATGCTGAAGTGCACAGTGCACCAGAAGTCACCAACTGTCTTCAGAGTCAATAGATAAAGACCTCAAAACTTCATGTGGCCTTCAGGTTAGCACAACAGTGTGTAGAGAGCTTCATGGAACGAGTTTCATGCAGTCATAAAGGCAGTCATAAAAACAAGGCAGTCATAAAAACAAATCTTGTGTTTTCATGCAATATCCACTTTAAACAGCCAGTGAACATGACAAGCACTTACCTTGTCACCTGAAACAACCAGATGAGAGCCAGCATATGGGACAAACTTTATTGTAAGGCTCTGTTTTCTTACTCAGACAGTGATGAATGTCTGCCTTACATACTTGCTTGTAGAAATGTTGAACATATGTCTGCATACAAAATGTAATAAGGAATTAGCATCTAACTGATCTATTTGCTCAGATAACCAGCTACAACATTTGTTTCTGTTTTGTTCTTTTATGGATCTCCAAGATTCAAGGAGAATAAATACAAGAATTAGTTGAATTTTGAATGTGCTTTAGATATTGTTTTGCATCCAGTTAAAGCAGGAAAGTTGATTATTGTAGGCCATTTTTTGCTTTAATTTGTGCTTATACATATGGCTTTATGAAGAGACAAATGGAGTTAAACTGGGGCATGTGTCATGCAGTTGCAAGGCAACCCTACACCTAATACCTCATATGTACCAGGATATAAATATTTATACTAAAGCATTACTGTAGTTTTATCTAACTTGTCTGTGTTTTTCAAAGGAAGTTTTTATTAGTGTTTTAGTATGAGAAATAATACATGTATTCACAACATCAAAAATATCATCAAACAATATGTGTCCACCCATGGTAAGGTGTTTCAACATCAAGACAATTGCCTGTTATGGGCTAAAAAAAAACAGTCAAGCGTGTCTTTAAAGCAATTGAAATGTCTATTTTTTTTTATTAAAACAACAAACATGTTATGCTTACCTGCTCTGTGCAATGGTTTTGCACAGAGCAGCCCTGAACCTCCTCTTCTGGGTTCCCCCACTGGCACTCCATAGACACACACAGTGCAGCTCGCCACCCAACCCACCAACCCCCCCCCCCCCCCTCGGTCCTTCCTTAATTGAGAGCAGTAGGATCCTGCTGCTGCTTGAGCTCCTGTGATAAGAGAAAGACAGAAAAGAAAAGACTGCGGCTGGGCACAGCGCTGGATCCCTGACAGGCTCAGGTAAGTGTCTGGAAGAGGGGGGGGGAGGGAAATAGTGGGATGTGTTTTACCTAAATGCAGAGAATGCATTAAGATAAAAAAACATCTTGCCTTTAGAACCACTTTAACCTCTTCCCGTCTGGTACATGCTGATAAACGGCTGGACGGGAGCGCTGTTGATACGCGGGGATGTTCCTAAACATCCCCCCACATCCATTGCCTGTGCGTGCTCCCTGGGAAGGTGCAGCACCGTGATCTGAGCCCACTCTGTCAACAGCAGAACACAGATTGCTGTATGGGACCTGTGAGGTCCTGATTCATGTGATCAGTGATAGGCCTATCAGTGATCACATGAACAGTAGTAAACAAGATGTCACTTCCTGACATCATTGTTCACTACTTGTGAATTCTGTGAATAATCAAAGGTCATATGGTACAAGGCTATTCACAACAGCCTTGAACCATGTGACAAGCTGTGACCAATCACAGCTCACACAGTATTTCTCAATGGCTGCAGGAACGGTAAGGGGAACTATACAATTGTTTGTGAGGTGGTTTGGGAATCTTACACGTGGACTTTTATCATTTTAAAGATTTTACATTTGGACTTTTATATATTTTTTTTTTAGATTTACTTCTTTGTTATGCATAAGTGAGTTATATGTTATGGGACTGCTATTTCCCTATTTATGTGATGCACCATGTATAGGTTACTAAGCTTTTAGATGTTTCACCAATGGTGTTGGGAAAATTGATTGAATTTAAAAGTGGTTTATGGAAGTCAATGAATTTGGTACTTATAGAAGAGTCAGGAAAATAGAATGGTGGCCTCCATAAGGCATCATATAAAAATGTACATATATTAGGTCATTATTTCTAAAAACATTGCTCAACATGACACGTGAAACCTTAACCGAAAAATTAAAAGTGACTTTTCAGTGATTAACAAAACCCGATTGCCTTGGAAATACACTATCACACTATATTGGATTAAATACAGAATATTGAAAAGGTCAAAGCAATGTAGTGCTTATTTTAATTCATGCAGCGTAGGACACATTAAATGTCTGAATTCGCATACTTGGCAATTACAACAAAAAGTACAATGTTTGTTACATGCATTATCACAAACTAGCTCACATTTCAATTCACAATTGCTAAAAGCGCATCATTTTAGCAATATTTGTTAATTAAGTATGCTACATGAGTACTAGGGAACATGTCAGGTTTCTTGGGTGAACACAATGCTTTGCACTTTGACATGTGTAATAAAACTTTTCTTGTACTTGAAGAAAATGATCTATGGAACTCACAATATTTTAAAATCTCACAAAGCTTTTTCATAAGATATCAATTTTGTTAATACCATATAATTAAAACATGTCAGTGCATAGCAAGTTGCAGTCTAAATTAATGACTATGTGAATTATTTTAATTAAATAACCAATTACAGAAAAATCATAAGCATGAGAGCTGACATTTAAATGAATGTCATTTAAATTGCTTCCGAACATTGTCTCATCTAGAACACTAATGTGGAATGAACTACCGTATCAACATAGATTATCATTTTAAAATACATTAAGTGATGCGATTGAAAAATATACAATCAATATATAAATAGCAAGAAATAATAAAGACAAAAAAGCATGAAACACAACTAACCCTACTTTGGAAATATTTGTGAAACAGTAATGCAGTGCAGGATTGCTTGTATTCTTAAAGGGTGTTCTCCCTGAATGTGAGAAATTGCCAAACATGCATTCCGGTATGAAACATTATTATAAAATAGTAAAATCATACACAACAAAATGTTTTTTAAATTGAAGCAAATATGTTGTTTAACATACATTTCTTCATAGATAGTAAATACCAATGCCTGAATTTCAAAATGATGGGGCAACTAATTTGTTTGCAGAGTCCCATAAACCATAGCAGACACTAGCAGGGTGTCAGAATGTATAAAAATATGGTGCATGTTCATGAAACCTTTCACATTTTTTTGTTTCTTCTTTAACAGTTTTATATTCATTTTTCAGGAAAATTGTCAAATATTTTTCATATGTCTGTATTACTATCTTTTTTGGTGTTTCATCTCAATATTGTGATCTTTAACAGGGAAAGTAACATCCAACTCTGTGTAGCTGTAGAGATTCTTTTTCTGAAGTGTCCTTGCATGAATTACATTTGTGTTTTAATTCAAATGTGTTTCATAGATCAGGGGAAAGAGCTGGGATCTGTTGTCAAAGGCTCTAATTGCAGCCCAACATTGAGGCCCAACTTGTGTGCATTGGGTCCTGATTGTGGATGTGGTTTGTGCCAAGCCTTGAAGCAAAAGGTGTTTCTAGGAAAGGATGGACAGAATGCCTAAATTAGCTTCCATTGCAAGAGTCAGTAAGGAGCACTATTATATACATTGTCATGGCAGAAGGAGAGTCTGAATCAAGCTGAAAAGAGCAAACCTGCCGATGGCAGGAGCTGAGGAGTACAGTAATGACACTAGACATACACTTATACTTGTTAAAAGATAGCAGTTACTAAGAAACCTCTCATCACACAAAATACTCCCTAGCCAACATAAAAGCAACAGTGACTGCAGCTTAGAAAAGCGTGTAATATCAAAATATTGCAATCTTGCTTTGTTAGTTACAGAGCAATCAATGGAGCACAATTGCAATGTAACAATCTGCTTGCAGATAAACATAGCTCATTTGCTGGAATGCTTAGACGTGCATACCCACTAGAACATATACAGTGTAGCATGGTTACACTGTAGCTACAAGTCTAGGTTCTGTCTTATCAAACATTCTAAAAGTTAAAGTTGGCATTCTCTTCAGCTCCCATATAGCTTCAACTGATATCAATCACCCCTTCTTCCTTGAAAAGGAGACTTCTGCAGTGTGAGCCAGACAAGTGCTTTTACAACTCAATAACTCTTTAGTTTCCTAAAGTATGGCACCACCTACATGAGGGGAAAAACTAACTACTGACCAAGTGGCAATTGATCAATGTAAAATTGGCCAGCATAAAATTGGCCAGCGTAAAATTGGTCAGCAGCAAGACAATATTATTGAGCAAGATTAGGCCTAAATCTACTAGACACAAAGAGCACAGATGGGGGTTTCACTACAAGAATTAGGATACTGCAGAAGATACAAAGATCTAAAACTTTCCAGCTGCAGTAGAGTTTTTATCACAGATATTAGGCCTAACTAGTGTATACCTGACTTTTATTGCTGTGGGCCTTGAAACATAAAAACATTTGTTAAAGATGGGACAGAAACTAAAACTGTCCTTTGACCTCAAATTGACTACAAAATATAATGAAAGACATAAACGCCTTCAATAAAAAGAATGAAAAAAGGGCAGCAAAGGGGTTGCTTGCCTGAAGAGGTAGCAGTCAGAATTAAAGTACAGCTTCCTGACTGACGCTAATCTCCCCCACATTTCCCTGTGGCAGCTTCCATACGCAGAAGCATGAGACGTAGTGGCACCGCTCGGAAGCTGAATGCCAAAGGAATCACCTCGCTTGCAATATAGGGGAGTGGTGCCCCAGTGTCAGTACATGGAGGAAGAAGAAAAGACACCCCTCTCACCTCCCGTACAGTCCTGTGTGTAGAGGATGGCCTCAGCCATTATGCTGGCCACACCCTCTGATTCATTTAGCCCCACCCACCGGGGGGGCTTGATCACAGAGGAGTCACTGTTACTGCTTTATGCCCCCCTACATTTAATACTGAGAGGGCTGGCTTATCCAAAAGCCCTCTTATTGGCCCTTCTAATCCTGCCATCCATGGTTCAGTGACCCTGCAGTACAATATGTTTCAAAGTTGTACAGGGGAATTCAGATATTAATTCCTCTCATCCCTATTTGCTATCAAACTTGACCTCACTTGTTCCGATCTTGTCAGTGCCCTACAATTTGGTACTGTGTTTTGGTCCTGTCTGAACAGCCAGCTGACATTATCTTGGCAATCCAGAGGAATACATTCTAATGTTGTCTGCAACGCAACATTGAAAGCATCAGCAACTCTAGAGAAGACTAGACACTAATAGAACCTGTGCCTCAGTGAAAACCTTTGCCACCTATTGGTGACACAGAGGAATAGCCTCATTGCATTGATCAGGCCATGAATCCGATGGAGGTTCCCCTTTTACAGCAGACTGCATAACAAAAGTTTTACTCTGTTTGCTCATACAAATCATTTATAGACTATTCTGGAAGCTACTGTACCCCTGCTCAGATGTCTCCATCTCCATATCCATATGGCAACGACTGCAGTGGCTCATCCTTATGGCACCAAGTCTGATGTTCCAGCTGCCAACACCATGAAAAATGGTCTACAGAAGATATAAAATTACATTTGTATATTTCTGAAATCCTCTGTTCATTACAGATGGGACTTGCTGTACTGCACCTACACCTTCTTCTTGTGGCCCTGTTTACATGTACTCAGAAATTTGCTGTGACTAGGCACATGGGGAAGGAGAGAAAGAGAAGCCAAGCCACCAATGATGTAGCAGGAGTTAGGCTGTCTCTTTGGATGCACATCTTCTCTAAATCAGCACAGCTTATAGTCCGGTACACACTGAAAGTGTGTTTTTCGTTCAGCAAAAAACTGACAGCTCAGGAGGAGCCACTGTACTAACTATATAATGTTACTACAGTAATCTCCCCTGCTGTGCTATTGTGTTTTGACAGGGCAGGACGGCCCCCCTGACAGAACACTCTGGTCAGCGCTCTCAGCCATTGGTTGAACGCACTGATTGGGATCCAATTGGCAGACCTTTTTCGCCCATGCCAAATGGCCGGTTTTTTCAGACTGGCTGCCATACACATGAGCCAATTGTCAGACGGTTTCTATTGAACTGGCCGGTGCTACCCAACATTCGGCTCATGTGTACTCGTGTGAACTAAACCTTCCTATTGGTTTCAGCCAAGGAAGCTGCCATCTAACCTCTGTTTAATCTTCAACTGCCATGATGCTGCACATGTGATCAAATATGACCCCAGCCATTTGATGGTTTGACAGTTTGGTTAACAGCACAAGCCAATGTGACAGTTAGCATTCCCGGCATAACTGTCTTTTGAAGCTATTCAATCAATGGGTTTAGGTCCACATTAAGGGCTAGTTCACACCAGATACAGTCCATTGCATTTTTTTTCTGCATCAAAAATGCATGCACATGTTTTCCATGTATTCAATGGCCCTAGTTCATACCATTGCAGTCAGTTCTAGTCAGTTTCCTGAGCAAAAAAGGAATACATGCTGCAGTTTTTCTGCACAGAACCATACTGTTTCCTCTGTATGAATGTAGGAAATTTGATCCCAAGTGACCCTTAAAGGGTCCGGTTTCCAATGGGTCCAGAGATTAAGAAAAATGAGGGAGGGCCCTCAGTGGTTCTAAAATGGTGGAGGATCAGGGGAGTGGAAGAACCCTAATTTATCAATCATTACAAGTGCATTTAAATTTTCACAAGGTGAGAGTTCTGTGAGCACTGAGGTAGTACAACCTATATGTTTGCAGCACCTTAAGAGATGGTGATGGTTATATGAGCACATGGAATTGTGAAGGAAGTAGATGTAATACTCCATCCACGTTCACCATTTATTTCAAATTGTACGAACTTTCTTTCATGGACTTGGTGTTTATATTTTTTTTTTCATTCTATTTATCTTATTTATGCACTTTGTATGTACATTTGATGTTTTTTTTCCCTACTAATTGGTTGATGATTTGGTATATATGCTCTTATTTGTTCTATTAATACTGGAACATAGAAAACTGCATCAAAACTGTGCCGGAACTGCGTGTGGTGTGAACTGTAAGCAAAAACGCATCCAGAGTGTGTTTGTATAGTGTAAACTGGCCCGAAAATAGGACCAGTGCATTTCTCATTGATCTGATCTTACTTGCTCAGATTGCCATTTTAAGCAATGACATGCAGTGAGGACTGACAGTTATGGGATATAACATGAGGTATAGCTTAGTGAATTAGGTATTTTGTTTAAACGAGTGGCAGCAGAGACTTAAAGTATCAGTTGCTAAGCAACCACAAGTTGCAAGCTCAGCATATTTTAATTCCATTTAGGATGGGACCTAGTCCCATTTTGGCTGTTTCAGGCATCTGTATGGAGGTTTAGAAAATCCTGCATTTCAGATGGGAAGGGTCTGTTGATTATAGATGCAGAGTGAGATTTTTCTGGGCTCTGCTGAAAAAGTATGCATGGAGTGTACTGTTAACTTATGTTTTTGGCGTGCTAGGGATTTATGGCAACAAATCAAAGGCCAATGCGAAACCAGAATATTGAGCTTTATATTCCTTTTAGGGCCCATCCACATTTGTCTATTCCTTTGCAATGCATTAGGACATATGAGTTAACATAGGGCAGCACAATGGCTAAATGGTTAGTACTTCCACCTGGCAGTACTAGGGTCGTTGGTTCAAATCCCAACCATGGCACCACCCACCTGGAGTTTGCATGTTCTCCCTGTGCCTGTGTGGGTTTCCTCCCACACTCCAAAGACATGCTGGTAGGTTAATTGGCTCCTGTTTAAATTGGCCCTAGTATGTATATGTATAAATGTGAGTTAGGGACTTTAGATTGTACGCCCCTTGAGGGTTAGGGACTGATGTGAATGTACAATATATATATATATGTAAAAGCACTGCGTAAATTGACGCCGCTATATAAGTACCTAAAATAAATAAATAACATACTTTTACCGCAATGCAAAAAATGTGTTTCAGCCTTTGATGCAATAGGAAGAAATGCAATGAAATTGTAGCTTTGAATACAGTTAAACCAGGATAACATGCAAACAAATATTTGTAATCTATCCAATAGGCACTTATGATCAATGAACAAGAAAAGTCAAACTCAATGACCTCTTGACCTTTCTCTTTGTTCCCAAATGTTATTCAAGCACCTTCCACAAGTAAACGATACAGTCCTTGATAACCAGACAGTGATCAGCAACTCAATTTACAATGTCTACTGACTTGTCACAACATAGAAATGATCTATTTCATTGTCAAACTTTGGTACTAGAAGGTAATTTTTGAAGGTGAATAAAAAGCACATACACGCAGCTGAACCATTTCTCTTGTTCAATAGTGTCAGAACTTCTCTAAACCTCTGAAATTCCTGATTGTCTTTTGCGACTGTCTGATGTTGAGTGCATCAAATCTAAGGAATGGCTATGCTTTGTTATTTTCATTGTTGCGAAAACAAAAAATGTACCTCTGATAAATTTTCTCTTTGATTACCCTGCCTTCAAAGGATTTAAACCACAGTGAAAGCCTTTGAAATCTTCAGAGCAGAAGAGACAAGAGTTTTTTTTTTTTTTTTTTTTTAACCGTGTGTATTGAAAAAACAGATGTCATAGGCTTTCATATTAAGACAGGGAAGAATGACTGCTAATTCCAACGCAAACAAAAGGAATGTATTCATTATAAATGAGAGAAGGAATAGGAAATGATATTGTTTACTTCTGCAGTAATTTAAATGAGATCAATAGTCAAGAAAATGCTTTTAACAAACAGACCGAAAAAATACATTCAGAAAAATTGTTACCTATGTTATGTCACTATTTTGACAAGAAAGCATACAGGCTGTTATGTTATTTGTGTATAAAATGAATGTTCTTTATTGTCAAGCATTTTTATGCGTTACTTTCTGGGTTCTAGTTGCAGACAGTTTATATGCTGTTTTCATTATGCACAGAACACTATAATACACCAGCATTAAAGCAAATATGCAGCTTGTTCTTAAATCTAATCAGCAGTCATTCTAGTGGGCCTTCCACAAGGAAACACCGCCCATAATGCTGGTTCTTCACAGAAACTGAAATGAGGCTTTGGGATGATAGTAAGGATTAATTGCATAGGGTCAGTTTAAATCATGCAAAATTATCTCTTAGTCAATCATGCAGGTGGGGTCAAAAGATCTGAACACCGTCTGAACACCACCAACAGGCTTCAAGGTTTTTTGTGGCATTGGAACAGTAAAAGGCTTCTGTCTGAAAACTCGACCATGCAGCTCATTTTTGTTCATGTATCGTCGTATTGTGCTCCTTGAAACAACCACACTATCTTTTTTCCAGAGCCTGTATTTCTCCTGATGTTACCTGTGGGTTTTTCTTTGTATCCTAAACAATTCTGGAAGTTGTGGCTGCAATCGTTCTTTATCTACCTGACCTTGGCCTGGTATGAAGAGATCTCTGAATTTTCAACTTCTTACTAAGTGATTGAACAGCACTGACTGGTATATCCAAGGCTTTGGATATATTTGTATATCCCTTTCCATTTTTATAAAGTTCTATTACCTTGTTTGCAGGTCTTTTGAAAGTTCTTTTCTGCTCCCTATGGTTCAGTATCTAGCCTGCTCAGTGCATGCACACTAATTTCAAATTTAAAAAGCCACAGTTGTGAAAAATTAACCTTTAATTGCCATTTTAACCTGTGTGTGTCACCTTATGTGTCTGTACTAAGGCCAAACATTCCAGGGTATGTCAATTTTTGATCAGGGCCATTTGGGTGATTTCTGTTATCATTATGATTTAAAAAGGAGCCAAACAGCTATGTGATAATAAATGGCTTCATATGATCACTATCCTTAAATATAAGGCAGTTTTTTGGTATGATCAGTCATATTTTTAATCTAAATGTCAAACTTTCACAGTTTCTGCTAGGGTATGCAAACTTTTGTGCAAATCTGTATGTACTTCCATCTTTCAGCATTAGCCACCAATGGAAAAAGTAAACAGAGATGACTCCATTTATACTTTTTGTCTTTACTTGGCTAGCAGCGGCAAGCACATACAAGTCATCAACTCCAGATAATGGTAGGCAGCTGTGCCTACTACTTTGTGTTCTTCTGCCCTGTCTGCTGAGCTCTTCTAGATGACAGGATAATGAGGTGGCATTGCAGCAAGCTGTTAATGACAGCTACATTGATCTTGCTTACAGTATCTCTGCTGCTTTCTAGAAGTGGCTAAAGAGACTATCTTTGAAATCCTGCAGGAGCTGTTAATTAAGGACCCATTCCTCCACACGTCCTGTTGAGGTCTGGCAGTCTGTACTGGACCAAGAGTACAAGTTGGTGGATTAAGCAGCTATGTGGCTAACAGAATGTTTTACACTTTTAGTGCTACTGCACCCAGCCAGAAAGGGAGGAAAAGCAGTTGTACACTCAGAGGCTCAAAGCACCTGTACATTTTATCAGCTCTGAAAACCTGGAAATGTTTTGTTTGCAGTAAGGGGTGTTGCCTGAATGTATCTTTCCCAAGAAGAACAAGACTGTCCCACCCAACAAGTAGAGCAATCCAGCATGGCCCCTGCAATTTTTTGTGCATCCTGGGATTAATATGAATGTAATTTGCAGCCCATCACTGTGGGTGATATTGTTACTACTGATCTAAGGGACACGGTAATGTATGTGACCTTAGTGCACCCTGAGCTGGTAAGACCTAAGGAATTTTTTCCCAGCAAGGCCAGGGCATTGAGATAATCATTCTGGCAGTATCCATGGCCTGTTATTACATAGACCGCGGGGGGGATGAGTGAGGGTAACAGACATCATCAACACTAATTTTGTTATTGGGTACCTGGGGCAACTGGTAGCATGGTGTGAGCCACGTTTAACCCCAAATGGCTCAAGTGGGGAATTCTGGGGAGGGTTGGGGAGTGAATGACATTGTGCCAGGACCTGGCCCTAGTGGATCTCCTGAGTACAAGCCTGGAATGGAACCTAAAATTATGAAGAATTCTGAAACTAATGATGTTATGTGTAATGTACTGTGTAATGATATGGGCAATACAGATGCTCAATCTGCTGTGGTATAGATCTGCATCGTTATTCAATCCCACTCAGTACTCTCTGTGGGAAGGGCCAATCCAACCAGGTTGTCATCTCTCTGGTAAATGTAAAAGATAGCTCTGAGTTCTCTGAGACTGTTATAGTTGACAACAGCCTAGAGCAGTGTTTCTCAACCTTCCTAATGCCGCGACCCTTTAATACAGTTCCTCATGTTGTGGTGACCCCCAAACATAAAATTATTTTCGTTGCTACTTCATAACTGTCATTTTGCAGTGGGAGGACTAGTGCCACATCATTGGTGTCAGTGGAAGGAGTAGTGCCACATCACTGATGTCAGTGGGATGAATAGTGCCCCATCGTTGGTGTCAGTGGGAGGAATAGTGCCACATCACTGATGTCAGTGGGAGGAATAGTGTCCCATTGTTGGTTTTAGTGGGAGGAATAGTGCCCCATCATTGGTATCAGTGGGAGGAATAGTGTCCCAGCATTGGTGTCTGTGGGAGGAATAGTGCCCCATCATTGGTGTCAGCGGGAGGAATAGTGCCCCATCATTGGTGTCTGTGGGAGGAAAAGTGCTCCTCATTGGAATCAGTGGGAGGAATAGTGCCCCATCATTGATGTCAGTGTGTGTGGGGGGGAGGGAATAGTGCCCCATCATTGGTGTCGGGGGAGGGGGGGAATAGTGCCCCATCATTGGTGTCAGTGGGAGGAGTAGTGCCACATCACTGATGTCTGTGGGAGCAATAGTGCCCCATCATTGATGTCTGTGGGAGGAATAGTGTCCCATCTTTGGTATCAGTGGGAGGAATAGTGCCACATCATTGGTGTCAGTGGGAGGAATAGTGCCCCTTCATTGGTATCAGTGGGAGGAATAGTGCCCCAACTTTGGTATCAGTGTGGGAGGAATAGTGCCCCATCATTGATGTCAGTGTGATGGGGGGGAATAGTGCCCCATCACTGGTGTCAGTGGGGGGGGGGGGATAGTGTCCCATCGTTGGTGTCAGTGGGGGGAGGAATAGTGCCCCATCCTTGGTGTCAGTGGGGGGAGGAATAGTGCCTCATCGTTGGTGTATGTGTGGGAGAAATAGTGCCCCATTATTGGTATTAGTGACACCAATGATGGGGCACTATTCCTCCCACTGACACCAATGATACTTACCTTGCTGACACCTGCTCCAGCCTGGGCTCGCTCCCTCCCTCTCCCATCTACAGCCAGCATACCTGGCTGCAGCAGCAAAATTTGCACGGTACAGACACTTACCGATCAGCTGTCTTCCTTCTCTGGCCGCTCTCCTCTTCACTTGCTCCAGCAGCTCCCTCACTCAATCTTCTTTGATCTACGCGCTGCCGCTCGGCTCCTCCTCTCCAAGCTCCACCTCCTCGCCGGTGATTGGCTACCTGTGTGCCTCTCCTGAGCTACAGTTCCGGTGGCCAATCACCGGCGAGGAGGCGGAGCTGTCGAGTGATCCCGGAAGTGTGGCCAGGTGACAGGGGCAGCATGTCATCCCGCCCACACATCGCCTGAGACGGATAGAGGAGTGGTGTCTCGGTTCCTAAGACCATCGGAAATATGTGTTTTCCGATGGTCTTAGGCGACCCCTGTGAAATGGTCATTCGACCCCCAAAGGGGTCGCGACCCACAGGTTGAGAACCGCTGGCCTAGAGGAACTTAGGGGTCTGGCTGACAGACCATTGACTTAGAACAAAGGATGAGCCTGTACGGAGAACAAGGCAGAATGTACAGAGTGGCCATCCCTTTTGAGCCATCTGACCAAGAGGTGGCAAGCATGTACTTGGCTATACACCACAAGTACCAGGAGCAGCAGACTGGGCTGTCAGAAGTGTTGAGTCCTACTGGAGTACCTTCACTACAGCCTGACCAACCTTAGCTGTCCACCATTTATTCACAGGAAGCCACAAACCTATTAGGAAGTCAACTTATAGAATCTTTCTAAAGGTTTAGACAAGAACATAAATTCATGAGTCACTGTTTTCACACAGGTCAGTTTTCACTGTTAGATGTTTACCCCCTCATTTATACCAGCTAAACAAACCCACTATGGGACAACCTATTGTGTCCTATGTTTAATTCCATAAACAATTGGCATCCATCAACACCCACACATTTCTTTTTATTAACTTTCTACCTAGGTGGTGATGTTAGGGGAACAAGATCATAGTTACTGCAAGGCCTTTAACCTTCCCCATGGTGGAGAAGTTGGTCAAGATGGGCAAGGTCACCATATTCAAGAATCATTAAGGCTTCATTGTCTTCAAGGAACCTTTTCACTCAGAAGTGGTTCAGTTTGTTACCAGGATCCTCACAGAGATTCAGCATGTTATGGTACTAGTTACAATTTGTAACACTTCCATTCCACTTACCTCCTGGAAAAGCAGTGGCTTATTGGCCCAAATCATGAATGTGATTGTCCCCAAAGTACAGAACAGTGATCTGGGATTTTTATCGTCATCATTACAGTATATGGAAAAAGTAAATATGACTCAGTAGTCAGCAGGAATGCACCAAGACTGGGCAGGAGAACAAATACTATCACTCCTACAGCTGACCACTGTGAAGCTGACACTCAGTTAGTGGCAATAAGGCAACTAGTGGAAAAGTGGTTCTCACAGGGTGGCCTTGACCTGGGCTCAGAGCCAATGCAAGGATTTTGTTTACACAGGCAAATATGCATTTCACTGCCCCCTATCCTGACACCCTAAGGCAGCTGCCTAAGCAGCCTTAGGGCAGGTTCACACCACATGCAGTCCTGTGTATTTTTAATCTGCATCACAAATGCATGGACAGTAGTTAACATGGATTCCAATTGCCCTAGTTCACAGCAGTGCAGTGATTTCCAGTGCAGTTAACTAAAGTAGAACATGCTGTATTTTTTTTGCATGGGACGCAACACATTAAAAAAAACTGGAATGCACATGCCCCTAACTGAGATGCAGAAAAGGAGGAGAAAAACCACACCAGAATGCATCAAAAATGCACCAGATTGAATCAAAAGTGAGCAAGCAGAAATGCATCTGGATCTCAAAAATATGGTGTGAACTGACCCTCATGCTGGCCCTAGCCCTGATAGACAGTGTGATGAGCTCTGTGTTACACATGTACTGATCCAATCACCAAAACTGGAGGAAGCTCAGTGACTGGAGAGTTCAGTAAACTCACATTGTAGAATGTGTATGTGATTATAAAATTTAATATTATAGAATAATAATAATTAGAATTACAAATTCCCTCCAGCTCTCGGTGGGATTCTATAATGAGATCATCCATTAGGCTAGGTTCACACTACGGTCTATGAGCTGTGTTTTGCATGGGCACAGCATCCCATTCATTTAAATGGGCTGCTGTGCCTCCTGAAACACAGAGAAAAGGTCCCTGCTACATTTTTTAAATTGCAGCCTGCACAAAAACTGTAGCAGCAACCACCCACACAGATGTGAACCTAGCCTTAAAATATTATAATCATGTCACTTTATCATTAAAATTGTTCAGGCACAATGTTTATGGAGCAATGTGATTCCTCCCCTCCATCTCTGCTGTCGCATGTTCATGACAGGTGTCCACAGGGCTTATGGTGTCATAAGCACATGCACCTATCCGCCATCACCATTTATCTCGTGCTCAGAGGACATGTACTGCCATTTTCTAGAATACAGTGATGAACCACTAATCAGCCAACAGAGCATAGGAACTGCTCTGTCCACCCAGCATGCCTGCCCATCTTTGATACTGGGGAGATCTAATCTCACTGACTCCACTAAACTAGATTAGCTAATCTCATTTATGATCAGATAGTTGCCTGTGATGCTGGCAGAGGGGAGGCAGCAGTTGTTGCCCCCCCCCCCCCTCAGGAATAGGTGGTATTGGTTCCAAGGTGGGATTGTTCCCTACTCCCCTGGGTGTCTGATTGTTGCCTTTACCTGACAGTCATAGTGTAGAACGCACTGCTTCAGGACCCACTCCTGCAGCTGCAGCCTCTTTTTCAGCTCCTTGCTGTCATACTCAATGGTGAATTTGCTTGGATGCCTTCTCTCTGGCTCCTAAGGGGTCTTACTGTGGTACTGGAAGTAGACCTAGGGGAAGGTGGGGTGGAGGCTGGAGCCTTGGCTTCTGAGGGCGGCCATTAGGGGAAGTGATCACACATTACCGATTGCTCCAAGAAAGAGGAATGGAGGTCAAGCTACTGGGCTGGGCGATTAAACGCAGGCAAAAGTGTCAGGAGCAGAGAGAGATCAGCAGAGACAAACATGTGTGTGCTGGAGTTCCCGCACTCCGTCAATCATTCCACAACAGTTTGAGCTCTCCCTGCTCTGAGTGGTCGGCTGTCTCTGATCATCACTTCCATCCCCTCACTTGGCTGCCCTGTCTACCCCAAGGTGGACTCTCTGCTTGTCTTAATCTCTTCTTCCTATCCTTAGGACTGATGCAAGAATTTTTGTCAACATAGGGCACAGGATAAGTGATGAGTTTACTGCCCATCCCTCATCCTGACACCCTAAGGCAGCTGCCTAAGCTGACTTATGCTGGCGCCAGCCCTACCTGTGCTGTAGCAATGGGATTTTACACAAGATACCCACAGGAGAGAACCCTACCATCCAGGAGAGGTATAAAAGAACACCTCCACACCTCTACAGTTAGTCAAACATATATTAGAACAGATGATGCAACAAGGGGTGATTGAAGAAAGTAAGAGCACATGAGCAATTCCAGTCCTTTTGGTTAGGAAGTAGAATGGCACTCTCTGCTCTACATTTGTGTGGACTTTAAACCTCTGAATACTGTTATCATTAGGGGTGCCTATCTTCTTCCAGAGATCACTTGTCTTCATAGGACAGGTTATTTTTTTCTCCACTGTCACATACTAACTGTGAAGCTCGAGATGTCGAAGGTGTCCTCTTGTGCAATTCCCATCCAAGCACCCCTGGTAGTGGAGACAGGGACTGCTAGGGCAGTGGAAGGGTGCAGGTGCCAGGAAGCTGTTGTAGTGGGCTGAATCTTGGCTGCACAGGAATCCTTCCAGTGGTAGTATTGAGGCTGGTCACAAGCCTTATTCAGCAGCAGCAGCCAGGAAGACAGGTGTAGGGTCAGGACCAAATTCAAGGTCTGAAACAAGCAGAAGTCAGTAATGTGCTGGCAGTGAGGTACCAAGTCAAGTTGCAGAGACGTAGTCAGAAATCCTAGCAGAGGTCGGTAACACAAAAGAGCAGCAGACATAACAGGTAGAAGAGATCCAAGAGAGGTGTCAGGCGAAGCCCATATGAGCTAATGCTTGTCCGTGTGCGCATTCTAGTCCTTTCCCTTTCCTGTTAGGCTTCTATGTACATGATCCTGTATATGTGCGTAAGAATGAGTACTTGCTGCACATAAATGAGCATCTGCTGTACGAGATTCCTGACATCCACACTCAATCTTGATAGAGGTATTGCCACATTTCTGTCTCTGTGATGGACTGGTCAAAGACTGCTTTCATTACCTCTACAGTATGGGGTTTTGGGCCAAACAGCGTGCCCTCAACATGTCAGAGGATGATGAAACACTGCCTTGGAAATATGAACATGGATGGTATCCTAATCTATCTAGACAGTGTAGTGGTGTTTTCTGCCACATTCAAGGAGCATCTTACATACAGTACATAGATCCTGTGCTGCCCCCTCTGCAAAAGTATGGGTTTAGGATCAAACTTAAGAAGTGCTATCTATTCAAGCACATGACTAAGTTCCTAAGTCATGTAAAAACCAGACAAGGCATACTCCTGAATCCTGAGAAAGTAAAGGCCATACAGAAGTTGAGGAATCCAACAACCATGCTCAAAAGTAATGAGTTTTCTACTGCTGGAAGAATGCTATCATCAAGGTCTATGCCTATCACTCTGTCTAATTTCAAAATCTCCCACACAGAGTAAGCCAGAAGAAGGGCCACATGCATTTGGAACAGGAACCAAATTATTAGGAGGTGTTTGACTTCTCTGAAGCAGTAGCTGACTTCTTTCTTCCAATGCAGCTAGGAACCTATGGGTCAGGCCTGAGGGACCTTACTCATGCAAATACAAAGCAGGCAGCAGATGGTCATAGTCCATGCCAGTCAAAGCCTATACTGAGAGGAACCCCATAAACTACAGCTCCTTCAACCTGGAGCTGTTGGCATTGGTGTGGTCAGTCCCTGAATGTATTGCTGCGTGCTTGACAGAAGCCTAATTCAAGGTCTGAATTGATAACAAAATGTCTGTGCTCTCCAAACAGCTAAACGTGGGAAGCCCACCCAGCAAGGTTGGAATTATCTCTGCTTTATTAGAAACAGTAACAAGGTGGAAGATACCCTGTCAGGATACCAATTAAACAGGCCTCAGTGAGAAGTGGATGAAGAACTGAGGAGATAGAAATACTTAGCTTTACTGGACAAATGCCTACGTGCAGGCATCAGGCGATTCTTATCCATCCACTGGAAGAGACACAAAAAGAGGATCAAGTCTTTGCCCAATAGAAACAAAATGGTTACAGCAGTGGCCTAGTCACGGGGTAAAATCAAAGCTATTATGAGAAACCAACAAAGTGCTGAGTTAGTGATATCACCCCATCTTGAGGAATGGTATAATGTAGCGCAAAATAATGTTCCCATGTGACTCATCATTGTACTCATCTGCCCAATTTAAAGTATTAAAGCAGAACTCCAGGCAAAAATGTCTTTACATGTTTTTGTTGCTGATTTCCTTCCTTCACCAAATATGTCATCCATCTTCTGGTTCACTTAGTAGTTGCTCTGAAATAGCCTATTAATTTTCAAATCAAACCCTTAATTCTCTTTGGTTTCCTGTTTGTAAGACCAATGGCTGCTATGGCTCCCATTCCTCCAGCAACTGGTCTTGGCTTGGCCCATACCTTCTGTAGTTCTTTCTCCAGGAAGCAGTGATATAATTCAACCCCACTTGTAGTGATGGGTGGACCAAGACTCATTCAACATGAACAGGGCTAGTGTACCCGCCCACAATTCCCTATGGTTGATTGGAAAGGTAGTTTCCTTTTACTGCATAGAAAGAGGAGAGGATATGATGTAATCATTGCTGTTGCACCTCCTCCTTGGCAGAGCAGATGCTGTTATCTTTTGAATTAAAAAGATTAGGTCATGAAAATTTGATTAGACTTTTCTCCTAAATGATAAGAATTTTTAAAATTGTATTAACTGTTTAGTGTTTTGTGTAGGGGGGTGTACTAATGGCTTTTTTTTTTGCCTATTGAGGAATTCTTTAACCATCAACTTTCTAAGACTCAGCATGTCAGAAGATGAATACCATCATGTTCTGGTTGTGGTGGACCACTTTACCACGTTTGAATTTGTAACAGAAAACAAAGGAAATGATAGAGAAACAAAGAAAATGGACCCACTACTTAGCCAAAGTGGTCTCACCCTACTATGTTATGTTTGGCCATGGTTTTAGAAAGTGAGGTTACTGAATTTCCAGTGTGCTCCCACCAACAGGATAAAACAATACTCCACAAACTGTAAAGTTTTTCTCACTTTTTATTTAATTTTGTACTTTTGAAACGTTAACTTCTGAACATTTGTTTGAGATATTAGATATAAAAATGCATGCATTGGCCTTCTGAAACAAAGAAATCACAACTCCTACAGAGTTTGCTGTATTGTGTCCGTGTCAGTGGGTGTCTGCTATTTTAGGTCGGTTGTAACCTGTGTCCAGATTGAGGAACTTTGGGGTTCTCACTATAATTTGCCCTTACCTGGTTGATTTGTGAAGATGTGCAATGGATGGTCATACCATGCACATTGTCCAGCCTCCCTTATGCCTGTACCCTCTGTACATCATGACACCTAGTGATACATTTTAAGAATAATATGATATCTCCAGGATTGTCAGATTTTTTTAAAAACTGACAGATGATCCTTAAGGATATGCATGTAATTTTGTTTTCAGTTTTTGGGACTGAAAAATTAATTTTTTAGTGTTCTAGCCAAAAGGTTTTTCTGGCACAGAATATCACGTATAATTTATTTGACCAATAATAATCTACTACTAGGTAAATATTAAATAATGGTCAGACATGTTTGATGTGTCCTGTATTGGATTACATACTGTGCATAAGCATAGCTTTGAACATGGATTGGTGTCTTTTAGGGTAGATCCAGACATGCGACTAAATCTCCTTTTCCTCTGAAGCCCCCTCCGCGTTCGGATCACGCTTTAGAGGCTACTGATAGATGGTGAGGAAGTGATGTGACGCCTCCCCACACCCTGCTTAAACCCCATTTTTTCCAACAAATGCATCAAAACTGCGTGTATTGCACAAGGTTATATGCAGCACTACCTTTTTAGCATGACTGTGTAGCAGGCTTGCTAGTCACAGATCACTACATGCTGTGTGAACCTTGCCACAGGAACAAAATGAAGCATTGCAGCTATGATGTGTAAACACCTCCAGCCACTGCCTATTTCAGCCTAAGGGGGGGCAGTTGGTGGGTGGAAAAAACATGGCTCAACAGCGCATTTTTGCTGCCCCTCCCCAACTGCAAATCTAAACAACACTTTATGATGTCAATAGGTAGAGCAGACCAATGTCAACTACACTCTCCAACCACTTTATTATGTACACCTTGCTAGTGCCAAGAAACTACCCCCCACACCATTACACCACCATCATCAGTCTGAACTGTTGATACAAGGCAGGATGGATCCATGATTTCATCTTGTTTATGCCAAACTCTGACCCTACCATCTGAATGTCGCAGCTGAAATCGATTGCCCATTCTCCTCTGACCTCTGAAATCAACAAGGCATTTGCGTCCACACCACTGCCTCTCACTGGATATTTTCTCTTTTTGAGACCATTCTCTGTAAATCTTAGAGATGGTTGTTCATGAAAATCCCAGTAGAAAAGCAGTTTTTGAAATACTTAGACTAGCCCGTCTGGCACTAACAACCATGCCACATTCAAAGTCACTTAAATCCCTTTCTTCCCCATGCTTGGCTTGTACTTCAGCAAGTCATCTTCACTATGTCTAGATGCCTAAATGCATTGAGTTGCTGCCATATGATTGGCTGATTAGCAATTTGGGTTACGAAGCAATTGAGCAGGTGTACCTAATAAAGTGACCAGTGAATTACAAATTTCAAGTAGTGTAGACTTTTGCTACTATACTTGTTTCCATAGTATTTAATCTGCATTGCTATCATATATAGTAGATCTCTCAGTAAAGAGTACCTGTCACTGCCCGTGCTATCACAAGGGATGATAGCATTGCTATTAGTGGATGCAGTAATAACCCTCCGATTGGTGTTAGTGGACACAATAATAGCTTCCAGCACTGGTGTCTGTGGACACAATAATAACTCCAAGCATTGTTGTCAGTGAAAGAAATACTAACCCCAGCATTTGTATCAGTGGCTACAATATTAACACTCAACATTGGTGTCAGTAGATGCAATAACTCCTGGCACTGGTGTCAGTGAATGCAATAATAACACTCAGTATTGGTGTCCATGGATGTAAAAGTAACACCCTGCATAGGTGACAAAAAATATATGAATAACACCCAGTACTGGTATCAGTGGCCACAATATCAACACCCAGCTGTAGTGTCAGTAAATCCAATAAAAACACCAAGCATTGGTGATAGTGGTTGCAATGATTTCCCCCGAGCAGAGAGCATTCCAGCACCTCACTGCCACCCTGCCAAATGCCAAGAGTTCTGGAACCTGCGGGACAACCAAAGATCCAGGATTCTTGCCAACTTTGTTATCTATCTATCTATCTATCTATCATTATTATTATTATTATTATTATAATACAGGATTTATATAGCGCCAACAGTTTGCGCAGCGCTTTACAATATAAGGGAGACAGTACAATTACAATACATTTCAGTACAGAAGGAATAGGAGGGCCCTGCTCGTGGAGCTTACAATCTAAAGGAAGGGGGAAGTGATACAAAAGGTGATAACAGCGGGGGATGATCTGGTGGAGGTGATTCAAGTACAGTTCTTAGGTGGAGGTGGGGTAGGCTTCCCTGAAGAAGTGAGTTTTCAAAGATCGCCTAAAGGCAGACAGGGTGGGGGCTGACCGGACATGCTGTGGTAGGGAGTTCCAGAGGATGGGCGAGCATGGGAGGAGGTGATGAGGGAGCTAGAGAGGTGGATATCATGGGAGGAGCGGAGTGGGCGATTTGGGCGGTATCTGTGGATGCGTTTGGCAATGCAGCTAGGGGCAGTGTTGTGGATGGCTTTGTAAGCTGTGGTTAGTATTTTGAATTTTATACGTTGGGTTAGTGGAAGCCAGTGGAGGGATTGGCAGAGAGAGGCAGCAGTCGCTGATTGGTTGGTAAGGTGTATGAGTTTAGCAGCAGCATTCATAATAGACTGAAGGGGGGATAGCCTATGTAACGGTAGACCAGTGAGGAGGGAGTTGCAGTAATCAAGGCAAGATATAACCAAGGCGTGGATGAGTTGTTTTGTGGTGTCATTGGTCAGGAAGGGGAGGATTTTGGAAATGTTCCGGAGGTTGAGGCGACAGAATTTAGCCAGTGAGTGGATGTGGGGCCCAAAGGAGAGGTAAGAGTCTAGGATTATGCCTAGCACCTTGGCATGAGGGGAATGACCAATGGTTGTGCTGTTGATCTTAATGGTAAAGTCATGAGTGGGGGATCGAGGAGGAGGAAATATTACAAGCTCAGTTTTTGAAAGATTGAGTTTAAGGTAGTGATGTGACATCCATGCTGATATGTCGCTTAGTAGATTTGTGATACGTGAGGAGATTGAGGGGGTGAGCTGGGGAGAGGAGAGATAGATTTGGGTGTCATCAGCATAGAGGTGGTATTGGAAGGCATGGGAGGTTATCAGTTGGCCCAGGGAGGAGGTATAGAGAGAGAAACGGAGGGGCCAAAGAACAGAACCTTGGGGTACCCCAACAGAAAGAGGAAGCGGAGGAGGAGGAGAAAGGTAAGAGGAGAACCAGGAGAGAGCAGGGTCACGGAGGCCGATGGAGTGGAGTTTACTGAGGAGGAGCGGGTGGTCGACTGTGTCAAAGGCAGCGGAAAGGTCAAGGAGTATCAGTATGGAGTAATGGCCGTTGGTTTTAGCTACCTGTCTATCTATCTATCTATCTATCTATCTATCTATCTATCTATCTATCTGTCTGTCTGTCTGTCTGTCTGTCTGTCTGTCTGTCTGTCTATCTATCTATCACCCTATCTATTTATTATTAATTAACTTAATGCATTTAGTTTGTAGCTCTAAACATGTATTTCCTGCAAAAATGTATACAAGAATAGTCATTTAATGTAGGACGTATGAAAAAAATGTGGTATTCAAAGATTTAGTTAGGATAGAGATATATACAGTGCATAAAAAAACATTCAGAATGGAATCTGAATTATAATGCAGAGAGTGAATGTCAAATGTCTTAGTTTTCAAATGACTGACTTGGCAACACAAATCCATATTTTACACTCCAATTCATATCTGACAATAGCTGAATTAGTAAAGCTGAATGAGTGTGAGTAATGCACACCAATGGGGCCTGGCTGAGCTTGGGCCTGATGTTACTCATTCGTCCAATCTACCTGACAGCAGTGAAAGTAGATTCTTGCAGAACTCTAGCCTCACCTCATCTATACTATAGACAAATCTCAGTTTATTCAGACGTGACAATAGTAAACTAAACAAAAATCATGTGAATATACTTTTATACTGTCCAAAATTAAAAAAGAAATTAAGTTTACATGTTCTAAGAGTGCTAAAACATATTTATGTAATGATTGTTAAGCCACAGTGCAATTAATCTGGTTGTTCATTTTATATATATATATTCATTAAATTATTCATTAAAAAAATATTCATTAAAAAATCTACTCTGTTTATGTGAATTACTCTATATACTAATGCTTTTCTGATTTCAGCAGCCAGGATGCAGAGTGGGCATAGATTGCATCCTGTGTTGGCAGACAACTGGCTGGACCATTGTTGCCTATATTAAAAACTTCCTCCAAATTACCTTTTATCTTCCTCAAAGAACTACTGTAGTTTACTTGGTCCCTTTGTTTCAAATGAAAATGTAAACAAAAGTCCATTTTAATGCTTGTTACAACTGGAAAAATTCTTTCGGCATTAATTAGTCCATTTCAATTTACAGGAAATGGATGTGGAGGGGAAAAATTAAAGAAAACCAACAAATACAATGGCAAAAACACTGCCATCTGTTTACAGATCTAGGTCAGTACTTTGGGTGAATAAAGTTACTTCTATGGGAGCGGAGTGTTTCCAAGACCAGTGCTGCACGGTTGCTTAGAAATACAAGTTGTTTGAAGCCTTCTGGCAGCCTCAGAGCTTCTTTGTCACTGCTGTGGATCAGCTGATCACCAGAGATACAAGAAGGGTCCAGGTTTGTCTTGCCAGCATACCAAGGGTCCACCACAAAAGAGGACTGTGGGACATTTTTTACTAGAAAAAGCACTTGAAGCGAAGGAAAAACTTTTTCACATTCTTTTTTTGCTGTGAATCTATCATATTCTTAGCTGGCTGTCAGTCCTCGCTTATTTTCAAAAATTCCAGCTATGGGCTGTCATGTTGATTTTGAATTGACTAACAACTGAGCCACTTCCCTGGGATATGAATGCAGGCAGTGAAGTTCGAAATGTCTTGAATTTCCACCCTGATTATAGTTTCAATTTCACAAATCACTAGATGATGAAGGAATGATGGAAGCCCCAGAGACTGCACCACAAGAAAGTAGTCATAGCTACAATATTTCTGTTCTCACTGCTTCCCTTTAAATTCCAATGAGAAGAGGTTTTCCTTACTTCCTTGCAGACAGATAAAAATCCATGTAATGTGACACTTTACTTTGACCATACAGGGCAGTATCTTCATTAACCTCTCCCCTCCCAAGCATTATACACTCACCGGCCACTTTATCAGGTACACCTTGCTAGTGCCAAGAAGATATCCTCTACACCATTACACCACCACTACTACTGGCTTGAATCATTGATACAAGGCAGGATGGATCCATGCTTTCATGTTTTTTTACACCAAATTCTGACCCTACCACCTGAATATCACAGCAGCCAGTCTGCCCATTCTCCTCTGACATCAACAAGGCATTTTTGTCCACACAACTGCAGCTCACTAGATAGTTTCTCTTTTTCTGACCATTCTCTTCAAACCCTAGAGATGGTTGTGCATGAAAATCCCAGTAAATTAGCAGTTTTTTAAATACTCAGACCAACCCGTCTGCACCAACAGCCATGCCACTTTCACAAATCCCCTTTCTTCCCCATTCTGATGCTCGGTTTGAACTTCAGCAAGTTGTCTTCACCACGTCTAGATGCCTAAATGCATTAAGTTGCTATCATGTGATTGGCTGATTAGCAATTTGTGTTACCAAGCAATTTAACAGGTATACCTAGTAAAGTGGCCAGTGAGTGTATACTCTTCTATTTCTTCGGTCTCCCTCTGCTCCATTCAGTCATTGGAAGTGAGGACACAAATGCTGTGCATAATCTCCAGACCAACTTGTTAGAGTTTACACATGGCTTAGGACTCCCTGCCTACCTTCATGTGACAGTGTTGGGTCAGTCACCAGGCATTATGTTTACTTTCTTTTTTCAACTTCCAAGCAGCATACATTTTTTGTTTTCCCACTGCTCTGTTCGACTGTTGGGAGCAAGGAAACAAAGCACTGTGTAAGCTGATGTGTTGGAGCTTACACAGGGTGGAGGATAGAGGATTTGTCAGCCACCAGGTACCAAAGACACCATGTGGGAGAACGTGTCACAGGAAAAAGTCACATGATTCTCCATATTCAGAAATAAGCTTTTTTTTTTTTTGCTCCTGGCACCTGAACAGAATAGCAGAGGAGGAAAGGAAAGAAAAGGGTCACTCTAATAACTCTAAATGTTAGAAAAAAAAAGTAATATTGTGTATTTTAAATTTAATGTCAATAGATTTAAAAATAAATATACAATTAGATGTTTTTATTAAAATTACAATATTTTATAAACATGAAAAAAAGAATTAAAATTAGCCAAAATAAGTCACCTAAGTCAGGAAAAATCATTCTGTGAACTAAATTGTAAAATGTAAGCCTCAGTCAATGAAATCAGAAAAAGATACTTCAATTTTGCATATTATAACTAATATTTTAACTGATATGCATAAGGATTAGGTATTCCTTCTAGCAATAAAGTAATAAATGAATTTGCAGATCTGATTGCTCATTTAGAAGATATTTATAGCATATAACAAAAAGAAAACGTCTGTAAATTTAAAAGCCTGCTATGTCTGATATGGAGAAATGGAAGATTTTTTCCTCCAGCAGATAAGGAGGCAGGCTACTAATGTCTTTAGAGATCATTCTGCAGCTGATATAAAAATAGCTGTAAATTATTTGTAATACCATCTGGGCTTATATAGAGATAGTAACTCAAATAAACACACTGTGCACTGCCTTGAATAAATCACAGCAATTTTAAAATTAGTTTGGTATTTGAAGGGGAGCCAATCTAGTTCCCTTAACAATTGCATGGACTGCCTAGTCAGCATAGCATGAGTCAAAATCCTGGCAGTTAGCCTTCTGAAAAGTGTTGGATTCTGTGAAGAGTTTTCTCAGGAAGGCTATAAATCCGGGCATCTCCATCATAAAGCTCTAACCAAGTTGTTAAAAACATGACTTACAGTTCAACAGAAGTCGCTGCTACCAGTGGATGAAATGTTGGCAGAGATCCATAAAATGTTTGAAGAACAAAACACGACTTCCTGTGACATTGTGAAACTTCAACACATTGAAAGGTAATGGAAACATGTACATCTGCTAGGTAAAAGATTCTTACAGAATTAATCTTCTAATTTACCAAAAGCTGAACTCTAGGGAGATATAAAAAAAACAATTAATGTAGTTGTGTATTCTTTGAAAAATAATTCAATGCATTTTTACATACAGCTAGCATTGTTTTGATATGTATTAGCCTCTCTGTATTTAAAGCACAACAGTGCTCGGGTGGGACTAGGTGCCAGTCAGGTTCTACTACATGCACATGTGCTGACATTAAAGAATACGTAAACAAGACATTTCATATTCCTTTACTGTACATTCAGAAGGCTTTTGGGCAGGAAGGAGAAATTATTGAATTTCTTAAAGTGGTTGTAAAGGCTCAAAGTTTTTTACCTTCATGCATTCTATATTTGAAATTAAAATAATCTTCTGTGCACAGCAGCAGACCCCAGCTCCCCCAATACCTACCTGAGCCTCATCTCGACCCAGCAATATGCACGAGAGCCTCGGCTGTCCCAGCTCTCTCCCTCATTGGCTGAGACCACAGATAGAGCCATTGACTCGGCTGAGCCGTGGCTGTGTGTGAAAGCAAACACAGAGCAGCAGTTCAGGAGCAAGTCTACTCAGGTGCCCCCATAGCAAGCTGCTTGCTGTGAAGGGACTTGGCAGGAGGGAGGGGCCAGGAACATCAGTGGGAGGCATGGGAAGAGGAGGATCGGGGCTGCTCTGTGCAAAACCACTGCACAGAGCAGATAAGTTTGACATGTTTGTTATTTAAAAAAAATATGCCTTTACAATCACTTTAAAGTGCATGCAAAAATAAAAAAATAGTTTTCAATAGAGGAGGTAAAGTTCTACAAACTCGGCTTTGTTTTGTTTACTGTTTATGTCCTAAAGTAGAAATATAATTTTACTTTCTGTCCTGGAGGCAATTGTCAGGAGCCATTTGGCAGTCACCAGAGAGGTTATGCTCATTTTCTTGTACATGTATATAGACGTACACGTTTTCAGGCTTGCACAACATGCGTATGGAGGCAAGGGCACCTCCACCACGTATTCTGGTGTCAGGAATGGGCTCGCCACTGGTGGTGGGACTCACCTGCCTTGTAGGCTGCAGTACCAGTGCTGGCCAGCGGGTGCTCTCAGCAGCCAGAATCTCACTCCTGCAGTCAAGCCATCACCTGAGGCTGATTGCAGGAGGTGTATTTAGGCAGGACCAGGCCTGCAATCAGTGCCTTTGTGTATTGTTCCCATGAGCCCGTGTGCCTGAACCTGATCTTGTCATCTGTCTGTCTGCCTTCCTGATCCCTCTGCCTGACTCATGAAATTGATAGAACTCTGCCTGCACCGACCTCGGCCATTCCTGACCACTCTCCTGCCTACTCCTCTGGTACCTTGTCTGCCTGATTGTTCCTGACCCGGCCCGTCTGACTACGCTCTGCCTGCTCCTTTGTACCTTGTCTGCCCAATGGTTCCTGACCCGGCCTGCCTGACCACTCCACCTCACCAGCCCTGACTACTCTTGTCTGTGTGCTTGTACTTTCCGGTATCAGTTGGAGGTTTGGTTTTGTTTATATTGTGCGTTTATATTTTTGTATAGCCTCTAATAAATTATATTGTTTACACCATACTTGAGCCTGCGTTTCCCTGTGTTAGCCCACACACCTCTGGTCATACCTGGAGCCCTGACATCTGGTGTCTAGTGGACTATTTAAACCTGAGGCCTGCATGATATCTTTGTTGGCTGCTGTTTAAGCTTATTACGGTTATCTGTGTTCATGAAATCTGCTTACTCTGCTCCTGACCTGGGTATGTCTGACTCTTCTCTGAATTACCTTTGCCTGCTCATGTCTCCTACTCATCCATGTTACAAACCTTGCCCTGGAGTCTCTACCTTCCAATTCTATACTTCATTGCCAGCACCCTGCCAAGCCTTGCTTGTTTCTGACTGGGACTCTGTTTGTGATTTGATACCCACCCCCTAGCTGTTACTGAATTTGGCTTGTGACCTGACTCCACACTTCTCCTTTGTAAGCGTGTACCGGGGTGGGCTCCCCAGGATACAGTGAAGTCACGAACGAGAAAAGCAACCCCAACCCCAGCTTTTGCCACAACAGAATTTTACTTAGATGTGGCAAATAAACAACCACAAATGCTGAGAACGTACAATAAATTTACATACACCCAGCCCAAAGGCTGAGACCCTTGTGCTGCAAACCACGGCGCCTCCTGATGGATGAAAGTAGAAGGTGTAGTAATTTACCTACTGGCGGGCACAACTAAGCTGCCACACCTTACCCGTTATTACCCTAAAAGAGCAAGAATCAGTGTATGGGTGTACGGTATGGGCTAGCCTGCGGTGCAGCACAACAGCTTACAATCTTACACAAATCTACAGTATTCCCCCTCCCATAACTGGTCCTGTAGCATGTGCCTGAGTATTCCTTCTGAGCAAAACACCAGTCTGGCTTGAGTTTGTGGAATGTTATCAGCTCTCCAATGTGAAATGTCACTTTAAGTTATGGAGTCCTTCCAATGATCAGTAATAACATCAGTAATAGTAGTAACACTTGTGGCCTGACACAAACAGAGACCCTAACTAACTAACTATAGGCCTGGTCTCAGTCTCTAGGCGCCAACACTGAAATGAGGTGCGTGCACGATCTTACCAAGCTGGGTCTGCTTTGCATCCTCTGGTGACTCTGAACAGAACAAATGTCTCTCCAACAAGCATGCGGTATCACAGTGTATGTTGCTTTGTTCCTCTGCTCTCATCAGCATACCTGGCAGCAATCTTCCTTTCTCTGAACAGGATCAGGGTCTTGGACATGATCAGCTTCACTTAGCTGCAGCTCTGGTTACTGAGGGATGCTCTCACACCTGGATGCCATCAGATTTTCTGCTCACACAGCTCCTGCATTCACCATCCTCCAAACATGGCTGCTCTCTCTCCTTCCTGTTCTCTAAACTCTGTGTGAAAAACCCCACCTCTTCATGAATATAGAAATATCTATGCAGCCTGAGGCTGTGTTGGGAAAACAGTGGCATCTTGTGGCTAAACCGCAGAATGTCAGTCCCGAACATTTAATTTGTTCCACACAATAATTTACGCCACATAAACAGTGTTCAAACAATGAGAGCTGTTTCCCCATCTCACACCTTTTCAGACATCAGTACTTTTCAATTCAAGTTTTCTGGTCTATCTTCCTGGAACCTGCGCCCTTCTACTGTCCTAGCAGTCTCCACTTCCAGGGGTGCTCAACAGAAATTGTGCAAGAGGCCACCCTTATCATCTCTAGCTCCTCATACAGGTACATGACAACAACTGTAATATTTTTGGATTTCCCATCTCTTCCTGTCCCACGGACAATGGTCACCAGAATAAAAAGAGAGTGTGCCCCACCCCAGAAAAATCACAGACAGCAATAAAAGCCCAACAGAGGTTCTCATCTTTCCAAAACTTCTCCTATCTGTGCTGTCTGGAAGAGATGTATATTCACACGAGTTGCTTGATAGAATTATCAGTACTCTGGCGATTCATGTACTGTATGTGTATTTAGCTGTTTGCCTGACGTTCATCATTACATAAGAACGGCAAAGAAAACATAAAGACATAGAAAAACATAGACAAACCTTTGCAATTTTAAGAATAGCTTTAGATTTACCTGTGTGTTTTGTTTTCTGCTTTCAGAAACAAAAGATGGAATTTAGCACAACATCAACCTTATTCAGTAACCGATTTCTCTGTAAATACTAATCCTTCAGTGTTTTTTATATAGATTCTGTGTCCTACAGTATATGCCATCATCCTGTAATGTATTATATACAACACCAAAAACAATATGTAGCCATGGACTTTTGGAGGGCATATAAATAAACACACTACATTAACAGTTGTAAAAAGCATAGAATTTATTATATAGACAGTCTGCTGTGGTATGTTGGTTGGACACAATGGATGACAGGTTACACTACATGATTGAGTTATGTGCTTGGAAAACCCTAGATCCCCTATGGCTAGTGTTGTGTTACTAGTTGACTGTTAGATAAATGGGAGAGTTACTCTCTTGGAGATCGGAACAATACAGGGCCATGTGCTGATAACAGCGCCCCTGGGTAGGGATTTGATTTGATGCACTACAATCTTCTATTGCTCTCTGTCGCCCTCCTGAAAAAGATGCTTCACACAAAGTTGGTCCCAGCAGATCATGCTTTGATTTTAAGAGACTGGGTTCCATTATATTGATATCATTTGGAGATGCTCTGGAGAAGATCATTTGAAGTGTGTTGAGTCCACATGTGGATTCTTGGATGCAAAATATGTGAACCCCCTATAATGGACATGTGTCAAATGTGGTTTTAAATTTGTTGTATAATAAATTCTATGCTTTTATACAATTGTTAATGTAGTGTCTTTATCTATGTGCCCTCCAAAAGTCCATGACTACATATTGTTTTGGTGTTGTATATTATTATTAATCCTTGAAGTATAGTTTTAAAGTGATATTAAATGCAGGATTTTCTTTTAACACTAGCAAACATGTTACTTACCTGCTCTGTGCAGTGATTTTCCACAGAGCAGTCCTCATCCTCCTCCTCTTGAGTCCCCTGCTTACACTCAAGGCCCCTCCCTCTTGCCTAGTGCCCCTATAGCAAGCAGTTTACTATGGAGGCACCTGAGCAGGCTTACTCCCAATCCACTGATTTGTGTGTCCATTCACACATGGAGTGCAGCTCAGCCCCACCCCCCTGTCTCTTCATTAGCTCACCGGCTGTGATTAACAGTAACAGGAGCCATTGGCTACTGGTGCTGAATCAGCCAATGAGGAGGGTGAAACCCAAAGGAGCCGAGGCTCTAATGCACATCGCTGAATCAAGATGATACTCAGGTAAGTTTTGGGGGGCTACTGCCTTCATACAATGCATGAAGGTAAAAAACCTTGAGCCTTTACAACCACTTTAAGAAAATAGATATGATGCATTTTGACATATGTAGCATGCATAAACTTTCCCACATATGTGTAAGTTATATTGTCTTTGCTAGTGGCCTTGTCTGCAACGTTGTATGCTGCTATGCCTTCTGAATGGCTTCTTCTTCCTATCTTACATACCAACCCTCTCTGATACAAGTGCTATAGTTCTGCACATGTGCAGTAAGCAAGCAGCCGACTTAGACCTGGCTACTCTCTGAGTACTTTAATATAAGTCCTTTGGCTGTGAACCTAAGGGTATACCAACATTAGAGGTGATTTATTCTTCCAAAGCAAACACACTTTTGTACACTGGTACTGACTAGTATTCCTGTTTCTCCTCTCCCTCAGTTTTTCTCCATCACTTAGCCAATGTGACCCCAGCACTGATGGAGAGGGACAGGGGAGGGTCAAACTAGGATGCTGTGCAGGCAGCTGACATCCTCCTTATCAATTGATGTCATTGGTTCTCAGGATGCTGGCGGTTAGAATTTCGTAATGGTGCACAATGAAAACCTGTGACTTTGTGTAACTACAAGGCAGGCTTGTTCCTCCCGATGGCTTGCATACACGTTTTGGGCAATTTTTAGACATTTTGCCAAGGCACCCTTGAAGAAACCTCAAGGCATCCCAGGGTGTCTGGGTGCCCTGGTTGAGAAAGGCTGTTCAATAGTACACTGAACAGGAACTCATTTACGCACAGTCACTGAACATTCCACAGCTACAGTTGTCCCATTTATAATAGGTTGGATGTGCACCTTGCAAATACAACCACTGATGGTCAATCATTTAATTTCATATTACAGCCATCCAGGGCTATAGTGCAGAATTTACATTTTTAGTTTCAACAAAGGAGGGATCATTTCTACTGTGTCCCCAAGTGCATACCACTACAGACATGTGGAGCAGCAGCTCTGCTCTAGCAACTCACTTGGACATTAGACAAAAAGAAGGAAATTACAACACCCCACAGGAGTGATACGATGAATTGGACTTGACATCCTTGCCATAAATGTTTAGACAGACCTCTGAGAGCAGACATTTGTTTATCTTCTCCATGCCCCCTTTGCCGTATTCTCCCATGCCCAGCAGTCATCACCATGTCATTTAGTACCTTATGGACCTGAGTGAAAGGAGCTACTCAACATACAGTATTAGTTGCTGTCCTGCTGTTTGGTGAATATGCTGCGGGATTTCTATTAACCACAAATCTCTAACAAGGTAACATGGTCAGCATCTTTGGAATTACATATGTTGTTGGTATGGGTTAATCACTCAACAACCTGTAAAAAATATTCAGGGTACATAAAGTTCCTTGTCTGCCACCCCTCTCTGCCAATCCCTCCACTGGCTTTTCATTGTCCAATGAATAAAATTCAAAACAGTAACAATAATATAAAAAGCCATTTATAACTCTGCCCCAAACATCACCACCAATCTTGTCTCCAAATATCACCCAAACCACCCTCTCCGCTCCTCCTACGACCTCCTGCTCTCTAGCTTCCTTGTCTCCTCCTCCCATGCTCATCTTCCAAACTTCTCCAGAGCCTCCCCCATCCTCTGGAACTCTCTAGCCCAATCTATCTGACTATTGTCTACTCTGCCCACTTTTAGGCAATCTCTGAAAACCTGTCTCTACAGGGCAGCCTATCCCACCTTCAGCTAATAACCAAATCTTCTATTTCTCCTATTAGTTCATCCCCCACAGTTATTACCTTTTGTACCACCAGCCCCTCCCTCTTAGATTGTAATCTCCAAGGAGCAGGGCCCTCCTAACCCTCTTGTATTGATCTGTATTGTTGCTGTATGGAATGGAAAAAATTATGCTGCGCTACCCAATCAAACAGACCCCTAAAAAATAATGGATCAAAGTGAAATAAGTGCTAATAAATTATATAAAAACACAAACAAAAAACTTGCGATGAAATTAGTGAGCAGGAAAATTAATGAATAAAGTGAACATAGGATGATAAATAAATCAATCACAAGGCAAGATGAAAAACTGATCGTCATCCAAATGTGAAAAAAAAATAAATAAATTAAAAAAAAAAAAAAAAAAAAAAAATATATATATATATATATATATATATATATATATATATATATATATATATATATAAAATGATAAACAAGTAATAACGCTTTCCCCTCCCCTCTGAAACATGCACACATCACCCCCATACTTAAAAAGCCCTCCCTGGACCCCAATGACCCGAACAACCTCAGACCCATCTCCCTGCTCCCATTTACATCTAAACTCCTCGAGCGCCTAGTCTACACCCGCCTATGCTCTCACCTCAATGACAACAATCTCCTCGATCCCCTACAGTCCGGCTTCCGTCCCCTACACTCCACCGAAACGGCCTTACTCAAACTCTCCAACGATCTGCTAACCGCCAAAGCTAATGGCCACTATTCAGTGCTCCTACTCCTTGACCTCTCTGCGGCCTTCGACACAGTCGACCACCCCCTCCTTCTCAAAAAACTACACTCCCTCGGCCTCAGAGATTCTGCTCTCTCCTGGCTCTCATCCTACCTGTCACAACGCTCATTCAGCGTTACCTATAATGCTACCACCTCCCCCTCACTCCCCCTCTCTGTTGGGGTCCCTCAAGGCTCTGTCCTCGGGCCCCTTCTCTTCTCCATCTATACCTCCTCCCTTGGCCAACTCATACACTCTCACGGCTTCAACTACCACGTCTATGCCGATGACACACAAATCTATCTCTCAACCCCCCACCTCACCCCCTTGGTCTCAGCCCGAATCACACACCTACTGAGCGACATATCAGACTGGATGTCGCTCCACTTCCTTAAATTGAACCTCTCCAAAACCAAGTTTCTTGTCTTCCCCCCAGCCCGGACCCCACCCCCCATTGACTTCTCCATCACATCCAACAATGCTACCATTAATATAGATCAAAAGATGCAGCGCTATAGAACCAGAACGTTATAATAAAACGAATGAATCAAATCAATAAATCAATATTAGATAACTGAACAAAAGCAACAGTTCATAGAATAAGGTGACTTTAGTGCTCTCCTCTATTTCGTATCCTCCTGATGATCAGGCGTTGTGCAAAATAGTGCTGAAGAAGTGCACACTCACCAGAACGCACAGGTAAATGAGCGTTTTTCAATATAGATTCCCCTTAGAATCATCAGCTGGACAGGATGTGGTGGTATGACAGCCTCCTTCCAGAGCTCCTAGATATTCCTGTGTGGTCCCTTGATAGGTGACCTGCGGACCTCTCCTTAAAGCTTGTATGCGTTTCTTACCCAGCAGAGAGATGAGTGACTAAAATGGATACTCCCCAAGGGAGTCAAAACAAAACGTATCCATAGTGTAGTAGGTCATTTAAAAAGAATTTATTAAAACGACAGAGGTCCGTGTACACGGCAGTGTATAAACAATGTGGACTGACCGTCCAATGGTAAAGATGGCCGCCGGAGCTCCACGATGCTCCGGCGGCGTGACGTCACGGCGTTCCTGGCTCCTCCTACGCGTTTCGTGCACACACACGTCGTCTGGGGGGATTTGCCACTGAACGCCGAGCCGTGCGACGTCCATTTATATGCTAGGCGCATGCGCATTGAGGAGGCGCCATATTTTAGAAGTCTAACCAGAGACACCCGGATATTCATACCGGCGCCATTTTTCGCTGGATTTGTTGCTTATACACACTAATATAGCAGCAATTTGTGTAATCGGCCGGCTGTCATTCCCGAACATATCACTATGATCCCATGGCAACCTATAATCGATGTTTCCAACCTACAAGCCGATTGATATATAATGCTCTATGTGGTAATATGGTAAGTATATTTCCAATTTGTCAAATTAGAGTACGAATCGGAACCACCTTATGTATATGGCACTAGCATATAAACCACTCAATAAAATATATGTGACATTCATTAAAATTATACATAATAAATATAGGTCAAAATTTCTAATGTTATGCAATTAAAACAATGGACATACATAAGTCCTTACTACAATATAGGATATAGAATGGTATATATATAATAATATACCCTTTTAGTTGTTCCATATTATACAGTATAAGCCAATCCCAATCAATAACAATAGATTGTTATAGATGACACAGTCAAAATTAAATACACTAGATGAAGAAATAAATATAACAGACAAACAACATCATATCCTATTCTCTTAGTATAACAGAGATAAAGATATCACACTGTGAGAGGTCCACAAAGTTTTAACTATTATTGATGAAACAATTAAGATCTATATCTATATTGTGGCCTTTAGGATGCAGGGTTTGGAGTTCATATATCCAGCGTGTTTCAAGTTGTGAAACCCCCCGCAATTTGTTTACCCCCCTCCAATGGGGTTGTACAGTATCTATCCCAACGAACTGTAGAGATGATGGATCATTATTATGTTTACATTTGAAATGATAAGATAGTGAATGGTCTTTATATCCCTTTTTAATATTGTTGATATGTTCTCTCAGTCTATCACGTAGACGTCTGGTGGTACGCCCCACATATTGGAGTTTGCAAGAACATTCAAGGAGATATACTACGTTTTTGCTATAGCAAGTAATACATTTGTCTAATTTGTATGATCTTCCTGTAGTGCATGAAGAAAAAGTGAATAGTCTCTGTTTCCTTACGTTATTCGTCGTGCAAATGACGCACTTATTACAAGGAAAAAAGCCTTTTATGTTTGGTGCAAAAGAGACCTTATCTGGGGGGTTAATGACATTCGGTGCTAATCGGTGTCTTAACGCCATAGCTTTTTTATATATAACTTCCGGTTTCACTGGGAGGATTTTAGAAAGGATAGGGTCCGCCATCAACACATTCCAATTCTTGTTAATAATATGCTTGATGGCTCTGTGCTGTGTGGAATATGTAGTTAAAAAAGGGCAAGATAATGACCTATTAGTCATTCTTTTCTCCTCCAGTAATGCGTTTCTATCTAGATTGGCCACTTGTTGTATGGTATCGTCAATTCTGTGTTGGGGATATCCTTTTTCCACGAATTGTATTTTTAAGGTCTCAGCCTGCGTGTAATATGTGTCAAGTTTGGTACAATTCCTACGTATTCTTGTAAATTGACCTTTAGGAATGTTTGCTAGCCACGCAGGGTGGTGACAACTATCTAGCGGGATGAAACTATTCCTATCCGTTTTTTTGAAAAAGGATTTGGTAGTAATCATCCCGTTATCATTTAATAATGTCAAATCCAAGAAATGTATTTCTGTGTTACTATATACATAACTGAATTCAATATTAAGTGTATTGTCATTTAATGTTTTAAAAAAGTTATGTAAAGATTCCTCCTCCCCATATTATTGAAAAACGCTCATTTACCTGTGCGTTCTGGTGAGTGTGCACTTCTTCAGCACTATTTTGCACAACGCCTGATCATCAGGAGGATACGAAATAGAGGAGAGCACTAAAGTCACCTTATTCTATGAACTGTTGCTTTTGTTCAGTTATCTAATATTGATTTATTGATTTGATTCATTCGTTTTATTATAACGTTCTGGTTCTATAGCGCTGCATCTTTTGATCTATATTGTTTTGAGGGTGTATGGTACCTAATGTTCAGCTGCTATCCTATAGATGCGCTCGTATATATTCTTTTTGAATGCTACCATTAAACCCGCCCTGCAGGCCAGAGTACTGGGTGTCATTCTGGACTCCACCCTATCCTTCCAGCCCCAAGTCCAATCTTTAACAAACTCGTGCAGACTCCACCTCCGCAACATCGCCAAAATCCGCACGTTCCTAACCCCAGAAACCACTAAACAGCTCATCCACTCCCTCATCATATCACGACTCGACTACTGCAACTCCCTCCTCACTGGCCTGCCTTGCTGCTGGCTATCCCCGCTTCAGTCGATCCTGAATACGGCTGCCAGACTCATTCACCTTTCCAACCGCTCTGTCTCCGCCACCCCCCTCTGCCAATCCCTCCACTGGCTTCCGATTGCGCAACGGATCAAATTCAAAATCCTAACGCTGACGTACAAAGCTGTCCACCATACTGCCCCGAACTACATCACTGACCTAATATCCAAGTACCGCCCAGCACGCACACTCCGCTCCTCACAAGACCTCCTTCTCTCTAGTTCCCTGGTCTCCTCCTCCCATGCCCGCCTCCAGGACTTCTCCAGGGTGTCACCCATCCTCTGGAACTCCCTGCCCCAACCCATCAGATTATCACCTACTCTCCTCTCCTTTAGGCGCACCCTGAAAACCCATCTCTTCAGGGAAGCCTACCCCACCCCCTGCTAACTTGCCGACCTCCTCCACTCTTCCTACCACTCCATCCCCCACAGCTATCTCCTCCTGTGCCACCACCCCCTCCCTCCTAGATTGTAAGCTCGAAAGAGCAGGGCCCTCGATCCCCTCATGTTTTGCATTGTATTGGTATTGTTCTGTCACATGTTCTGTCCCCCTTTGTAATGTACAGCGCTGAGCGAACTACAGTTGCAAGAAAAAGTATGTGAACCCCTTGGGATTACGTGGAGTTTTGCATGAATTGGGCATAAAATGTGCTCTGAACGTAATCTAAGTCACAACAATAGAAGAACACAGTCTGCTGAACATAATACTATACAAACATTAGATGTTGCCATGGTTTAATTGCACATAACATGTAAACATTCACAGTGCAGGGAGGAAAAAGTATGTGAGGCCCTAGCTTAATGACTTCTTCCAGAGCTAATTGGAGCCAGGAGTGAGCCAACCTTGACTCCAATCAGTGTGATGATATTGGATGTGTTGCTGACAGCTGTCCTGTCCCTTAAAAACACACACCTGTTTTGGGTTTACTGGTTTCAAGAAGCACTGTCTGATGTGAACCATGCCTCACGAAAAAGAGCTCTCAGAAGACCTACAATCAAGAATTGTTGACTTGCATGAAGCTGGAAAGGGTTACAAAAGTATCTCCAAAAGCCTTGATGTTCATGTGTCCACGGTAAGACAGACTGTCTACAAATGGAGAAAGTTTAGCACTGTTGCTACTCTCCCTAGGCGTGGTCGTCCTGTAAAAATGACTGCAAGAGCACAGCGCAGAATGCTGCATGAGGTAAAGAAGAATCCCAGAGTGTCAGCTAAAGACCTACAGAAATCTCTGGCACATGCTAACATTTTTGTTGACACATCTACAATAAGGAAAACATTAAACAAGAATGGAGTACATGGAAGGACACCACGGAGGAAGCCATTGCTGTCCAAAAAGAATATTGCAGCACGTTTGATGTTTGCAAAAGAGCACCTGGATGTTCCACAGCACTACTGGCAAAATATATTGTGGACAGATGAAACCAAGATTGAGTTGTTTGGGAAGAACACACAACACTATGTGTGGAGAAAAAAAGGCACAGCACACCAACATCAAAACCTCATCCCCACTGTAAAACATGGCGGGGGGAGCATCATGGTTTGGGGCTGCTTTGCTGCCTCAGGGCCTGGACGGATTGTTGTCATTGATGGGAAAATGAATTCCAGAGTTTATCAAGACATTTTGCATGAAAACGTACGACCATCTGTCCGCCAACTGAAGCTCAGCAGAGGATGGGTGATGCAACAGGACAATGACCCAAAGCATACAAGTAATTCAACAAAACAATGGCTGCAACAGCACAGAATACGCCTTCTGGAGTGGCCCAGTCAGAGACCTGACCTCAACCCGATTGAAATGCTGTGGCATGACCTTAAGAGAGCCATTCACACCAGACATCCCAAGAATATTGCTACACTGAAACAGTTTTGTGAAGAGGAGTGGTCCAAAATGACTCCAGATCGTTGTGCAGGTCTGATCTGCAACTACAGGAAACGTTTGGTTGAGGTTATTGCTGCCAAAGGAGGTTCAACCAGTTATTAAGTCCAAAGGTTCACATACTTTCTCCTCCCTGCACTGTGAATGTGTACATGTTATGTGCAATTAAACCATGGCAACATCTAATGTTTGTACTATTATGTTCAGCAGACTGTGTTCTTCTATTGTTGTGATTTAGATGACGTTCAGAGCACATTTTATGCCCAATTCATGCAAAACTTCACCTAATCCCAAGGGGTTCACATACTTTTTCTTGCAACTGTATTGGCGCTTTATAAATACTGTATAATAATAATAATAATAATAATAATAATAATAATAATAAAAATGAATCACTCAAAAAAACAAACACCCAATGTGAACAAAGAATAGATGGGTACCAGAAAAAATCATAAATGCATTAAGAATATGAGTAAGGGCTCGTTCACACTTGACTTTATTTCTAACTCTTGCCAAATGCCCCTATAGCGTTTGACAAGCGTTAGACAGGCATTTGTGAAGCGTTTTTGACGCTCCGCAAACGCTCCCAAAACTCCCTATGAGTGGTTTTTAGGTGGTTGATAGGCATTTGCCAAGCGTTAAAACCGCACCACAAAAGCCTATAATGAATGAGTGAATGCGTTTAAATGGTATTAACACTCTGCAAACGCCTCGCAACTGCACCACAAACGCCGGCCAGGTGTTTGCAGAGCAGCACCATAGATTTGAATTGGAGGCTTCAACTCCTCCTGACTCAACCAGAGGAGTCAGTATTGCCGTGACGCGACGCTAATGCTTCCGTGTGAACAGCACTGCGTGCTGCCATGTGCAGAATTTTCAGAGGCGTTTGAGGAGCATTAAAAAAGCTTCCCAAGCGCCTGTTGGATGCCTGCTGACAGAGCTAGTGTGAATGTAGCCTAAATGGGAAAAATGTCATAATAAAGTGCACAGTCCCAGTGAATCTTCAAAAGAAGCCATGGAACATCCAGTGACCACAAAAAACAGCAAATCCTCAATCAGCTAGTGTGTGTGCTCACCTCCAGATTGCAACCTGCAAGGGGTCACAAGGATAAAAAAGCACTCAACCGATGATACCCCTTCAATGATCAGGGCAATCCTCTAAAGTAGCGATGGTAGACACTCATCAACGTACCAGCAGTAAATGCAGAAGTTCCCACATAGGGAATATGCCACTCAGGAGGAAGTAAAAGCCAACAACCTGATGTGGAAGTGGAAGAATGTATGTTACTGCTTGTGGGTTAGGCTACCGTGTCATGACTTTCCCTGGATTAAAGCTTGTAGCTTCTGTACTTCTGTCTCCAGTTCGTTCTCAGTAGTCATCCTATACTTATAATAATATAAGAATAAAAAGCTACATTTATAATATAGACAAGCCATTTTTATCTGGCTTAAGAAAAGAGCAGTTAAGTAGTGCTTCACATGACAAGTTCCTGGCCTTCCAGATGTAAGTGAAAAAAAGAATACACAGATACAGTTTTACACCCATCCTTGATGTACATTGTACCTGGAAGACATCTCTGCATAGAGAAGGGATATCCAAAAACTCATTGGTGCTAGAGGTAGAGGATGCAGTATTAGATTTATTTAAAAAGCAGAGACTAGTCATTACAGCAATAGAACACAGCTGAGGGGTACGGCCATAGTTTTTAGAAAAAGAGATCAATGAAGTGTTGCCACAATCTAAAACTTCAACTTAAACTATTCTGATTTTCTTCTTTAAAACTCTTTGGAAATACAATACAAAATTGTAATGACTTTAAAACACACTGGGGTTGATTTACTAAAACTGGATAGTGCAAAATCTGGTGCAGTTCTGCACAGAAATCTATCAGCTTTCATTTATTGTCAAAGCTTAATTTACCAAGCTGAAGGTAGAAGCTAATTGGCTACAATGCACAGCTGCACCAGATTTTGCACTTTCCAGTTTTAGTAATTCAACCCCACTGCCTAATATTACAGCTAAACACAGTGAACCTACTATAGCAAAAAGTCATGGAGGCAACTAATTTCTATTTCTTTCACCTATGTATCCAGTATAATATTATAGATAGCTATGCATAATGCATGCATTTCCTTTCTTATTTTTTTTTTTTTATGGAGAGGGGGTAAAGTATGTTGCAGATACCTATGTGCATGGGTATTATAGAGGAAAAGTGAATAGGGGGCTTGACATTGTGGGATGAGATGTTTATGTGTCAGATGTTTAATGCAAATATAACATATAAATACCATAGACATATAATAAAATTAACAATGAAAGGTTAGGTTCACAGGCCAGTAGCAATAGCAGTAGAGAAGCTCCCACTGACCAGCAGGATAGGTGTACAAGCAGGTCACCCTGGTGGATGACACAGGCTCACCTTAGGTGCTGGGTTTAAATACTAACTAGTTTTGGTGGAGATGGGTTTTGCTGCATGTTAGTACCAGGTTGCGTTCCTCAGGATTTCCTCATCAGGACAGGAGCAAGCCGGAGTCCAGTAGCAGATATAGTAGGTAGGGATCAAGCAGAAGCATAATCACTAAACAAGCCAAAGGTCAGTAACAAGTGGTTGCAGGTTGGGTTCAAGTGGAAGCACAGTCAAGAAACAAGCCAAAGGTCAGTAACAAGTGGTTGCAGGTTGGGTTCAAGTGGAAGCACAGTCAAGAAACAAGCCAAAGGTCAGTAACAAGTGGTTGCAGGTTGGGTCCAAGTGAAAGCACAGTCAAGGAACAAGCCAAAGATCAGTAACAAGTGGTTGCAGGTTGGGTTCAAGTGGAAGCGCAGCCAATGAACAAGCCAAAGGTCAGTAGCAAGTGGTAGTGAAGATACAGACAGCAGCAGGAGTGACAAGAGCAAGATATTGGCTGGGGAGAGCAAAGTATTCTGGCAAACAGGAAGTGCAAAGGCATGGCTTTAATAGGAAGTTCATGGGAGGAGCAAGGAGTTCAACCAGAAACAAGACAGAAAGCAAGTTGGTCCAAAGAAACCAGGCAAAGTATTGTCCAGTATTTCAGGTGGCTGAACTGGAAGAGATACTACCAGGCACAGCAGACATCCCAGGTTCAGATCCAGGTCCTGACAAAGTCTGTAAGTCCGGTCAAGATATGCGTTTGTCTCCAAATATCAATTCTGCAGTCCAGGAATGAAAATGAAACATAGGCACTCTTATTTCCCATGAGAATCAAAATTTCTTGTAATTTCATACATCAGCCCCAATGTTTTCAAAAAAGATTTTTGTAGATAGATTTGGACCTGAATTAAAGAAGCAGTAAAACAGAAGCCCTAGATGTGTATATAATAAGACAATTCAGCTGCCCTCGTGGATATGTAAAAATAAAACAATGTTAAATAGAAATATTCAGGGTAATTAATTCCCCTGTTATTCACACTGGCTTTTCATATCCATGTGCTTGATCACCTGTTGCAGACGCTGCTTTTTTGACAGCTAAATGGGTCTAGAGCACCAGTGGAAGCTTTAGGTTACCATCTCAGCATCTTCTTGTCATTCTTGGTCTAGTTCCTTGGTGGTGCTGTGTCATGGATTATGTGCTTGTCTCTGGATGCTTTCTATGTAAGTTGGTGTTGTTTTTACCATTTACTAAAATGTACTTCATATTAACCCTTTTCTGCACCTTTCTGTTCGACTTCTACTGGTGGATCCATAGCCACTATTTAGTCCAACAGCAGCTGTTGAATCCACCCAATGCTGTGTGCTGTCAGTCAAATGTAAAGCAAACATGATGGGGAACTAATCTCTCAGTTCCCCATCAGGCTCTGCCCACCCAGTGATAAGCCATTTCCTAAATATGGACATTCCCATATTTAGGTAATGATAACCCTTATTCCCAACCCCTCTGCTTACATTAAGCTTTCACCTGGGGAGTCCCCTGGCTGACAGCTGAATGTTGCTGAGGATATGGCACTGTGCAGGAAACTGTCACATACATAACAGTTTCCCAGCACACCCATGCCCATATCTGCGGGCTGGCATACCTCCATGCATCAGCAAACAGTTGCTCTTAACTACCACCAGTTTCCCAATCTAAGACCTGGTGATAATTCTTTAAGATTCTGATGCATCCACAGCAACAGGTTCTTAAAATGACAGCAGTAAGTGTGACGTAACTCGGCATCCGACCCCTGCCCTTCTCACCAACTCATGACCAAGGACCAGCCAATTTCACACTGCGCTGTCACTTGCATAACAATGCCACTCTCAACTGCACCCTGCACAAAGATTTTCCAGCTCGCGGGACCAAAATCTATGTGTCAGAAGCCTGAGAATGATTGTTACTGGGTTAGATTAATTATGCAATTAACCCTTCACACTGCCACCATCACCTTTTTACAGAGAAGGAGGAAACTCACACATCCTAACAATAACACGATGATTTTAGCATAAGCGTCTGCAACACACACTGTCACCACAGTCAGGTATATTCAGAGGATTATTACATACAGTAGCACTCTTCCAAAGACAGTTTCAATACTTTTCAAAATAGGGTTTATTACTAAAAAGGTCAAAATGGTGCAATTAAAATATTTACAGAAAAAGATGTTACAAAGACATAAAGAGAACAATAAAGCAACAGAGAAATAAAAGAGAGGAGTTAAGAAGGCAGAATACTTGCAAAGTCTTGGTTTAGCAGAGTCCAATTATCCGAGCAAAAATGTTGCCTTGGCTCTCAAGTCCGTTAAGATGTTTCTTGGTTGATGTTACACTAGAGCTTCCCTTCACCAGGCCTGTCAGTCCTTTTCTAGGATATTAAAGGGTTGTCACCTGAGAACAACTCACCAGTCATCCAGTTTAGGGGATGGGTTCTAGGAGGTAACCAAGTTTATGACCAAGTCCCAACTACAATTTCATACTAATATTAATAACTTACAGTATGTACAGGTAATATTCTAGCAACTGACAGATTAATATTCAGAATTATATTTCAAACCCAGAGATACTAAACACAGCGCACCTTTGTCACCCAGGAGGGAAGAGACTGCTTTCTTCCCTTTCCTATGTGCTAACATAGTCATGTAGGACCTTGTTTGGCTCAGCATGAAATGCCCTATTCAAATATATACCTAATATTAATGTGACCAGTTCCTGCTGGATGCGATGAACTGTATGTGAAATGGTTACATGTGGAATAGACGTTTTATGGCACACTCTGCATTCCTAAACTCTAATGGCCTAACAGGTCATGTGTGACTGCTGACTGAGTTATTGTTTTACGATACGGCAGAGGAAAGTGTCTTTGCAAAATAGACATCCTGCCAAGACTCATTAGTGGTTTACAGCTCTGGAGCTGGCCTCTATTTGTGTTTGAAGTTGGTTACAACTTACAGCCACAAATTCCATTTTCAAGAGGAGGAGGGGAGAAAGATGATTGTTCATGAAAAATAAAATGGCTGAGACCTTAAAAAGATGGCTGTCGCAAACAGCTTCCATGTCTCTATTGCGCATGATTATTACAGTAAGAACTACCTGAATTTCTTACTCAGGTCGATAATGTTACTAATGATGGTTTAAATTCTTGCCTGATTTAGGCATAGGTGGTTCTTAAAGGAACTACTGTACCTCCAGAACACTGTTGTAATAGCTTTACTGAATTCCCCAGATTAGCAAATGTTAATTGATTTATTTTTTAATTAAACTGGCATTATTTAGATAAATATATAACTTAGCTTACTTTTGTACCAGCCCACAATTTATTAATCTACTCCAACTTCTACAAACGTGTACATCATATGCTGGTTTCACATTTGAACAGTATATGGAATTTACAGATTTGATAAATATTCTTGTAATGAGACACCAGTCTTTTTAGCAGGGATTACATTTTATGACTATGATTTCTATGCTCTGTGCACAATGTCTGTAAAGAATATTTATTACGACTTTATCTGGATGATATGCATTTTGTCACATTATCACAGTACTTCTAAGCAATAAATGAGCCCCAGAATTAATTTTGTGTAAGCATTTATTAAATCACTTGCTGCACCAGATCAGATTTTACATACATTTTGATAGGTTCGACTGTTGACATAATTTCATAAGATTCACAAAAGTATCACACAAATTTACTACCTCTTGTCAAAGACACACTTTTGTAGATTTTACATTGCGCTGGAAATTTACCATCCTGGCATATACTTATATAAATCTTTTAGAATTATACAGATATTAATTATAAAACTCTTCTGAATTTGTGAGAGGTAAATGGGATTCATAAATTCATAAAGGAGGTCATACCAATTCACTGACACCCCTCCCAACCCCCATTCCCTGTTAATGATGTTTTCTGTAATGTGATATAGAGATAGATAGATAGATAGATAGATAGATAGATAGATTTGATTCAATTTTTAAATAACCCTTACAAGTGTATACATGTTCTTTTGGTTGGGAACTGTCATAACGTTTCAGTTTGCATGTTCTCTTTGTCTAGGAAACAAGCAGAAATTGATATACACGAAAGGAAGCCAACTGAGAAGAAGAAGCCACACACCTATCTGATAGTGATGAACAAACTGAGATTAGTTTGGTTCTATGGACATTCTCCAAACACTTGAAAATATCTGCAGACCCAGAACACAGTGCCTGAACCCTAATCAATTCTATGGGATAGGCATCTTGTAATTTTTCTTGTCTTTTTTGGGGTAATTTGCAAGCATTCTGTAAAAATAAGGCACGATTAGCTGCCCACAGTTACAGTGGACATCATGCCAATGCGAAAAATATACCGTTCAGCAGTAAGCACATTTTTTAAAGCAGCTTAAAAGGCAAAAGTGTTGGTTGGCTGTCAGGGCCAGCAAGGCCTTCTCTGTTGGCCTAAACAGTCCCTAATCTATCAGAATCACTGACTTGTGTTTTAATATTTTTTCCATGAATGTGCACTATATTATTCTCAGTAGTCTATTCTGTTAATTTTTATCGCTTTTCTCTTGGTTGTACTGCTTCCAGTAGTGTTTGTTTATGTTAGAGTTTTTATCCAATCATTCAGGGGCGGACTGACCATTTGGAAACTCGGGCACTGCCCGAGGGCCCGGGGTCAGTAGGGGGCCCCATGAGATGCCCCTGGTACCTTTTTCATAGGCTTTTTTTAGTTTGGGCAAGGACACAGGGGCCCCATGATCCCCTATTGCCCGGGGGGCCCCTTGAGTTGTCAGTCCACCCCGGCATGTTTCAGTTATGGTAGCCATCCTGTGTTGCCAGGGTCAAAGAAATGTGCCTTGAGGCCTTCAGAATTAACAGTGCTGGCTCTTGTAGTTTACAGTAAATGGCAATGAAACTGTTGCTTTAACCAATCAGATTTTAGGTTGGCGACACCAGGGTCATCTAGCAGGAGTACAATAACTTATGCCAGAAATACGACTGTATAGACTCGATTTTTAGCATTAGCCTGTAAGGGGATAAAAACAAACTTATTGTTGGAACTGAAACACACAGATAACCAGTACAACAGTAATTGAAACTGCTTTGAGGTAAGAAAGGAAGATGGAATTGGTGTACAAATAATCAGTAGTTTTGGTAAGTGTAATGCATTTTATTTATATTTTTTATACATTCAACTCTGACTAATCCATGCACCGCTTTTACCATGTCCCTTTTTTTCTGCTGAATTTTGAAGGTTACAGACAAAAAATAGATGGAGCAATTCAGGCAAGACATTACTAAAGGCCTTGGGGGGAAAGGCAGGGCCCACCACTGAAGTCTACTAGTGCCCATAGATGTAATATGATTGTTATATATCCTTTCTTGTAATGTAGTGGGCAATACAAGAGTGGATATACAGTATACGTATAGATCATCCAAAAGAATGATTGTTTAGTGTTCACATACCAACTGCCAGCTCAAATGTATGAGCTACAACTCTAGCAACTCCAGACAAAAGTATCTTTTCTATTCTTCAATAGTATATGAATTATCACCTTCTAGTGCCAGTTCACATACACTCTCCAGCCACTTTATTAGGTACACCGTAATAGTACCGGGTTGGACGTGCATTTGCCTTCAGAACTGTCTTAATTCTTCGTGGCATAGATGGAAACATTCCTCAGAGATTTTGGTCCATGTTGACATGAGTTACTGTTGCCTTTCTATCATCTTGAACCAGCCTGCCCATACTCCGCTGAACCTCAGACATCAACAAGGTATTTTTGTCCATACAACTGCCGCACACAGGATATTTATTCTTTTTTGAACCATTCTCTGTAAACCCTAGGGATACTTGTGTGTTAAAATCCAAGTAGATCAGTCGTTTTTAAAATACTCAGACTAGCCCATCTGGCACTGGCACCAACATCCACATTCAAAGTCACTTATATCCCCTTTCTTCCCCATTCTGATGCTCAGTTTGAACTTCAGCAAGTCATCTTCACTACATCTACATGCCTAAATGCATTGAGTTGCTGCCATGTGATTGGCTGATTAGCAATTTGTGTTACTGAGCAATTGAACAGGTGTACCTAATAAAGTGACCGGTGAGTGTTTATGCTGATTGGACGCAGTTTGAATCCACATGACGTGAAACAACATTGCTTCCTATGGTGCCTGTTCACATATGTCTCATGCACTGCCCGTGCAGATTCAGTACGGATTGAAAGAGAGTCCTGTCTGATTTCTGAGCTGTGTGGTCTGGTGTAGGTGAAGATTACAAGCTATTGACTTCTATGGAAACCGTATCTAAACTGCACATATCATCAGTTGTGAACAGGATAAAATCCTGACCTGAGCCTGATCTAATCCTCTCCTGAACCTGATGTAAACCTGACTTGAACCGCTGAACAACTACTGTAGCAATTAGCTGTGAAACTTAAGCTTCAATCCACACTGCACATCTATGATTGCATTTTTTTTATTCTATTGTGTAAAGATTTTCCTTTATTTCCTGTTCTGGAGACACTTGCTACTGGTACAGGAAGTAGGGAAACAAAAACTGGACAGAGGTTTTAACCCTTTGGCTCAATACTAAAACATACAGTATGTTTGTATTGTTGTGCCCAGGGGCAGACTGACAACTCATGGGGCCCCTGGGCAATAGGGGAGCATGGGGCCCCTGTGTCCTTGCCCAAACTCAAAAAAGCCTATGAAAAAGGTATCAGGGGCATCTCATGGGGCCCCCTATTGACCCCGGGCCCTCTGGCAGTGCCCGAGTTCCCAAATGGTCAGTCCGCCCCTGGTTGTGCCCTTGTTGTAATAAAAGTGACCTTTGCTGTGTCCCTGTTGGGATAAAACTGATTTTCCCTAACTTTCTCTGCCTTGGAAACCTTTTCCTTTTTACACAAACAATATATTGAAAGTGATTATAAAGGAAAAAAAAAAACAAACATGTTATACTTACCTGCTCTGTGCAATAGTTTGGCACAGAGAAGCCTCAAACCTCTTCTTTTAGGGGCCCCCACCAGCACTCTTGGCTCTTCCCCCCTGCCAAGTGCCCCCAAAGCAAGCTGCTTGCTATGGGGGCACTCATGCTGCCTCACTCCCAAGCCCCAACTCTGTGTCTGCATTCACCCACTGAGTGTCAGGAAGGGCATACCAGCAGACAGGGTAGCTCTTCTGGATGGCTTCCTGTGCAATGGCACAGTATAATTCATGGTCCTTTACATGCACTTAGAAAATGTACACATGCTCATGCATGCGTGCACGTGCATATTGTTGCTCATGCGCGTGCATCTGTTGTTCGTATTGGTGCCAAGTGGGCTATTTAAGTGGGCTATTTAAACTGAGTTTGTACTATGCTTCAGTGCTGTCTTATCTACAGTGTTCATGTGCATACCTGCAACCTGTTACTGTGCATCTGGCTACTGTTACTGACCCAGCTTGTCTTGACTACTATTGAACTCCACCTTCACTGACCCTGACCTCATCATGTGAAGCTCTTCTACCAAGTACATGCGACTTTGCCCCACCCCCTGCTCTCTCCTTATTGGCTTACTGGCTGTGATTGACAATGGCTCCCACTGCTGTCTCCAAGCCAATGGCTCCTGCTGCTGTCTCTAAGCCAATGAGGAAAGAGTCCCAGGAGAGCCACTGCTCTTGTGCACATTGCTGAATCAAGATGGAGCTCAGGTATCTATTAGGGGGGCTGTGGAGGGGAAACTGGTTGCAGGAGGTTTTTTACCTTAATGCATAGAATGGATTAATGGAAAAAAACCTTGAGACTTTAGAACTACTTATAGTTATACAGTGTCTTTTTGTATTTTATTCTTATTTGTAACATCAATACAGATATTTATTTAGTTATATCTGTATGCAGCTTTTGAAAATGATGTATGCTATGCTTTTTTCTACACATTGAAGTTTAGACAGAGTTATTCCTTATTGAATAATCACTATTGTTAACTTAATGGTCATAAGTATCTATACCTAAAACTCTCTCTTATCAGAGATTTCCAGCAATGTGTACTTGCAGATCATATAATTCCTCTAAACATACACCAGATACCCATTTACACATTGTGTACAAGTACTGTATATCAATGCTCCTTACGCTAACCCATTTCCTACCATTATTTTACAGATTTATTTTCATAGCATCTACCACAATGCATCTCATGTGCTCTGAATAGCCTTATAGGTTTTATTTATGCACAAATAACTATAATTTAAGTCAGATTTCCTGTGCTTGACTTGAGATATAACTCAAATCTTGGTCTTAATACACAGATTTGTGGTTGGCATCAGAAAAATATGTTGCATTTCCTTTCTTCCTTCTGTGCAAGGAATCTATTTCCAGATTGAAGGGAGCAACCAGACATGTGCAGGAAACCAGTTTCACTTGTTTTGGGGAATATACTGAGAAATGAAAGACGTTTTTGTGATTGTCTACAACAAATATTGCCCTGTCTAGGGAGATCTTATCAATAGGAAAACAAAGGAAATGCTGTTTCATGAGAAGAATTTCTTTAAACAGATTGGTCTGGACATAGCAACGCTTATGTTTTCCTGACCTGCATTTTCCAACAAGCATTTTAGAACTAAAGTATGCAATCATGAAGAAGGGTTAGCCGCACACTGGATGGTTGATGAAATATCACAATAGTTTATTGAATCCATAGGACATAAAAGGCACTGGGACAAGTACAGAACTGTTGACGCGTTTCAAACGATCACATGCTTATTCATAACGGTTATTATTATTCATAACCATAAATTGGTTATGAATAAGCACATGATCATGTGAAATGCTTCAATAGTTCTGTACGTGTCCTGGTGCCTTTTATGTCCTATAGATTCAATAAACTATTGTGATATTTCATCAATCATCCAGTGTTCGGCTAACCCTTCTTCTTGACTGCAGTACATTTGGTGGCGAGCCAGAGTCTGCTCCTGTCTTGGTTTGATGTGGATCGTTTACCTGAGCGGTAACTTCTTTGTTCTTTACATCTAAAGTATGGTCATAGACTGGCCAGTCACATTGCTAGTGCTATTATGTAGATTGAATTGCATGCTTGCAAAGGTGACCTCTCTCCATTGAATAAGGTTATGCTGATTGGGCCAAATCCCACAATAGCATAATTAAAAGTTAAAAGTAAAATAATGTCAATAGCTCCTGCGCATGGGTGTGGAGAACTAGGAACAGAAGTATTCGGTGGAACTCAGATATATGCGAAATACCAACAAGTGGGCCAAGCTTTGTAGCTCTCATATATGACAGGGGGAGTCCAGATGCAACTGCAGAAGGAAAGAAAAAAGAGAGCACTTGCCTAGCGCATTATCCCAGATAACTGTTTATTAAAACGTGGATAAAATGTTATACTCACAAACAAATGATGACAGATCACATATAGACAGTCACGATGCATTAACCACTTGCCCTTCTCCGCCCTTCCTGACCAGGCCAGGCCATTTTTTGCAATACGTCGCTGTGTTACTTTAACTGAAAATTGCACGGTCACGCAACGCTGCACCCAAATTAAATTGGAGCTTTCTTTTGGTGGTATTTGGTTTTTTTTTTTTTGCGCTATAACAAAAAAAGACCGACAATTTTGAAAAAAAAAACAACGATATTTTTGACTTTTTGCAATAAAACATATCCAGTAAAAAAAGTTAAAAAATCTAATTTTGTCATAAATTTAGGTCAGAATGTATTCTGCTGCATGTCTTTGCTCAAAACAATCCTAGTACGTGAATTAATTGGTTTACGTGAAAATTTATAGTGTCTACAAATAGCGGTATATATACTGGAATTTATTTTTGTTAATACTGGTAATGGCGGCAATCAGCGACACTTATAGCAGGACTGCGGTGGGCATTCTGACACTGGGGGGGGGGAGGTGACTAACTGTCACTGACATCCCCAGTGACACTAATACAGTGATCAGTGCTAATAAAAAGCACTGACACTGTACTAATGACACTGGACAGGAAATGGTTAACATATGGGGCGATCAAAGGGTTAACTGTGTGTTTTACTGTGTGCTGTGTATTACTATGTAAGCACATTGCAGGTAGGGCGCGCGTGCTCCACCTACCTGGAAATACAAAATCACATATATACAGGTGAAACTAAAAAAATTTGAATATCGTGCAAAAGTTCATTTATTTCAGTAATGCAACTTAAAAGGTGAAACTAATATATAAGATAGACTAATTACATGCAAAGCAAGATAGTTCAAGCCGTGATTTGTCATAATTGTGATGATTATGGCTAACAGCTCATGAAAACCCCAAATCCACAATCTCAGAAAATTAGAATATTGTGAAAAGGTGCAATATTCTAGGATCAAAGTGTCCCACTCTAATCAGCTAATTAAGCCATAACACCTGCAAAGGGTTCCTGAGCCTTTAAATGGTCTCTCAGTCTGGTTCAGTAGGAATCACAATCATGGGAAAGACTGCTGACCTGACAGTTGTGCAGAAAACCATCATTGACACCCTCCATAAGGAGGGAAAGCCTCAAAAGGTAATTGCAAAAGAAGTTGGATGTTCCCAAAGTGCTGTATCAAAGCACATTAATAGAAAGTTATGTGGAAGGGAAAAGTGTGGAAGAAAAAGGTGCACAAGCAGCAGGGATGACCGCAGCCTGGAGAGGATTGTCAGGAAAAGGCCATTCAAAAGTGTTGGGGACTTTCACAAGAAGTGGACTGAGGCTGGAGTCAGTGCATCAAGAGAACGATCCTGGACATGGGCTTCAAATGTCGTATTCCTCTTGTCAAGCTGCTCCTGAACAACAAACATCAGAAGCGTCTTACCTGGGCTAAAGAAAAACAGACCTGGTCTGTTGCTCAGTGGTCCAAAGTCCTCTTTTCTGATGAGAGCAACTTTTGCATCTCATTTGGAAACCAAGGACCCAGAGTATGGAGGAAGAATGGTGCAAGATGCTTGAAGTCCAGTGTGAAGTTTCCACAGTCTGTGTTGATTTGGGGAGCCATGTCATCTGCTGGTGTTGGTCCACTGTGCTTCATTAAGTCCAGGGTCAACGCAGCCGTCTACCAGGAGATTTTGGAGCACTTCATGCTTCCTTTCGCAGACGAGCTTTATGGGAATGCTGACTTCATTTTCCAGCAGGACTTGGCACCTGCCCACACTGCCAAAAGCACCAAAACCTGGTTCAATGACCATGGGATTACTGTGCTTGATTGGCCAGCAAACTCGCCTGACCTGAACCCCATAGAGAATCTATGGGGCATTGCCAAGAGAAAGATGAGAGACATGAGACCGAACAATGCAGAAGAGCTGAAGGCCGCTATTGAAGCATCCTGGTCTTCCATAACACCTCAGCAGTGCCACAGGCTGATAGCTTCCATGCCACGCCGCATTGAGGCAGTAATTGCTGCAAAAGGGGCCCAAACCAAGTACTGAATACATATGCATGCTTATACTTTTCAGAGGTCTGATATTGTTCTATGTACAATCCTTGTTTTATTGATTGCATGAAATATTCTAATTTTCTGAGATTGTGGATTTGGGGTTTTCATGAGCTGTAAGCCATAATCATCACAATTATGACAAATCACAGCTTGAACTATCTTGATTTGCATGTAATGGGTCTATCTCATATATTAGTTTCACCTTTTAAGTTGCATTACTGAAATAAATGAACTTTTGCACGATATTCAAATTTTTTGTGTTTTTTCTGTAAGATTGTGGACATTATTATAATCATATATTTTGCGCTGTGTTATTCATTATTATATATAGATTGATATTTTTTTCACATATTGTTTTTATACATAGAAGCGCGGGTGATTTGTGATATTAATGTGTTACTAAACCCAGGACCCTGCATTCACTATATCTGGTCTCCCACAGTACACAGAATATGGAAATGCAATTATTTTAGTAAATATAAACTGTTAAATACCTTTTCTCATCAGCAGTTAAAGCAGTCTTGTGACTTCTATTAGTATCCAGCAGAGTACTGATTAAAGCTTGTAGAAGGAGCTTTCATTTTCCCATATGAAGATGCAGGACCCCTGACCCTCTGTCTGGACAGTGCTGATTTGCCCTGTGCTGATCACATGCACTCTACCAAGATTAAAAAACAACTCTCTAGCAATACACACCAAACTAAGAAAGCATGACGCGGTGGCCATCTTTGATTCCATTCACAAGCAACAAAGCTGAATACACCCAGTGCCAAGTCATAGGAACTTTTTTTGTGAGTTGCATTTTTATTATTTGTCCCCGCTATTAAAAGTTTTACAGTTTTACACTATGGGATGTCCGTTTTTGTTTCTATTTCTATGTTGACAATTTGCTAAATTGCCTGTGGAGGAGAGGAGGATTTCTGGGATTAATTTAGCATTGAAGGATTACTGGTTACCATCCACAACGCTATTTAATCCATGGGAAGATATATTGGTTACTATTATTAATCTATTAGCAATGCTGTGGAAGAACATCGGTCACCAACATCACGTTGTACATTGGAATAGTCCCAATAAAAGCGCTAGTGACCATCCAAGAGATAGGTGACCATGGGATGACGTTGCGTACAAATCCATGTGGGGCACCAGTCTGAGCACAGTGGAGCACTTGTCACTTTAATACGGAGTTCACAATCAAGAACGTAACACGCTTGCACCTTATTTTCATTTTTTAGGGCTGCATACCTAATACAACCAGTTTAATTAGATGTTTATTACTTATGATTATTGATTATTTTTGAGTGTCATCAATGTTTTATTGTTTACACAATTTATGCGCAGTTCACATGGTATTTATTATTAATTTTGAGTTTACAAGTTCACAATTAGGACTGCTGCATTACACAGGTATTTCACATTAGGATTTTATTCATAAGCACAGCAGCATTCCTTTACTTTTCTACAAAGCATTTTAGTTACTCTCAATGTTTGCAGTTAGTTATTGAAACTGTAATCACTTCAGATAAGGTCCACAGCTGGCATACATGGATTGAAATTAGTCCAGTTCAGCAGAGACAATTTTGGATCCATGTATGGGAAGGGTGGATGTTATTGATCAACTTGTGTACATCCAGCCTGTTGGGTTTTTCCCAAATGATCAGTGCCGCCAGCTATAGCTGGCAACAGTGATCATTGTATTCTGACAGTGGGGAAGTCTTGCCCACTGTCAGAATACAATAGCAAGGATTCCCCCATCCACCTCAAATAAGTGGACGGGGGAATCAGATCTTTTTTTTTTTTTTTAATTCAACAGGCTGGTTGAATGAAAAAATAAATTGATATATTGGCGGCCTTAAGCTGGCCATAGATGGATCAAATCTCAGCCGGTTCAGCAGGGACCGGCCAAGATTCGATCCATCTATGGGCAGGCTGATTATTCAAATCAGTCCATCAATCGACTTGCGTACAACCAGCATGTCTGATTTTTAGCTTACTTTTTAGATTATTGCCAGCGGCTATAGCTGCTAGCAATAATCCCTGCTGGTTACCCAGCCCCCCCTTATCGGGATAACACAATAGCTCAGCGGAATGGATTCCTCCACCAATACGGACTGTGTTGATGGGGGAGTCAAGCTGTTTTCTTTCTACAACCCTTGGTTGCAGGAATGAAAACTGCATAATTCATGACCTTCCTTAGACTTTACCAGCAAACAATAACACGACAGAAACAGGTGGCCATCCATAATGCTATCACTTCTCAAACCATTTTTGCCCCATTATAGTCACAGGTTAGCAGTGATGGGAGGCTATGGTATGTTTACACTCTGGAAGTAGTAAGATAAGTTTACTTTTTCCCTGACCTTTATTTCTGACCTCTCCTGCTAGAAATGTTGGTTGTCTGACTTTCATGCTGATCCAATAGCTTAAATATTTTCTAAGTCAGTGACTTGAAATAAATAAGAGATGTGTTTTCTCTGTGACTTCATTTGATGCATGCTTGTTCTGGGTCAACAATACCAAAGACAGAGAAAGTCTCCATACATGCATTACACAAGGCAAAATAATTATGACACACTGCTGCACAAAGATTTTAAACCATGGTTATTAATATATTACACCTAATTGTTCCCCCACCCTCCCTGTGCTATTAATAGCCCCCACTTTGGATCTCATTGAGTGACTGAGCGGCCCACATAGAGCCATGATCTACCAATAGAAATTTGGGATTAGTCATTGACAACATATGCTAAAAAGTGGACTTTGCCAAATACCAAATTGCCAAATACAAAGATGAAATATACTGTATATATTGGAGCTGTTTTACATGTAAAAGGATTTATATTTTTGTACTAATATTTACACAGCCCTGCCACACAGTACAACTCTGACTGACAAGACAAAAGGCCTAATTTTTTTCTGCTGCCATTAAAGGGCCCCGTCTCTACAAATAAATAAAAAAAAATGGATAAAGCTACTAGAACCCTGTAAAAAAGGCTTTTAACTTATGGTCCAGCAGGCAGGGATTCAAATATTCACTCTTGAAGTGTCTGGGTACTATTCAACGCTTATGGGTGTGTTCTCCACAGAGTACTGTGGGTCTTCTTGCCAATTCCTGCATCACTACCGTGCATCTTTTATTTTTTTTAGAGCAATGGCAGGTTTACTTTAGGTAACACATACAGATCTTACAACTGTGCTCAAAAGTTTGCACACCCTGGCAGAAATCATGAAATTTTGGCATTGATATTGAAAATATGACTGATCATCCCAAAAAACTGCCTTTTATTTTAGGATATTGATCACATGAAGCCATTTATTATCACATAGTTTGGCTCCTTTTTAAATCATAATGAGAACAGAAATCACTCAAATGGCCCTGATAAAACATTTACATACCCTGGAATGTTTGACCTTGGTACAGACACACAAGGTGACGCACACAGATTTAAATGTCAATTAAAGGTTAATTTTCCATATCTGTGGCTTTTTAAATTGTAATTATTGTCTGTGTATAAATAGTCAATGAGTTTGTTAGCTCTCACATGGAAGCACTGAGCAGGCTAGATTCTGAACCATGGGGAGCAGAAAAGAACTGTCAAAAGACCTCCGTAACAAGGTAATGGCACTTTTTTAAGCTGGAAAAGGATATAAAAAGATATCCAAAGCCTTGAATACACCAGTCAGTGCTCAGAGATTTGGAGATCTCTTTATACCAAGCCAAGGTCAGGTAGACCAAGAAAGATTGCAACCACAACTGCCAGAAAAATTGTTTGGAATAAAAGGTAAAAACCCACAGGCAACCTGAGGAGAAGTACAGGCTGCTCTGGAAAAAAAGACTGTGATTGTTTCAGGAAGCACAATGCGATGATACTTGAATAAAAATAAGCTGCATGGTTGACTTGCCAGAAAGAAGCCTTTACTGTACCAATGCCACAAAGAAGCCCAGTTACAATATGCCTAACAACACCTTGACACACTTCACAGCTTCTGGCACACTGTAATCTGGAGGGACGAGACCACAAAAGAGCTTTATGGTCACAACCATAGGCGCTATGTTTAGAGAGAGGTCAATAAGGCCTACAGTGACAAGAATACCATCCCCACTGTGAAGCATGGTGGCGGCTCACTGATGTTTTGAGGATGTATGAGCTCTAAAAGCATGGGCAATCTTGTGAAAATTGATGGCAAAATGAATGCAGAATGTTATCAGAAAATACTGTCAGACAATTTGCATTCATCTGCATGAAAGCCGTGCATGGGGCACTCTTTCCAGCACAACAGTGACTCTAAGCACAATGCCAAGTTGACCTTCCAGTGATTACAGGAGAAAAAAATGAAGGTTCTGGAATGGCCATCACAGTCACCTGACCTTAATATCATCGAGCCACTCTGGGGAGATCTCTTACGTGCTGTTCATGCAAGACGGCCAATGACTTTGCATGACCTGGAGGCATTTTGCCTAGACAAATGGGCAGCTATACCACCTGCATGAATTCAGGACTTCTTAGACAATTATTACAAAAGACTACATGCTGTTATTGATGCTAAACGTGGCAATGCACAGTATTAAGACCTAAGGGTTGTGTAGACATTTGAACAGGGGGCATTTCATTTGTTTACTTGTTACCATGTTTTATGATTGTGCCATTCTGTTATGGCCTACAGTTGAATATGAATCCCATAAGAAATAAAAGAAATGTGTTTTGCCTGCTCGCTCATGGTTTCTCTAAAAATGATACTGTATATTTCCAATTATCCATGGGTATGCAAACTTTTCAGCACAACTGTATCTCCTATCCTGTGACTGAGCACTGAGGACAAGCAGCAGACCGAAGAGCTCCTTTCTCTGTCACTCTGCTTTCCCCTCCTAACAGCATTCACTTGGTTTGTACATGGGTTTATCTCTACAGTACAACTGACTGGCTATTTTTGCTACTTCTTCGTCTCCCAGTCTGGCTCTGTTTTACAGAGGATTGCAAGAAGCTGACACTATGTCACAATTGTGGATTTGCACTGTTTGCATTAAAGAAAATGACAGTTAAGCATGTATTAATAAATACAGAGCTGCATTAATTTGTGTTTTTTATATCTGCTTGGAATTTAGGTTTAAATGTGTGGGATCCATGGTCTGATCCATATTTTTGCTTCACTGCTTAGCTGATCTGGAACATTTATGCAGGTCAGGCATTTCGATTCCTCTAGCTGCGTACTTCCTTTGGGTCAGTGAAACAAAGGTAAGGTGAAAACCCTATAGTTGGTACCCTTCAAAACATGTTAGCAGTTGCTGTATTTTTATCTTGACAGGTTCCCTTTTATACAAACATATTTTGTTTTAAATAAAATACAGCTTATTTACTGTATTACTCAATAAGTATACACTTTTTTGTGTTTATTATCTAAATGTGGCCAGCATTTTTTTCCATGATTATACCAAAATGCAAGCCTTTATTTAATTGAATGCAGTATGTGCAAAAAACAATAAATATATAGTAACTAATCAGATTTCAACCTTCGGAAGTTTAGTGCAGTCAGTCTAATGCAAGATGACACCTGGTTGCTATGAGGTACAATACTTTATAGATTGCTTTTTGCGTTATTAAATAAGGGACAAAACATTGAAGATACTCAATGATCAGATAAGTTGTACTCACTAGATAGCAGTTCTAAATTACTCTATGGTTTACATGAACTGCTACATTTATAGGCCCCCTTAAATTTATATGATTTTTTTTTCCATGAGAACGCTTAGTGATTGAGATGAATTGATTTTATTCCACAGAATATATTTTTATGGCACTCTAGCACTGATTTGATACATGGTGTGATTACACTTTATACAGAAGTGCAATGGTAGAGCAGAGGAAAAATGTCAAACTGGTTTATGATCTCTCAATGACAAAATCGGGATTGAATGGTATCAATTTTCTGCTGTAATGGGGAGGAAATAATTTGGTGTGGATGATTGAATAGATAAATGTATTTAAAGTAAATTACAGATAAGGAAAAAACTTTCAAGTATTTAAACCTCACCTTATGCACAGTGATTTTTAAGCTTTTATTGTGTAGTAGCTGTTTTTTTCTTTTACATTTAGATTAATGATATAATTTTGCTCATTGTTTCTTGTGTGGTTTCTCTTTGAAATATGTTGTTAATTAGTTAACCCAAATATGCAAATGTGAGCTACAACTACAGTAACTGCTAGTATCATACATTAAAAGTATATTTTCTGACTCAAAAATGTCCACAATAATAATTTTCTTTTTGGTTGAGACAAAAATTTTGAGTTCCATGATAAATGCATCTTTCAGATTAGTATGAGTGAAATTAGAAGTTTTCTCTTTGCCAAAATGTCAAATAAAATCATGAAATTATGGTGAAATTTTGCCACTTTTTCAAATTAATTGGAATCACTTAGGACGGCCATAGAAGGTTTGAATCCTGCTGAACCAGGTGAGATTTGAGCCATGTATGGTCAGGCTGAATATACACAAGTTGATCAATCAACTTGAGTACAACCAACCTGCTGGATTTTACATATGATTGTTGCTGGTAGAGCCACTACCAATAATCACTGTCTTCTTCTGGCAGGGACGGTTCCCCCTGCCTGGACAATACAATGGCTGTTTTGATAGAGAAATCGAGAGAATTTCCTTTCTGCAACCCTTGGTTGAAGGAAAGAAATTCATTCCGTGTATGGCCTGCCTTAGTAATGTTAAATGAAAGTGTTCGTATGGGTGCAATGGACAGTTTTTGTAGTTTTTAGTGGCTGCTTAAGGTTCCATAATCTCTTTTCAACTATTCTGGACCTGTTTTTATAGCAAAATGTGCTTATTTGCTAGCTGGAAACAGCTGGATGTCAGCTATTGAGGAAGAGATAAAACCTAACCCTAATGCTAACCCTGACCCTAATGCTAAGCTTAAAGCAGAACGTTACCCATAAAAACATGATAAAATATATTGCTCTTTAGCAAGAAACATACATTCGACCATATTAATTTTGCTACCATAATTTGTGTTTGCTGTAGATTGCCTCCAGCACTGTTTATGTTTCTTCTTGCTGGAGGATGCCATTTTGCTCAAGCCCAGAGCCCCTGAGCAGAAGTAAATCTTTAGGCTGTCAGAAGATAAGCCTCTACAATAAAGGCACAGTGCCAAAATATAGAGAGCAACTGAACATGTGCAGAGCAGGGCGAGACATTGTATTACTGAATTTTAAACAGTATAGGCCAGGGCTCAAAATTTCAAGTCCTAAGCTACTAGCCAGGCCTTAAGAGTTACTCACCGCCAGTTGCCCCCTCCCAACCCATACCCTGCCTCGCCCCTAATTCCACCCCCTAAACACGCCCTCGTAAATTATCTCATGACATGACACTGTTAAATGTTTTATGAAGAATAAATTTACAAAAATAAATATTTACAACAAATTTAACAATATTAACGTAAAGCAATGTAAACATGTCCTCCATCCCATGTCCTCCTCCTTCTCCAGTCCCAGTAGTAGTAGTAGTATGTGCAGAAGGAGGTATGTCTCCAAGGCAGCTGCCTAATCAGCTGTATGCTGCCACTGACCCTGTACATATGTGCATTGCTAGATGACATGATTAATAAAGGATGTACAGTGCCTTGAAAAAGTATTCATAACCCTTGAAATTTTCATAATTTTGTCATGTTACAACCAAAAACGTAAATGTATTTTATTGGGATTTTATGTGATAGACCAACACAAAGTGGCACATAATTGTGAAGTGGAAGGAAAATGATAAATGGTTTTCAACATTTATTACAAATAAATATCTAAAAAGTGTGGCGTGCATTTGTATTCAGCCCCCTTTATCCTGATACCCCTAAGTAAAATCTAGTAGAACCAATTACCTTCAGAAGTTACCTAATTAGAAAATAGAGTCCGCCTGTGTCTAATTTAATCTCAGTATAGATACAGCTATTCTGTGAAGCCCTCAGATGTTTGTTAGAAAACATTAGTGAACAAACAGCATCATGAAGACCAAGGAACATACCAGACAGGTCAGGGATAAAGTTGTGGAGAAGTTTAAAGCAGGGTTAGCTTATAAAAAATATGCCAAGCTTTGAACATAACATGCAGGACTGTTCAATCCATCATCTGAAAATGGAAAGAGTATGGCACAACTGCAAACCTACCAAGACATGGCTGTCCACCTAAACTGACTATTTTGCAAAGAAGAATGGGCAAAAATGTCCCTCGCTAGATGTGCAAAGCTGGTAGAGACATACCCAAAAAGACTTGCAGCTGTAATTGCAGCAAAAGGTGCTTCTCCAAAGCATTGACTCAGCGGAGGCTGAATACAAATGCACGCCACACTTTTCACATACTTATTTGTAAAAAATGTTAAAAACCATTTATCATTTTCCTTCCACTTCACAATTTTGTGCCACTTTGTGTTTGTCTATCCCATAAAATCCCCAAATAATACATTTACGTCTTTGGTTGTAATATGACCAAATGTGGAAAATTTCAAAGGGTATGAAGACTTTTTCAAGGCACTGTATGTGTGTATGTGCTTTATGGGTATGTGTGTGTATGTATGTATGTGTTTATATGTGCATGTGTACGTGTTTGTGTGAATACTGTATGTGTGTGAATCAGTGTGCATCTATGTGTGATTGCCCCATAAAAGTTTGATGTGTCCAGGTGTGTGCGGGCTCCAGGAGCCAGTCTGGGCACATGGAAAATGAGTTATTTGCAGCTGAGTGATGGGCAGAGTGGTCATGTGTTCCTGTACACACTGTAATGTGTGCAGACAGACAGATCCTCCCCATCATCGGACTCTTCAGATCCCAGGACTCCTCGTGCAGATGGATCCTCCCCATCCCTGGACTCCTTGTGCAGATGGATCCTCCCCATCCCTGGACTCCTCATACAGATGTCACCACATCTGCACTGCCAGGGTGAAAACACAAGACACATGGGGATGGGGATGGGGCTGCCCCTGCCAGTCAACCCGGCAGCCTGCTGATCATTGGTCTCCAAATCAACCAGGGGGCAGAGGAACAGGTGGGGGGCAGCATCACAGGAGGTGGGCAGAGGGACAGCAAGGGGGGAAGCATTACAGGAGGAGGGCAGCGGGACAGGAGAGGGGAAGCATCACAGGAGGGGGGCAGCGTCACAGATGGTGGGCAGCAGGACAGGATGGTAGCAGTGTCACAGGAGGGGCAGCATCACAGGAGGGGGGCATCAAGTCAGGAGGAGGGCAGCGTAACAGGAGGTGGGTGCGATGCAGCAGGGGGCAGCGGGACGAGGGGCAGTGGGACAGGAGGGGGGCAGTTTCACGGGAGGGGGAGAGCGGGACAGAGGGGAGTGGGGCAGGAGGGAGGCAGTGTTACAGGAGGGGGACAGCAGGACAGGAGGGGGGCAATGGGACAGAGGGTCATGGGACAGGAGGAGGGCAGTGTCACAGGAGGGAGGCATCAGAACAGAGGGGGCAGTGGGATGGGGGCAGTGTTACAGGACACAGAAGAACCTCTTCAGCATCAGGTCATTAGGCAACTGCTGATGGTTGGGCTTGTGCAGTTCCAGTTAGGAGGATGAGCATGGGGGGCTAAGAGGTGCTCATAAGCCAGGAGCGCAAGGTCACCACAGGGATGGCGGTGGTCAGAAGGAAAAGGGTTTCATACAGGTGTCCGGCTCTCACTGCTGCTGAGCTCCCTCTGCCAATATTCTCCCAGCTCGGCTGACACATGACATGCCAGAGAGCTGAGCCATAGGCGACATCCTGCCACTTCAAAGAATGCGCCCTGTGCCTCCTGCTCAGCTTTGATGCCCGACTCCCCCCTCTTCGTCCCCACTGCTTCCTGTCTGACCCCTGCTCCCTCCAGGTGGCAGAGCAAGCAGTCTGCATGGATCTCCAGCCATGCACCTGTGGGCTGGGGTCCCAGCTGCTCAGATGAGAACCTCTCATTAGTGATGGAGTGTTCCGATCCTTACTTTCTTTCTGGGACCAGCTGCTGGCTCCTCCCTGCTCTCGGTGCTTTGATGGGTACAGTGTGTGTCAGGGATGCCTGTGCTGCCTTATGGTGGTGCCAGCTATGCCAGTGACTCTTTCCCACCTTATTTCCACTCGCCAAATGCGAGCAGGCGAGTGGAAATTTTGAGGCCTGGTATTGGCACTTATTTTTAATGTTTTAAATAGCAATACTTGCAGAAGGGGCCAGCAGGAAGTGATCTAACAGAACTTAATTTAAATGAACCTGTTTGTTGGTGCTGAGTGTATGTCCAGTCATTACCCAAAATTTCCCATAAACCTCCATCTTCCCTCTTAAAGCGAATTGTAGCATTATTTTTTATTCTTTTACCTTATTTCCTAGGTGAGAAACATCTTGTATTGCTCCTGTGACTTCCTCACCAGGCATGTAAGAATCTTGCATGGGGAAGCCCATGGGAGCACAGGCACACCCACAAATGTACATCTCCCCTACATTTTATCTGTCCAGATATTTCTCCCACCTGTTTCTGTGGATGCTCTTTTCCTGATTCCCTTACTCATATATTTTGATCATGTGAGAAACTGTTACCAATTTGGCAAAAGGTTAATGATCTTTCAACCAAGATTGTGAGAAGATCAATCGCTTTAACAATGGTTAACTGTCATTTGTTTGCCCCATTCCTGAAATTCCCTATTTTTCCAAGAAACCTATCCACACGATTTGTGTAGCCACACAATGGGATATAGTTCTTCATTGGAAATAATCTGTTTTCCCTTTTTCACAAATAGTAACTCAATTAGACCCTAATATGTTAATGGAAAATTACTAAACATAACTGTTCTGCTAAATGTAATCTTTGGTTAACAAATTGTCACTTCATCTTGGAATAAACATATAGTATAATACGTTAAATGTTATATGTTTTGCCCTTCAGTATGCCCATTGATGTTGATTATACTTCAAGTCATAATATTAATGAATGTATGATACCCTTCTTAACATGTGTAGTATTGTGTTCTTTATTTTTTTGTCAAAACCCTGTAATGCTGAAACACATTTTGTATTTTGTTTATGTTGTGTACTTTTTCACGTCTTTATATCTTGAATATTTTGCAATATTCTTTATTTTATTTTTCAAAAAACTTAATAAAAGTTTGTAAACAAAAACCAACATCACTCCCTGGTGATCTGGACAGTAAATCAGTTATTTTATAACTTCCTTTAATGGACCAAGCTGTCCAGCAGGAGTGGAAGATGGGGGTGTTCAGACAAACCATATAACACTGACAAGGGTGCTTACAAAGGTCAGTTTTTATTCATTTATGTCAAACCTTTATCCTAAAAGAAAAAGAAAAACCTTGTGGTAACCGCTTCAAAAGTATTACCTGGGTTCATTAATATTTAAACTTTTTTCTTTTTTTATGTTGCATTTAAAATTTGCAAAATTAAAAAAAATAAAATGCTCTTCTTTCATAACTTAGTATTAAACTTTGCAGTGCCTTGTATCAGAACCATCATTTTAATGTCATTATAAATAAGACAAATTATGGAATAAAATGTGTATGTTCTATGCATGAAGGTAAACAACCTTCTGTGTCCAGTATCCCCCCCAGCCCTCCCTAAAACTCACATAAGCCCCCTCTCGATCCAGAGATGCACTGGAATCTCGGCTATCCTGGGACTCCCTCTTCTCATTGGCTAAGACAGCAGCAGGAGCCATTGTGTGATGGATTTGGTAAAATGCCTATTTCGTTTCCTATTGAATATATATATATACGCTATTTCTATAAGTTTTATAAATATTTACTTTTATACTTTAATACATATGTTGTGTGAATATTTTCTGCCTGCTGGGCTTTGTGGTACTTTAAGAAATCCTTGCTTAAGAAATATTTGCTCACAGGAACAGACCCCCTCCCATCGTGTGATTTGGAAGACAAAAGAATGTTTTTCTCTTTTTAAGATAAGACTGAAGAAGATCACACCTATACCATGACGGAGATTGTTTTCGTGTAAAGTGACCAATCAAAGACTAATATAATGCTTATGCTATTATCACGTGATGTTCCCATCATTTTTCATATATAAGCTCACGGTTTCATTTCAATAAATTAGAGAGAAGTTTTCACAGACCAAAGGTGTCAGTGTGAGTTTCTTTATGTGCGCACATTCCACAAGCTGGCCAGCGTCATAAATTTTGGACAGGAACAGATAAGCACTGGATGATTAAGTCCATGACTAAAACAATTTGGTGCCGAAACCCGGGAACTGAATAATGAACCTGCAGCCAGCCGCCATGAAAAGGCGTTCGGTGTCAGTCAAACTGGACAGGCCGGAGAGCTTGATCACCTCTCGGAGCATGGTAAGATATATTTTGCTATCTTACCATTGCTTATCCTGTCTTTGTTGTTGATTCATACCTGTGCCTAGTACGGCTGCTAAAGGTCAAAGGCAGGTAACCTTGTATGCCCGGAGTTTATTTAAATATACCTGCATGTGCTTATCTGTTACCTGGGTCTCTGTTGTGTGTTTTTATGTATCAGTCTTGAGGTGGAAGAGGAGTGGACCTACTGAGGGTTTTGACACATAATTTCTCTGGGTGTGTGGTAACCTTGTGTGTTGACCACAACAGAGGAGGTGTCGGATATGCGTCACGGTAATGTGACAGTGGGTGCCGTAACTGTTTGTGTGGGTTACGATGAGTTACTCAGTGGTCTGTACTCAGAGCCCACCAAGATAGACTGCTATGTTATGTCCTAAATGTGTGTCTGTAAGCTAATGTTTGCCATTCATAACAGAAGGTTGGGGTTTGTTAAGGGTTAAGGAAAGTCTGGACAGCAGCCTGTGAAGTGTCTTAGATTCCTGTTAGGAAGGACAGAGAAGGGGGGAGGAGATGGGTCAGACGCTGATAAGACCCCTAGAAAGGAATGTTAGCATGTGACCTGGTTGCAGAGAGAGAAAAGGAAAAGTATGTGGAATTAAAGATAAGGAGGTATGGCAAAAAAAAAAAAGAGAAGAAAGATGTCTTAGTTGACAAACATGTGCTTGAGGACAGCAAGAAGTTTGGTATAATGTAGCCGAAGTTATCCACAAAGAGTAGTGGACAGAACAGGTATTGCTACAGGGGAAAAAAAATAAAAAAATAAACTGTTTATGTGTACCATTAATGTGTTAAAATATTGAAAAGGATTACTGGCATGTCATATTGTGAAGGAAGTGAAGCAGTTAAAGTTATAGTAAGTAGCGAAAGTTTGTAAGCTGAAGGTCAGGACTGGCATAAATCATTGTAGGAACAGAGAGGAATGTTATGTGATAAAGGTTTGCTGAACGTGACAGAAGTTTTGTACAGAACTGGAAAAGTGTTGTATAAAGAAGGATAGTTGGAAGAAATTCAAGAAAATGGCAATTGTATAATGTATTTGTATCACAAAATTGTAAATGGAAGTGTGTGCTAAAACCACCGCCCTATGTTGGAATGTGGGGTGGAGGAGGGGAGGGACAGCACTGCCCTTCATCTAATGCCTACTTTATGCCCACCACCCCAGCCCTGCCCAGCCCTGCCCAGCCCTGCCCAGCCCACTTCCTGAAGGCAGCCATCTTGCTGCTCCTGTTTTGTCCCTTCCTGCCCTGCCCAGTACACTTCCTGATGGCAGCCATCTTGCTGCTCCTGTTTTGTCCCTTCCTGCCCAGCCCAGTACACTTCCTGGAGGCGGCCATATTGGTACACCAAAATTAGACAAATGGAAGGCCAATGCCTTGAGTGAGCCGCCTCTACCCAGTGTGTCCGGTCTTACAAGTCAATGGTACATTCTACGTGGCACCGGATGTGCTGAGCAGAATCCCAAGTTGTCTATGGTCCACAGGACCCGAAGATATTGGACGTTTAAAAAGGTACCCCCAATTATGGTGGAACTGAAGCCTGGAGCTCCCCTACCCAGGAAACCACAGTACCCACTGAAACCAGCGCAATCCAAGGCCATCTCGAAGCAGGTCAAGTCCCTTGTGGCAAATGGTGCACTCATACCTTGTACCTCTCCATGTAATACGCTTTTGTTCCCGATAAGAAAAGAAGACACCCAAAGGAGAACCAGAGAAGTACAGGATGATACAGGACCTCCGAGCAGTGAATGAAGCCACTGTCTTAGAGACACCTATCGTTCCAAATCCCCACACTTTACTCACAGGGGTATCTCCAACAGCAAAGTATTTCACCATGATGGACCTGGCAAATGTATTCTCCAGCGTTCCCTTGTATCCTCCCTGCAGATACTTCTTCATTTTTTATCCATAAGGGGCAGCAATACACCTGGGCAGTTATGCCACAAGGGGGTGAAAAATTCCCTGAGCCAGTTTGCCAAAGCCATGACCACCATACTGGACACGTGGCAAAAGGAACATTTGGCAGTGGTCCTTCTTTAATATGTGGATGACTTTTCCTCTGTGCTGATGACCTGCCCACGGCTGAAGAAGCCTCAGAGAGTTTACTATGTTACTTGGCACACCAAGGCTGTAAGGCCTCTAAACCGAAGTTGCAATGGTGCTCTACAACAGTCGTATTCTTGGGCCACTGTCTCTCACATGGAACAAGGCATCTTACGGAGGAAAGAGTTAAGGCCATCCAGAATTGCCACTCCCTTTAGGCCAGAAGCCACTCCATGCCTTTCTTGGCCTCATATCCTACTGTAGGTCATGGATTCCTGATGCTTCTTGGTTTATGCAACCACTCTACGATGCTCTCAAGTCTGAGCCCTTCCATCTGTCCGAAGAGGCCGACTCCAATTTTTTTTGGCTCTAAAATGCTTATTTTCTTCAGCCCCAGCCCTAGGTCTACCAGACTACGAGAAACCTTTCAAACTGTTCATGTCTGAACGCCAAGGCCATGGCACAGGAGTATTGGCCCAGTCCCACGGAGACTGCCTACGATCCGTAGGCTACTACTCATGCCGTTTGGACCCAGTGGCTAGAGGAGCACCGTCGTGTCTGCGTGCAGTTTTCGCTGCTCAAGCTCTGCTGGATAAGACCTCTGATATCGTACTGGGACATGAACTTGTTCTTCTGGCACCGTATGCCAGTGCTGCCATTTTAAACCAAGTCCAACCTAAACATTTGTCCACAGCGAGGCATCTTAGACTACAGTGTTCCCTCCACCTTCCTGATAACGTCACTCTCCTACGTTGCCAGACCCTGAATCCGGCCACTCTCCTCCCAATTGCTGAGGGGGGTAATGAAGGTAATGAAGAAAGTGGAGAGGATAATGGAGCCACTGAGCCTCATAATTGTCTTGAAGTGATGAAAATGGAAATCTTCCATCTCCCCACAGTGAGTGAAACACCTCTGCAGGATCCAGACTTCACTTTCTTTGTTGATGGTTCCAGATATGCAGATGAAGGAGGCATATATTACAAAGGATTTGCGGTCACTACTGCAGACACAGTCCTACAGGCAAGAGCCCTATCGCCAGCAATATCTGCACAGGGAGCTGAACTTCAAGCACTCGCAACAGCATGCCAGATGAATTAAGGAAAAAGGGCCAATATCAACACAGACTCCAGATATGCCTTTGGGATGGCCCATGACTTTGGACCCATATGGAAGGCAAGAGGATTTATGACTGCGGCAGGTACATCCATAAGACATGGAGCAGCCATTGGACGACTGCTGGAAGCACTCCTTCTACCCATTCAAGTGGCTATTCTGAAGGTAAAAGTTCATGGGAAATTAAACTCTTCAGAAGCCAAAGGCAATAATCTGGCAGATTTGGCGACAAAACGAGCGGCCATGGGACCACCAGAAATGAAAGGTGAGGTGACCGGAGAGTGGGAACCAATGTTCACCTTACAGACCTTACCTGTGGACAGAAGCTACCTCAAGGAACTCCAAGAAGCAGCAAGTCCAGAAGAAAAAGAGAGCTGGAGACGGAGAGGAGCTATTCTCAAAGACGATCTGTTTGAGTGCAACAAGAGGCTTTGTTTACCCAAGAATATGTTTCCAGCTGTAGTCCAGTGGGCACACGGAGCAGCCCATCTGTCAAAGAGCCTCATGAACTCTCTCATCAACAAGTACTATATAGCGCCTGGAATCACCACATTGACGAACAATTTTTTGCAGAACATGTGCCATCTGTGCAAAGTGCAATCCGGGACGCACAGAGAAGACACCACAGAAACACTTGGCCAAACCCCTATACCCTTTTCAAAGGATACAAATTGATCATATCCAGATGCCAAAGAGTAGGCGGTTGAGTACACCCTAGTGGTGTTGGACATGTTTTCCAGTTGGCCAGAGGCCTTTGCTGTAACTAACAGGACTGCTAAAACAACTGTGAAGAAACTCCTCACTGAGGTTGTATGCAGATATGGGCTTCCAGAGGTGATAGAGAGTGACCAGGGCCCCGCTTTCACAGCTTCAGTAACCAAAGAAATATGGCGGCATTAGGAGTCACTCTGGCGTTCCAAACCCCCTATCACCCCCAAAGTAGTGGGAAAATAGAAAGAATGCTAAAAGTAGCCCAAGAGACTGGCATGAGTTGGCCAGACAGTCTGCTTATTGCCCTATTTAGTGTCAGATACACACCAAGAGAGAACACTCCCTATCCCCTTATGAGATTTTGTTTAGCTCAGCCCCCAGATTTGGTTGTTATTTTCCACAACAGTTGCAATTACAATTTGATGTGTTAACTGATTATGTGACTGTATTATCACGTGAATTAACCCGTATCCATGTCCAAGTGTTTTCTCCATTCCAGATTCTGAGTCAGATACAGGAACTCACAGCCTATTACCCGGAGATTGGGTATTAGTAAAGACATTTATGAGGAAACATTCCCTTGAGCCAAGATATGATGGTCCATTCCAAGTTCTGCTGACCACAGCCCCTTCTGACAAGGTGGCCAGGAAGAACACTTGGATACACGCCTCCCAAACCAAGAAAGTCCCGAACCCTGAGGGAAAGGCGTCATCTACACCATGACAACTATGTTGTATATCCTTTTTCTTAAAAGTCTGACAGAGGCTCAACAGGTGGATATCACCGAAATAGGTGACACCACTATATTTTGGTACAACTCATCCAACACTCATGTAGTTATTTTTACCTTTGATTTCTGTAGTATAGATCCCATGTGGTGCTATGACCATAATTTATATGATCTTAATACAACGAGCATGTTCCGATAGTAGTGACCAGGTATACATATGTGTCATGGATGATTACTGGGGACCAAAAGATTAGAATAAGATTGGAAGGGATTTGGACTGGTGAGTATGCCCTTGCAAAGGCCATTATGCCTCTCCACATCCTAGCAGAGAATACCCTGACCCAACGCCTGGCCGTAGGAGGAAACGAAAAGCTCCTTCTGGTAGTTTTGACCCACATGTGTATATAGATGCCATTGGAGTCCCAAGGGGGGTGTCTAATAAATTTAAAGCCAGAGACCAAGTAAAGCAGGTTTTGAATCCCTGATTCCCATGATAGCTGTTAATAAAAATGTAGATTAGATAAATTACATATACTACAACCAACAGAGGTTTGTGAATTACACCAGGGATGCCCTTCAAGGAATCGTTGACCAGTTAGCCCCTACATCCTACATGACATTACAGAATAGAATGGCTCTGGACATGATTTTAGCAGAAAAAGGAGGTGTCTGTAAAATGATAGAAGGAACCGGAACATGTTGTACATATATTCCTGACAATACTGGCCCGAATGGTAAGGTTACTCTGGGTATAAATAAATTGGAAGATCTGTCAGTGGAGCTGAAGAAGAACTGAGGTATCTCAGACCCGTGGGATCAATATTTTAGCTGGATGAGTGGGTGGAAAAAAGTGCTCGCCCAAATAGGGGTAACTGTACTAATAATTCTAGTTCTTTTAGCTCTGATTGTATGTTGTATTCTATCATTTGTAAAGAAGTTAATAAGCAAAGCTGTAGACAACAGAACACCTACCTTCCTGAAACAGGACCAAGAGGATCCCCATATGATGGATGAAGAAAAACCTTACACCCCATTACGGTCCCTCCCCGCCAATAGTAATCTCACAATTTTGTAGGGATAGCATCTGACTTCCTTATGTACAAAGTCTGTGGCAAGGGAGGTGATGAAATAGTCATCACTTGTCTAACGTACAGCACAAAAGAGTTCCAAGGTACATAAGGACAGATGAGCTAGGTTTTATAGGGACAGAGGAAAATAGTCATTTTAAGGGGGGACTGTGATGGATTTGGTAAAATGCCTATTTCGTTTCCTATTGAATATATATATATACGCTATTTCTATAAGTTTTATAAATATTTACTTTTATACTTTAATACATATGTTGTGTGAATATTTTCTGCCTGCTGGGCTTTGTGGTACTTTAAGAAATCCTTGCTTAAGAAATATTTGCTCACATGAACAGACCCCCTCCCATCGTGTGATTTGGAAGACAAAAGAATGTTTTTCTCTTTTTAAGATAAGACTGAAGAAGATCACACCTATACCATGACGGAGATTGTTTTCGTGTAAAGTGACCAATCAAAGACTAATATAATGCTTATGCTATTATCACGTGATGTTCCCATCATTTTTCATATATAAGCTCACGGTTTCATTTCAATAAATTAGAGAGAAGTTTTCACAGACCAAAGGTGTCAGTGTGAGTTTCTTTATGTGCGCACATTCCACAAGCTGGCCAGCGTCATAAATTTTGGACAGGAACAGATAAGCACTGGATGATTAAGTCCATGACTAAAACAATTGCTGTCAATCACAGCCAATGAGCCAGTGAGAAGAGGGCGTGGGGCAAAGCCTCGTGTCAGGGATGCGGGTATGACCAGAAGTGTGTGGACTGACACAGGGAAACGCAGGCTTCAGATATAGTAAATAATATAATTTATTAAGACTAACAATACAAACACAGTGCAAAACTAAACATAAACACAATGCAAACAAACTGAACCAAACCTCCAACAGATAACAAACATACAATAAAAGAGTAGTCAGGCAGGCCGGGTCGGTAGCAAACGGGCAAACGGAGTACCAGGAGCAGGCGGGAGAGTGGTCAGGACTAGCCGAGGTCAGTACAGGCAGAGTTCAAGCAGAGTCAGGACAGAAGTAACAGGATCAGGAAACCAGGGCCAAGCAAACAGTACAACAAGGCACTGACTGCAGGTCTGGCCATCCCTTAAATACACCACCTGCAATCAGCCCCAGGTGGTGGCTAATTGCCGGAGTGAGCCTCTGGTTGTTGAGAGCACCTGCTGGCCAGTCCTGGTACTGCAACCCACAAGGCAGGTGAGTCCCACCACTATTGGCGAGTCCATTCCTGACACCTCGGTTCCATATATGAATGGACACATGGAGCAGCGGCTGGGAAGTGCGCATGTTTCGGTGCCCCCATAGCAAGCTGATTGCTGTGGGGGTACCTAACAGGAGGGAGGGGCCAGGAGCACCGGCAAGGGACCCATGAAGAGGAAGATCTGGGCTGCTCTGTGCAAAACCACTGCACACAGCAGGTAAGTATAGACATGTTTGTTGTTAAAAAAAAAGCCTTTAGAATCACTTTAAGCGAGTGCCAGTATAACCTTGCCTCCAATCATCATCTCAGTTTTGTGAGCAAGCAGTACATAAGGCCAGATGGGAGGACCTGTGCCCTTCAATGGACTCCAAAAAAACTATTTTACAGTTAGCAAAAAAATCTTATTTGTTTCATCATTCATTGAAGGACATGTAATCATTCTTAAGCCTTTGGGGCATCCAAAGCAGTCCAAATGAGGGGTGGGCAATAGCCACTGAGAGATCCAATGGATATGAAATCTTACTACAAGGAGTATTTGAAGAAATCCCTGCCTAGACTAAAGTTAGATCAAGAAGGGCCAAAGAAAATATGGAAGATGCCATGACCAAGGAAAAGGCACCAAGGATCAACCTGGTGTTCCAGACCAGAAAAAGTTATGAGCACTATGAGGGAAAATGCCACCTGAAAGAATGATGGACCTCAACTAAAAATGAGGAGAGCAACCAACAATCTATCATCCATAAAACAGGTGGAATAACAAATCTTGAGAAAGCACTGTGCCTAAGGTGAAACATGTCAGAATAGAACATAATGTTGCTAGCTACTGTGTTTTAAAGTAGAACTGTAGGCAAAAAATGTTTTCCCATTTTGGATAGAGTAAGGGAGTGTCAAATCCCATGCCAGTTTATTTCTTGCCATCTGTGTCCTAATGGGGAGATTTCCCATCAATTTCTGTCCCATAGTCAAAACAGGAAGTGATAAGAAATCCCTGCAAACAAAGGGAATCTATAGGGTCAACAGAACTAGTGTCCCCATTGGAAGATTTCCTCTCTATTATTTTTCTGGGAACAACCTAACCCTAATGGGGGCACAATCAGCAATATGAATTTACAAGAGTTCTAAGCCATCTCCACTCTATCCAAAACTAAAAAAAAGTTTTGCCTTTAGTTGCACTATAACCACTTGTGCACTGCCCGCTCACAATATACTGCAGATGGTACATGAGATGTGCTGGTACATTGCTGCCTGCTTGTGGGTTTATGGGGAGCACATGCTCACCCCCTGCCAACACCCACCGTGATTGTACACAGCATGAGTCTGTCAGCAAGTCCTAGCCAATGATTCATTGCCAGGACCTGCTGATCGGCTGTTTCCAATCACAGCCCCAGGCCTTGTGTTGACAATCAACACAGGGCCCTACAGAGGAAACAATCTCTCTTGTTTCTCATTGCTGCAAAGCAGGCATGAGAAATAAAGAGATCTATTAGTAAAAGCAGCACATAATACATACATTACACATTGTTAGACACACATTTAACCCCTATCGCCCTAGATATTAATCCCTTCCCAGTCAGTGTCATTAGTACAGTGACAGTGTATAGTATTATCACTGATCACTGTATTAATGTCACTGGTTATGTCAATGGCAGTTAGTTCCCCGGCAGCGCCAGTGTCAGCTTGTCCGCCATACTATTGCAGTCCCATTATAAGTCACTGATTACCGCCATTAGTAGAATAAAGAAAAAATTAAAATCCAATACCATAGTTTGCAGACACTATAACTTTCATGCAGATCAGTCAATATGCACTTATTGAGATTTTCTTTTATCAAAGACATGTAGCAAAATATATTTTGGCCAAAATTAATGATAAAATTAGATTTTTAATTTTTTTTATTGGATATCCTTTATAGCAGAAAGAAGAAAATATTGAGGATTTTTTTCAAAATGTTAGTTTTTTCTTTCGTTCATATTGCAAAAAATAAAAAACACTAAAAGAAAGCTCTATTTATGTGAAAAATATGATATAAATTTGTATGACCGCACAATTACCAGTTAAAGTAGCACATTGCTAAATAGTAAAACATGGCTTAAGTGGTTAATAACAGTAGAATATTATTTTGCACTTGGCATGCAGCATGCCTGTTGCTGTTACAAATGAATGCTTTGGTGAAGATGAGCTAATCCAACACCTGAAATGCTCGCCTGGAACAGCATGTGAAATATTTAAAATTGTGGAGGACAACCCAAGATTTATCAAAAGTAAAACAGGCAAAACAACAAACTTCCTGAACAGGAGAAAAAACAGCAACTGTAGCCAACAAAAATGGATGTTTTGTAAAGGTGGAAGCCCAGTATGCCAAACCATTTATTTCAAGGAATGAAAGGCTGGGCAGACAAGGTGGCCCTGATTCACTAAGACGTGAGTCTACTATCAGACTCTGACCATTCAGGCAGACTCAGTTAAATCAATCAAGACCTGTCAGTCTTCTGAGCGGCGTCTAGCAATCTCATTAACCAACGTCTACTTTGCTATTAGTAAATGTGGAATCAGGTCTGGCACATTTTTAGGTGCAATACCGGATATGTTCGCTAGATGGCGCACAAGCGCGAGCTTTATTAGCATTGGCGTTTTTGTCTTAGCAAAAGAGAATATTTAGAATAACAAATAGTACACCTATATTAGAATTTATTTTTTTTCGGGTCGTTGCCGCCGCCGTGATTGACGTTGGATCTACTTCGGGGGACATTGTTTTAATAAAGGACTTGTCAAAGACCCTGTACTGTGTTTTTTTTACACCACACTTTGTTTTTTTGTGAATGAGTTGCGGGACCATGTACTGCAGACTCATTCACGTAGGGGGGGGCGGGATCTGGGGGCCCCCTTGTTAAAAGGGGCTTCCAAATTCTGATAAGCCCCCCGCCCGCAGACCCCCACAACCACCGGCCAGGGTTCTGGGGAAGAGGCCCTTGTCCTCATCGACATGGGGACAAGGTGCTTTGGGGGGGACCCCCCCTGCCCCAAAGCACCCCCCCTATGTTGAGGGCATGTGGCCTGGTATGGTTAAGGAGGGGGGGCGCTCGCTCGTCCCCCCCCCTTTCCTGACCTGCCGGGCTGCATGCTCGGATAAGGGTCTGGTATGGATATTGAGGGGGACCCACGCTGTTTTTTTTTTTTTTTTTATTGCAGACCTTTATTTTTACATTCAGCTGTCAAAATAAATATTATCTAGACCTTCGAAATAAGTAAAATCATTACATAAATAATTATAAAGGATAAGAAACAAAAATTGACTCACTAGAACTAAGGAAATCAAATTAGAATACATAAAGATATGCTTAGTGCTGTTTATTAAAACAGTAGACGCAACCGAGTGTCGGCTGCCAGAGGAATCCACACTGGATTTACTATTGGGCAGTGGCTAAAAAGCAAGTGCCTGCAGAGGACGTCTAAAATGTGTTCTGCACATGCTCAGTTATATCGGCCAAAGACACTGCACGGGCGTCTAGATTTTTACTGTGTCGATTTCCTTTAAAAAAACTATTTTTAACACATTCTTAATTTTTTTTGAAATGGCAGATATTGTTTAAAGTGAAGTCCTGATATTTGGCAAAGCAAATTTCTAAGTGAACATGTCTCTGCAGTGATTTTTCATGGTGTTAGACGTGCTTCTTAGCAAGTCTGCTTTGTGAGTCTGATTCCGGGCGTGTGTCTTGTTAGTAAATTCGATTGGGCATCTACTTATGGGCGCTGCTCAATAGTAAATCTCGTTGCAGGGTAAAAGTAGACGGTCGCTCATAAAAATTGGACGTTCGCCCACGAATATACGCCCACGCCCAATAGTAAATCAGGGCCGGTATGACCAAACAAAAAGATGAGCCTTAAATGGAACACATGTAACCCATGACTTCAAGGAGAAAGGGGTCTTTAATATAAAGGATGTTCCTAATATACAAATAATGTCTCAAAAGATATGCATGAATGTACCAGCCCACTCAGTAACAAATCTTAAAAGAGAGAGCAAAAAAGGATAGCAATCCTAAGTCCCTTTAAAGGAAAGGGTGACGTGATCTACAGCACCTATATAAAAAGGTAGATAGTTTGAGAATACATTGTAATGTAAATAGACATACAAAGGACCTCCTCCACACACTTGCTGTCACAATTTAGGAACAGCATGGCTGTGCAGGGCTCCACCAACACAGCCGCGTCATTAATTTCTAGCGATCTGTGAATGAATGAACTACAGGTCCTGTCTGCCAAAGCAGCAGATGGCTTGTAGTTCTCAATCAATTGTCAGGGTGCTGATGGGAGGTATTGGCAGACAGCTGTACTGAGAGTCTGCAGGAGCCTGACATTGCATCCATGATCTGCTGACTGCGGGTGCAATGTTCTGAAGAAAAAAATAATAAATGCAAATATTTTACCTGCAAAAATATGTGCATTTATGTGATATATGTGCATTTATGTCATATTTTTTTTTGCCATTTGTGTCCCATTGTGGAGATTTCCCCTCATTACCTGTCCCATATTTTGAAAGGCGAATTTATCCTTTAATACAAGTCTCCAAGAGACCTCTCACTCACGTGCCGTTCCGGCTTCCAAATGTCCACAGTTCATTCCCCAGAGGTCAGGCAAAGGGTCATCCCCTTCCAAGCCTGCATCAGCTGGATCCTTGGATGCTATCGCTCACAGTCCCTCTGGGGTTTTCTCTTCAATGGAACATAGCACAGGGAGCCTGGTGTTGCTATTTCCAAACCTGAGCAAGTATGTGAATTCTGGTTCACCAACTATAAATTTTTTAATGATTCACCATCAGCATAACCAGGGGTGTATTCACTGGGAGGCACTTTCCAGAGGGGCAGTACCACCCCTTGGCAGAAGCAACACGTGTGGCCAGTGACTGAGGATGGGGAGCAGGTGAGACACAGCAGTGTGGCCTATAGGCTGCTGAAGGGTGTCTGGTGCTCGTTCTCGAATCATTGTCAGAGATCAGTGCAGAAGGAAGACATCCGGCTTTCCTGATAATGGCTCCTGGGGTGTCCGGCAGGTGAGTGCTGGAATCCATCTCTCTCTCTCTCTCTCTCTCTCTCTCTCTCTCCATCTCTCTCTCCCTCTCTCTCTCCCCCTTGCTTCCTAAAGATAAAACACTATGTAGAGTTTATATTCCCTATGAGTGGAGGAACCAGTGGATGAATATCTAAATAATCATGGTCTTCATCGGGACAAAAAGTGGAAGAGGTGACAAGGTGGTAAAGTGCCATAGGCATCCTGAGGAGGCGGATGAGACACCTTAAAGGGAAATGTGCATGGTGACCTATTTGTTCATAATAGGTCAACATATTGAGGTGAGCACAATATATTATTGGTGGTGGTACTCACTGGGCATATCACATATTAAGGTTCGCAAGAAGAAATAATACACTTCTAATAATACATTTCTGCATATGTTTGGAGGATTTGTTGAAATTTTCTTTGCATAAACATGAGAGCAGTGTATTAGTGGTGGTGGAATTCACTATATACTTTTTATGAGAAGGAATAGAAGAAGACACAATACACAGCTGCATATTTATTGGACTTGTTTAATGGACTTTTTTTAGCACAATATTTGTCTTGCTGTATGGTGTTGATGATATATAACATACCTAAAGCACTAATAGATGTAAAATCTAATAGCATCTAAGATATACAGGAAACCCAAAAGTCACCCTACATAGGGAAAATGAGAAATTATAGCTAAATGTACCTTTATTTACAAATATTAATTACAAAACTTTACACAATCTTTACTTATTACTTATTTATTTTATTCTCTACATGTTGACCACCTCTTTCTACACACACATGTATAATATGAACCAAACAGAGATGAATTATTGTGGTGCCAATTGATATGTGTTAATATATTAACCTCCTAGGAGGTGTTACCAGCTGCCCCTAAAAAAGTGAATGCAACACTTGCAAGTGAATTAGTGATGAATAGGTAGGCGCAGTGCTCAAATGGAATACATAGCATATAGTGTAAATATGCACCTTATACTCCCCATATAATAATTTAATGATGAGTTTTGTGAATAAATACAAATAAATAAATGTCAAACAATGCATATGCCAAATATAAATGAATAAAAAAATATAAATTGACTGGATATTCCTAATTTTGTAAAACATCCTTTTGCTTCCACCAAGTGCTGAATGAATTGAAATTGTGACAGTCCTTCTTAGACTTCAAAATTTGGTGACATAAAAATCCATGTGTCCACATCTCAGTGCAAAGGTAAATAAATAGATCACTCATCAGACCTATATGACCTCCATTACAGTGGTATATATCGCATTGTGTGATATAAATCTCTGAAGGTTCCTCTCTGTATGATCACCAACACCCGCACTTCCAGGTAGGATAGCCAGATGGACTGGTGTATCGTTTCCAATACATTCCCCAGATGATAGTTGAAGGGATTCAGATAAATAATCGTGGCTTACTATGCCATAATACTCAAAAAGAATCACAACAATAATAACGATCTAAGTGCAGTATTTAATATGCAGAGAGTAGGAAAAGTAACAAACTGAATGCACTCACATGATAACGTGCCTAAGAAGCTGGCACCAGCATGTATTGCCTGTGTAATTTAGATCAAAGATAACTGACATGCACAGCGCCTACCTATTCATCACTAATTCACATGTATAATATGATGTAAATTAAAATATATTTTGTTAATTAGTACAAGTTTGTTAATTTTTCCTATGTATGGAGACCCTATAGTTGCACTGCACTATTTGATATATTGTACTGAAGTGGAACAGCCAGGCAACCAGCACTTTCGGATAGAGGTAAGCAATAGCAGCCCCATTTTCAGGTTTACCGTATTTGCCGGCGTTTAAGACGACTTTTTACCCCTTGAAAATCTTCTCAAAAGTCGGGGGTCGTCTTATACGCCGGTATACGGCATACTGACACTTTTTAGGGGGGTGGCGGCGTCCCCAATGGAAGGGACACTAAGTACAGGGGTGGGCAGCGGCTGTTTCTTACCTGGTTCCGGTCCCACGACGATCCGGTCCAGGAAGCGCGGCTGCGCCTTCAGTTCGGCCACTGGATGTTCGTGCGGCTGCTTGGCTCCGCCTCCTCACCAGTGATTGGCCGCCAGAACTGTAGCTCAGGAAAGGCACACAGGCGGCCAATCACCGGCGAGGGGGTGGAGCCGAGCGGCCCCGCGAAAATCGAGTGCAGGACCAGCAGGTAAGTGGTCAGTGTAGAGGTGCTGCTGCAACCACATATGCTGGCTGCAGCAGCACCATACGAGAACAGGGTCAGCAAGTGTCAGTGGGAGGAATAGTGCCCCATCATTGGTGTCACTGATACCAATGATGGAGCACTATTCCTCCCACTGATACCAATGATGGGGCACTATTCCTCCCACTGACACCAACGATGGGGCACTATTCCTCCCACTGACACCAACGATGGGGCACTATTCCTCCCCCCCACTGACACCAACGATGGGGCACTATTCCTCCCCCCCACTGACACCAACGATGGGGCACTATTCCTCCCCCCCACTGACATCAACGATGGGGCACTATTCCCCCCCCCCACTGACACCAATGCTGGGGCACTATTCCACCCCCCACTGACACCAATGATGGGACACCATTCCTCCCACTGACACCAATGTTGGGACACCATTCCTCCCACTGACACCAATGATGGGGCACTATTCCCCCCACTGATAACAATGATGGGGCACTATTCCCCCCCACTGATACTAATGATGGGGCACTATTCCTGCCACTGATACCAATGATGGGGCACTATTCCCCCCACTGATACTAATGATGGGGCACTATTCCTCCCACTGACACCAATGATGGGGCACTATTCCTCCCACTGATACTAATGATGGGGCACTATTCCTGCCACTAATGCCAATGATGGGGCACTATTCCTGCCACTGATACCAATGATGGGGCACTATTCCTGCCACTGATACCAATGATGGGGCACTATTCCTCCCACTGATACCAATGATGGGGCACTATTCCTGCCACTGATACCAATGATGGGGCACTATTCCTGCCACTGATACCAATGATGGGGCACTATTCCTGCCACTGGTGTGCATTGGAAGAGGGGTAGTCTTATACGGCGAGTATAGCTCAAACACTAAATTTTAGCAGGAAAAGTAGGGGGTCGTCTTATACGCCCAGTCGTCTTATACGCCGGCAAATACGGTACTTTCAGGGGAGCGAGTGACAAAAATTATCTTTAGTATCAGTTCAGTGAGCTTTTTTGATGGAGAAGTATTAAAACCCCAAAAATATATTTTGTTTTGGATCAAGCGGGGAAGGGTTAGAGGTTTGGAGCATTTATCAGGTTTTTATTGTGATCTGTGTGACAAGAGACAGAAGGTGTGGGAACATCTCCCAGACCCAAAAAAAAACCTGACACCTCTCTATCCAACACTCAAAAAGGTTGGTTAGGTAAGAATTTAAACTAAAAGAAGGAACTTACTGTACCCATAATTGGTTATTAGAATTAAATAAATGTTTAACAGGCTAAGTAAAAAAAGTCCCTTAGCAATCACACCCCATAAACTGAAAACATTACTGATTGTCAACAATTCCAAATAAATTCCTTGATTTAAAACACTCAAGTCTAATGTTACAGCACACAACCACCTTAATTCATCTTAAGGAATATCCTGTCTTAGAAATGAGACTATTGGTTTCTATCACCCCACGGCAAACCAGAACATTCAATTATTCATTTATTGTTAATGGGAATGAGAACAAAAATGTTTTCATTAGTGGTTCAGTAACAATTCTTTCTTTAAAAAATGCCTTATTTACATTTTACTTGGCTATAATGTGTGTCCTATTATCACACACTATTGAGAAACCGTAACAATTCTCTTTTATATGTTTAGCTTTATTATTGTGCAAAGCCATAATTGAAAATGTGTATTTCGCAATAGAAATAAAGAATAGAGACAGTGTTGCTATGGGAAAGTAAAGAATTAATTTCCTCTTACTTTGGCTGATTACTTTCAAAATGCTCCCGGGCTTGTTTTGATATTTCTTTTCTCACTGGTGCACATACACATAGCTAAACTGTCTTAACATAAAAGTAATGCTATTTAAATGCGAGCTCTCAGTCCAGTTAATCATTCACATAAATAGGTGTGTCAATTAATTTTGCATTCCTTAAACTATGCCTTCAAACTAACAATGTGCTTTTGTAATGCACATAAAGAAATGCCTTTTATTCCAAGTGTTTCTATTCAGACTGTTAACTCTTTGCACAGCTATTAGTACTGCAGACTTTCTGTTTTTACAGTAGGAAATCTTTTTTCTACTTTGAAATATTATGCTTATCTTATGAATTAAAGTGTATAAGCAGTCAAAACATTTTCTTTTATTTCTGGATAGAGTGGGAATGGAATAGAATCCATGCTGGGTTTTACTGCTATCTAGGGCTCTGTGTCTAGTCTGCTAAAAACATAGCGATCATCACAGTAAGTAAAGGGGGATCCCTCTAATTAAGCCCCAGATAGCAGTAAAAATCTGATAAGGGTTTTATTCCTTCACCACAACACAAAACAATTTTTTCCATTATCTGCTTTCTCGTTGCTGTTTTCCTAGATTTATCTCCAATATAAAGTGTACAGAATGAGGATACAAGATAGCCACAGAACTTCTTCTAAGGGCGCATTCACACTAGCATTGTTCTCTGAAGAATGGTCTGTGTTCAGATTGCTTTTATGAAAGCTTTTGACAGTGGGTAAGGATTTGTTGTATCACAATAATGCACCACAACCACATGCATTGTACACCGTTCCAGAATAGTTGCAGCGCACCCCTATTCATATAGATGGGTTGCATTTGATGGCTGATAGTGACCACCAAAAATGACAGGGGGTATCATTCCTGCCATGGCCAGCAGCCAGTAGCAGGAGAAATTATTTCAGGTTGTTCTTTGGTGGTAGGTTATGGTAATAGCAAGAAATATATAGCTAAATTTAAAAAATTTTTTTTTTTACTATTTTAGGTCAGTTTTCCTTTGGTAATAAAAAAAAAATCAGGAGATATCCAATACCATTTACCACCAAATTAATGCCCAATTTGTCCTGAAAAAAACACGGTATAATCCACCTGCATGCACAAAGTAGTTATGATGATATGTACAGTCTTGCTAACACATGTCAAAACTGCAAAATTGGGCTTAGGCGTTAAGATTTGTTTTACTCTTAGGCACAACGGGGTTAAGTAGGGTCACTTGAGACTCAGAAATACCCACATCAATTCATAAATAAGGTCTAGTGATTCTGGAACTAAACAGAATGAATAAATTATGAATTTAATCATCAGTTTAATTTGGAAAATCCTAGTAGTTCAATGGTTTAAGAAAATTTTATTGCACATCCTTACCTGTTTCTGTTCTGTAAATTTTGTGATAAGGAATACATTTCTGAAAAGAGAACTCCCGAAGTCCCTCCTATAAAAATTATACTGTAACAAGACAAGAAAAATACAACTTTGTACCAATAAGTGGCTACAGGTTGAAAGGGAAAGGTAATTTTTATTTACATGAAAAGTAGCATTAATACTTGTGATATCAAATTCTGAATACAGTATATCTGGGTTTGTCTTTAACGTATCATTTGATTTTGCATTACTTTGACTTAGTTACATTTTTAATAGAATTCAGTCACTTGCTTAATTTTATTTTGTTGGTAAAAAAAAATAATGATTTTTTTTACTTCATTTGGAAAGTTTACATACTTGATTTCCATTGTATTACTGAAAGCTATTCATAAACATACCACCTACAGAGCTGTCTTCAACTTTAACTTATAATTAAAGCCCTTTTCCTTTGTTTACCTTGGTGCATGTCACACTGTTGTTATCTGCTGAACATGATAGAATACACAAGGGATGATTGATATTAATTAGAAGAAAGTGAAACATTAGTCTTCAAATGTCAAATGTTTGTTAGATATCATTAAATGAAAGAATACTTTTGAAGCTGTGTTTCTGGGATAACAAAGAAATGTGTTTAATTATTTGTAATGCATAGCAGATGGAAAAACACTTCACTCTGTTACATAAATAGTAATGTTTCCAGAATTACATACATGCTGAAAACTCAGGAAAAGATTTCACAACAGGATGAACTTACTACCAGTTTGTGTTACTTTTGAATGGAATTCTGCACATCAATACATTTATATGCATGGCAAAAGCGGTGCTCGACTTTTACTTGATGCGATATTGAAGGCGTAAGCATTGCTTCATTTGTGCACATGGGAATGGTTCAATGCAAGTTGAAGGACATTGAATGCTCTTTTTTTAGCAAGTGCATTGAAGCCTTCCTGTTTTATGGGAAATGCTACCTTCAAAACTACAGTGTGATGTGTTTGCTGAGCACCAATCGAAATAAAATGCAACAAGGGCACCATTCTGAGCAGATGGTTAAGAAATTGTGAAGCAGTGTTATGTTTTAAACAAATGTAAGAGGCCTTGCACATGCATAATTGGTTATGTCTATGCTAAGACAACCTAATGGGATTGATTTACTAAAGGCAAATACACTGCTCACTTTGCAAGGGAAGTTGTACTTTGCCAGAGAATGAACCATAGAGCTTGGTAAAAGAGGTGCATCTTCATTTTGCAAAGATTGGATGATGGAAGTAAGCAGAGCTTCACCTCCTTTAGTAAATCAACCCCAAAATGAAAAGAGAATCTCCCATCCAGCACATTATTTTTTTGTTTCTAGATGCGGGGAACTGCAGATGTGCCTGTTGTGGCCAGTCCCTGATGGTCCCCTTACACATACTTCATGTCTGAGACTCCTCTCCTAGGTCATGAGAGGGTTCAGCTACTGGAGATGCAATGGGAAGTGGTCATCTGATGATGGACACCATGTCTGGTAAACAGAAGGAGATAGAAGACATCTTTGGTGAAAGCATATTTTAACCTAGTCTTTATTGACCTGATTTTTTTTGTGCTATCCTGTTCTATCGATGTGAGCATTACAACTAAAGATAATTGCCAGTTGCATGGACAGACTGATAGCTACGTGTTCTGATTTACTTGTAGAATCTTAATTAAAGGGTCAGCACACCTAAAGCTGATCTTTCAGTTTATGGTAAGGCTGGGGAGTTAAACAACTTGATAATGACTAGTGTATCTTAGGGATTTTATTGCTGGGATTTCTTTGCCTGAGTTCCCGAGTTTCCAAATCAACTGTGGACATTAAGAGGGTGCCCCTTCTCCCTGCTGGAGGTTATATTTATTTTAGATTAGTGGATGAAACAGGAAAAGGAAAGTTGGGCTGAAACACTTATATCCCATACACTATATTGCCAAAAGTATTGGGACGCCTGCCATTACACACACATGAACTTTAATGGCATCCCAGTCTTAGTCCGTAGGGTTCAATATTGAGTTGGCCCACCCTTTGCAGCTATAACAGCTTCAACTCTTCTGGGAAGGCTGTCCACAAGGTTTAGGAGTGTATCTATGGGAATGTTTGACCATTCTTCCAAAAGTGCATTTGTGAGGTCAGGCACTGATGTTGGATGAGAAGGCCCTGCTCGCAGTCTCTGCTCTAATTCATCCCAAAGGTGTTCTATCGGGTTGAGGTCAGGACTTTGTGCAGGCCAGTCTAGTTCCTCCATCCTAAACTCACTCATCCATGTCTTTATGGACCTTGTTTTGTGTACTGGTGCTTAGTCATGTTGGGACAGAAAGGGGCCATCCCCAAACTATTCCCACAATGTTGGGAGCATGAAAATGTCTTGGTATGCTGACACCTTAAAAGTTCCCTTCACTGGAACAAAGGGGCCAAGCCCAATCCCTGAAAAACAACCCCACACCATAATCCCCCCCTTCACCAAACTATACACTTGTCACAATGCAGTCAGGCAAGTACCATTCTCCTGGCAACCATCAAATACAGACACATCCATTGGATTGCCAAACAAACAGAGAAGCGTGATTCATCACTCCAGAGAACACGTCTCCACTGCTCTAGAGTCCAGTGGTGGCATGCTTTATACCACTGCATCAGATGCTTTCCATTGCACTTGGTGATGTAAGGCTTGAATGCAGCTGCTCCGCCAAGGAAACCCATTCTATGAAGCTCTCTATGCAATGTTGTTGTGCTAATCTGAGTCACACAAAGTTTGGAGGTCTTTAGCTATTGACTGTGTAGGCAGTTGGCGACTTCTGTGCATTGTGCTCGTCCGCATGTGCTGACCCCGCTCTGTTATTTTACATGGCCTACCATTTTGTGGCTCATTTGCTGCTGTTCCCAGTTGCTTCCACTTTGTTATAATACCACTAACAGTTGACCGTGGAATATTTAGTAGCAAGGAAATTTCACAGAAGGACTTATTGCACAGGTGGCAACCTATCGTGGTACCACACTTGAATTCACTGAGCATTTGATAGTGGCCCATTCTTTCTCAAATGTTTGTAAAAGTCATCTGTATACACCTTTGGCCATGGAGGTGATTGGATCACCTGAACCCAATGATTTGGAGGGGTGTCCCAATACGTTTTGCAATATAGTGTACTTGGTTGAGCTTGAGTTGACAAGGGGGCTTCCCTTATGCCTCCTTTTTAACACGCACTGAAATTGGTGACAGGGTGTAGAATGATAAGGAGTGGCACAGGTGCCTGTGGTAGGTCCAGACACAGTGGACAATCTGTAGACAGTCTGGATACTGCTGAGATTTTGTAGATACTTCAAATGGATCTTATGCAGAATTCTGGTACATAGGTGGGGTGAGGTACCAAATCTGAAGGCAGGAACAAAGTCAGAAACTAGGCCACAGTAGATATCAGACAAGAAGCAGAAATACATAAAAAAACAGCAGGCAGAAGATGATGTCAGGACACAATCTAAGGTCAACAATGGGAGAATGCGAATCAGATATAGTATAGTCAGGAGGCAAGCCAGGTCAAAGCCAGGAAGGCGTAACACAGGACTGTGAATCTTGCTGGAAAAATGTAATTAATAGCAGTACATATAAAAAGGATTATACTTTTTAACATTATAGGAATGTGCAACAACATATTTTTTACAAGTATTTGGGTTTAGATACACCTTAAATATCCCTTTTGGATGAACTGAACTTTGGGCTATTCTTGTGGAAATGCATTTATTACTTGTGTGCAAGGGGCTTTAAAATATGTACATGAAAGTGGATTTCCTACAGCTTTACATATATAAAAGTATAGTTAAAAAGTCTGAGAAAAAGTTTCAGTAATGGGTGTCCAGGCTCAGAGATCATAATTTGAATTCACTGTTTTCATTTGAAAACAGTTGGAACAGTTAAAGGATGGATCCTGTCCCAGAAGCTCTTAGAGTTTTCTTGAGCTCTAGAGTTTTTCAAAGCTGCTTTTGAACAAAAAAATGTAAATTGATTTGTATGCGTCAGTATTTTAAAACTCATAACTTTTTATCCACTGAAGCAGCTTCCACCAGTTGATGTGAGTTCCAGAACAACATGTTCTTCATCTTTTGAAAGGAGAAAAACACTTTATTGCATTGAAAAATTAACCTTGTTTTAACCCAGTGCTTTTAGGGAATTTATACTTTATGATTATGTACAATCCAAAGCTGCTCCTCTGTTATCATAATATGCATTACAATATATTCCAAGTTATGTTTAGATGATACAATGCAAGCAGTGGTTTGCATTGTGGAATGCCAAGTTTGATCTCTGCGTATAATTTGAATATTGTAAAACTGATTTCCAGGAAGATAGTAAAAACATCTATAGAGCCCTTTTGGGGGGGGGGATGTATGAAAAATTATCTTCCTCAAGCAGGATATTGTGCTAAACCTGTAGGTAAATGTAGCACCCTCTTAGTGCAGCTAGGGGGAGCTAGACTCTAATGGTTAGTCAGGAGCTGGTTAGCAGCTAAGGTGTGATAGCCAGAGGGGTTAAATTGTGGTCAGGGCTGAGAGACTCTACAGGCCAACCCTCTGCTCTGGGAGGTTTGGAGAAGGACCATGGAGGCAGTGGATGGATCTGAGGAGTGGATGGCTGCACTCTTGAGAGACCTCAGCCAATCCCCAACAGAAGGCTTGGTAAGGGGCTGGGACTCCCTTAAAAGTGTAGGAGTCTGCTCAGTAGGGGGAGTTTGTAGAGTTGGGTGGAAGAAGGAGTAGGAATATGTGAGGCTGGAGGAGGAAGGCTGGCAGGAGGCCTAGTGGGATGGGGCCTGCCTGCGAGCCTGGAGTGGAGAGGAGGAAAACTTGGGACTCACTGGCCCCCTGAGAGAGGACCACCTGTGTGGCAGGGAAGGAGTGGCCAAGCTGATAGGCCTGGTGGTAGTAGCTAACCCACAAGCAGTACAGAAAAGGATCTGAGTGAGTACACCTGCAACCCATATGCAGATAGGAGAAGGAGCACTCTGGTGGGAAACCAGATTTTCCCCCTACTAGTGACTGTGCACCTCAATTAAAGTAACAGGAGCCAGGTCCCCTGCTCTGAAAGAAAGTCTCCAGATTGCTGGGTGAAGAGGAGATCTAGAGTCTGGGTGGTACAACCAAGGAAGGCTGGCTAGCACTTCAACAGAGACTGCATCAGAGAAGAGAAGCTTGTGAATAGTTCAGGAAGTTGTCCTCAGATATCGGTTCACTTGGGTATCCTTTACCCTCCTTACCCTCTCCAAATTCTAATCCCCTCAATAAAATAACAAAACCAATGTTAAAGGGCTGCTTTCTGTCTCTGAAAGAAAGCTAGTGCAGAGAATGCTGAATGACAGGCTGTCCAGGACTATAGGGGGACTCAAATTAAACAGCAGTCCCTCTGAGGGTAGTGCTACATAAATAAGAGAACCCGTAGCTCCTCTAAGTAAAGGAGTGGATTTTGATGGGCCCCTTTTCAGGACATCAAAAAAGAGTGGAGCAAGGATCGGGTGGTGGTTGTGAAAGAAGGGCAGCCAAGTCAAAGCCTTTTTTTGGCCACCCGGAGACCTGATGGCTCCATAGTCTCCTAGATTGTAAGCGCTAACGAGCAGGACCCTCTGTTTCCTCTTGTATCAAATTGTAACTGTAATGCCTACCTTCATTTTGTAAAGTGCTGCCCAAACTGTTGGCGCTATATAAATCCTGTATAATAATAATAGTCAGACAGCCCAGAACATGGAAGTACTATTGGGACTCTGATTCAGAGGGCTTTGATGTGATTTGGACAATGCCCGGATTTGTGTTTTTTTCCCAGATATGCTGGTCTGGGTTTTTTTTTTTGCAAAGAGACTGTCGGCACCTCCTTAAACAAGGACTCTAGAAAAAAAAAAGCACCCAAACAATTGTGGTTCTCGTTTGGTTGCTAATGTGCTTTATACCCTGGGTAGACAGAGATAGGACTGTGCCGATTTTACATGGTTGTTCTTTTTTTTTGCTTGTTTACTGTTTTGCAGGTTGACCTCCCAGCATTTGAAGAGCAAAGAATATATTTAGCTGATAAAGGGCCTCCTTCTAGGTGCTTCATCCCTATGTTAATATTTGTTGGATTACCCATACAATTACAGTACTGCGTTCCATTGTTCCTGCTGCTAGTGAGTTAGCATTAGTCAGAATGTGTATAATATGTGTATATTAATATATAAAGCGTTGCGCACACTGTTGGCGCTATATAAATCCTGTATAATAGTAATAATAATATATATATTGATTTATGAAACTCTGTATATATGTAACGTCTCTGTTTTTGGTACTGACTATTTATTTACATTATTTAATTTGCATATTTAATTTCCCTTTGCAGTTATTGTACCTTTTTTCCCTCTTTTTTTCTATATAGGATGCCCTGCTCCTGGGCTCAGGAGTTTTTTTTTCTGTTTTTATATGGATTCACTTGGGTATCCTATATCCCCCTTAATCCCCTCAATAAAAAAAAAACAACAACACTAAAGAGCTGATTCCTGTCTCTGAATGAAAGCTTGTGTGGATAATGCTGAATGACTGGCTGTGCAGGACTATAGGGGTACCAAAATTCAACAGCAATCATTAAGGGGGTAGTGCTACATAAATAAGAGAACCAGTAGCTTTACTAAGTGGAGGAGTGGATTTGATAATAAAGTTGGTAGTGCCTCCATACAAGACAAGGCCTCTATGAACAGAGAGGTCTCCCTTCCATACTTAACCATAAGTATATAGATGCACACTGGTATAGAAATAATACAAGATTGCAAGATTAGTAATAGTACATACATCCAATATACAAACAGGTATTATCAGCAAAGGGCCCAGCAAGAATCTTGGTGGATTTGAACATGTATAACTGGGTACATTAATAGTTATTAATAAAGATACCTCCGGATGAATGTTGCAGCAAAGTTCAGTTTCACGGGGCCCCTAAGAATAATTGTGATACAGTGTCCATCTTTGTGTAAGATACCCAAAGACAAGATCAACAGTGATGGGGAGGTCCTCCAACTGCTGCCCAACCAGCCTGGAATGCCGATTCTCACCAGCAGAATCAGCCTTTCCCTGTTTCCCTAGAAGTCTCTAATTTTTCATGAAACAGGACCTCTAGCTACCAGAAGTGGCTATCAGATGCCTAACCTGGCTCTAGCCTAAGCTGGTTATTGAGCCCTGAGCTAAAACTAGCTATAGAATCCAAGACCAGAAGGAACAGGGTTACCTAAAATGACAGGAGCTGCATAAAATTATACTGCAATAAACAGGTTCACCTACTTATATACTGGTAGGTGACCTGTACACACATACAAAAAGCACAGACCTATCTATCTGGCACTGTGCATCTGAGATACTATCAATAGTACAGAGATACATCTGTCACAAGAATTTTGATACACGCTCAGGAAGCTATGATCAGCTGCAGTTAAACTATTTGAACATAGGTATACTTGCCTAATAGTCTCTGCATCTGTCCTAGGTAAAATACAGCAGCTCCTTTGTGTATAAGGTCATGCAGCTCAGTTCTTTGAGTCTACTTTCTGGAAACTCGTCTTTATATAACATTGCAGACCTCCAATCAGGGTTTCTGACCCAGTTAGCAGGGACAGGAAATACTTTCTGTAACCAAGTACTTTATGTTAATTATTAAGCAAAAGCTATTTACAAATACAGAGAGTAGAGGGCAACAGATCCTTAAACATCAATGGATGCCGCTCTGATTTTATCGTTACATATTTATGACTATATTATTAAGTATTTTAAATGCAACTAGTATAAGTACTTGAAAATCTTATTTTGCAATGCCTTATACAGCAGCAATTAGACTGGCAAAGAGAGGGGCAGTACTTATGCTGACCATACTCAAGGAGAATTGTGCTTGAAAACGTCCACTTACAGAACAGTTATTTGATTTTGAATGGCTGGTGGGGACAAACCAATGATCATTTATGACTATAGCGACACGAAAATTTGAAGGAGCAGGATGGAGATTTTTTTCTCATTTCCTATTTGGACAAACACATTTCTGACAATGCATGTGATTTCTGCTCAGGAAAAATGGTACATATTATAATATGCATCTGCTAAACACAAAAGAAATTGGCTTGATATGTCTGGAATTCCATTCAAGTAGCAGATTTGGATACAATTTTAAGGGCTTTCCAAGAAAATTAGTTGTCTAAATGAAGGCAAAATAAAATGATCTGATGAACATTTTTTTTTCTGATATATGAACAAACATTCAAAAAAATTTTGTCGGTGTATTGCAAGCTTAGGGATCAAACAGATGCCCTGTATTCACATGTGCTAAAAAGCAACATGCTTAGAGCGTGAGCAGAGAGATGACTTCATTAATCTGTTTCTGCTCCTTCACTGTCCAATAGCATGATGAAAGCAAGAAGGTGACTTAGCTATGTGACCTAAAAGTGGCCATAAATGAACTGAAAATTAGTCCATTCAGCAGAGACTGGAGGAATATTAATCCATGTGTGGCCATCCCCACTCAGTTGATAGCTAGAATGATTAACAATTTAACAAGTTAGAAAACTTTTGTCAGTCAGTTGCTGCAGCCATTTGGCTGCAGTCACTGACCAGTATGTTAATATACACTGTATTCAGAATACAATGTCCTGGTGGGGAAAGGGTGGGGGTTCTTCTTTTTTACTACTGTGACGGGAGTCACTTTGGGTGGGGGGCTCATGGAACCCAGCTTACTTGGCAGAGGTTGAGTGACCCTTGTCTCAGCTCCCCATATTCCTCTTATGTGCAAGTCACCCTGTGTCTCTTAGGGGCACAGGGTGACTAATGGATACTGAGAATGTGGGTCTGTGGGTCTGTGACTCTCTTACCACTCTCTCTATAATTCTTCTGTGGCAGTTGGTTGGATGAACTGATTGGGTGGCCTCCTTTTTTTGTAGTTGACTGTTACTGATAGCAGATGAGAAGGCAAATACCTTGGAGAAGCAATCCCGCGTTCTCAGTAGGCATGGACTGTGGCAGTCTAAATCACAGGCTGCGTTTCAGAGTAGGCACTGGAGCAGGTGATGGCACAGCAGGCTCAGCTCAGTCCAGCCACCTTGGTTCAGGATCAGGGGCGGACTGATCATTTGGAAACTCGGGCACTGCCCAAGGGCCCGGGGTCAGTAGGGGGCCCCATGAGATGCCTCTGGTACCTTTTTCATAGGCTTTTTTGAGTTTGGGCAAGGGCACAGGGGCCCCATGATCCCCTATTGCCCGGGGGCCCCATGAGCTGTCAGTCCACCCCTGTTCAGGATACAGCAGTATCCAGCGAAACTCAGCACTGCATGGCTCAGCACAGCACAGCACTTCTTCTTCCATCCTCTATTTGGTTGGCATGCTTCCTGGGCTTTTCCCTTTATCAGACCCCCCCTGCTCTCAGGTATCAATAGGTATTGTAGTTGGTTTCCCAGTGATGGCCTTATCTCAGATCCTGCTCCAGACTACATTTCCCAGAGTGCCACAGCCTAAAGTAAGTGACAAGCTAAATAAAGCACACTTGCTACTGTCATCTTGTAGGAGAAAAAGAGTTCTGCAGCCAGTAACATTACCTTCTGTTACACATGAACCCTTTCCCATCTTCCTACCATTGTATTTGACCTGTACATTTATTATATATAGCTCCATGTTTACTAGCATTTTTCCTAATCTCAAAATAAATTGTGGAAAAAAATTACATCACCTTAAGGCATTCATTTTCCAAAAGGGGTCATTAGGTGGGTTTCTGTACTGTCCTGGCATGTAATATAATATGAAGTATTTGGTCTTTTTTTCCTTTATGTAGGAAATATTAATAATAGTATTATAATAATATTAATACCACCAAAAAAAGCTCTATCTGTCTCAAAATTTGTAATAGTGAGTCATTGTCAGTCAAATGATCACTGCTCTGAACATTGGCCAGGAAATGAAGAGGCATTACAGGCTAATACTGCAGTGGTTAATTTTATCCATCAATTTTTTTGTAGTGTAAGTGTAGAACCCTTCTAGGTAGGTTCTAGGATTTGTATAGTAAGGTTAAGCATAGCTATGTTTCTCTGCTTAACAGAGAGGCCATTAAGAAACTCTAGTTGGGTTCTCTGCTTAACCTCCCTGGCGGTATTCCCGAGTGTAGCTCGGGGTAAAGTTTCAGTACCAAAAGCGGTATCCCCGAGCTACACTCGGTCTTACCATGCGGTATTGCTCAGGGATTCCCTGCAGTACTTACCTTGTCCTTCGCTCCCGCGATGCGTCCCCTGCAGCGTCCCCGGCCATCTCCTCTGGCCGATGCCGGCATCCGGCTTCCGTGTTCCGGTCCCTGCGAGCGTCGGGACATATGGGATGTATGGGGGCCAGAACCGGCGGCAAATTTAAAAATTTTAAAAACTGTCATTTTTATATAAACGAATATTACATAGTAAAACATTACAGTATTAAACCATTTCACATACATTTTGTCCCTAGTGCTTTGTCCTGTGCCCTGCCTGCATTTTGACTGTTCTTTCTGCCTGGAAACTTAGAAAAGTCCATGGTGTCCAAAAAGCGTCCCTTTATGTCAAAAGCGGTTTTAGACCGGCTAGAGAACAGCGATAGTAAATCAGAACCACTTGCAGAATTGAGTGATAATGATTTGTGGGGAAATTCGTCATCAGACACTAAAAACGATTCTGCGACTTTGCTCAGGGATGTGCGAACTTGTCGCTCTATTTCAAATTTCAGTGTTTTGGTTATTGAATTAAATTTATTATTATTATATTATTATTTTTTATGATTATTTATTAAATTATAATTTATGATTTCATGTTTCAAATTTTATCATACCCCGGGATGTTTACTAGACTCTTGTTCGGACAGATTTCAGTGAGTTATTCCTAATAATTACAGATCTACAATAAAAAAAGCAACATATTTCCATGCAAAAAAATGTACCGCTTTTAGCACAGAAATATGGACATAATCAGACCGCCAGGGAGGTTAATAGAGTGCTGGGCAAAAATTCAAGTGGTCCTCACAAGGGCACGCTACATACAGTGAAGGGAATAAGTATTTGATTCCCTGCTGATTTTGAATGTTTGCCCACTCACAAAGAAATGATCGGTCTAAAAATCAAATGGTAGCTGTATTGTAACACTGAGAGACAGAATAGCAACAAAAAATTCAAAAGAAATGCATGTCTAACAAATTATGCACTGATTTGCATGTTCATGAGGGAAATAAGTATTTGATCCCTATCAGTCAACAGGATATCTGGCTACCAGGTATTTTTCATACAGGTAACAAGCTGAGATTAGAAGCAGTCTCTTAAAGGGAGTGCTGCTAATCTCATATTGTTACCTGTATAAAAACCTGATTTGCATCCTTGTCAGCAATCAAACAATCAGATTCCAAACTCTCCACCATGCAAAGACCAAAGAGCTGTCCAAGGATGTCAGGGACAAGATTGTAGACCTACACAAGGCTGGACTGGGCTACAAAACTATCGCCAAGCAGCTTGGTGAGAAGGTTACAACAGCTGCTGCAATCATTCGCAAATGAGTTGATTTTTGAGTTGATGTTTAAACTGAAAATTTCTTTGTGAGTGGGCAAACATTCAAAATCAGCAGGGGATCAAATACTTATTTCCTTTACTGTAAGCAGTTATAAACAAATACATAATTAAAAAAAAAAATCATATGTAAATAACTTCACCATACTAATAGCTTGCACAGTAACAAGAAGACACTCTTCTCAAGGCTTGCATATATGGTTTCTACTAAGGACACATGGGAATGACCAGTAATATGAGACCCTATGGGAGCTAGTTATCTCTGGCACTTACATCCCAAGGCACACAGTCACCAGGGATCACAAGTTAGGGTCAGTACTTACAAGTCCCCATGACAGCTGCACACCTTCCAGTACAGCTGCACACCTTCCAGTTTCCTCCAGACACATCCTAGTGAGGGAGACAATCCTTCTCCAGACCAGATCCCATAAGGTGAAGTTCCGCAGTAAGCTCCTCAAAAAGATTGCTTCAGGTTCTCAGCCCTGCCACAGCTGAGACCCCAGTAGAAGCTACACAATCCATAGGCAACCTAAGAGGGCAGCAGCCGGAGAGGCTTTGGAACCATTTTTGATAAGGAAAGAACCCTCACTCCAGGGTATGGAATAGTTAGGGCATGATAAATATTGAAACTTCTTCCAGAGGCAAGAGGCAGTCAAGCAGTCAAACTCCCAACTTTTGAAACCCTGAACAGGCCAGAAAAAGCAATCACCACTTCCTTGACTACAAAAGGAGCCCAAAACTAAATTTGCCTAGCATCCTATGCTAGGATGGTGCTACACACATTCACTAAGCTAAAAAAAAAAATACCCATATGCTTTTAGCAAGTGAATACCAATATCCTTGGTTGTCCCAATAAAAAAAAACAATAAAATGCCCCAATTTTGAATCAAAAGTAAGAACTACATTATTTCTGAACTAATAAGCCCATAGCTGAAATGTGTAAATGGCTCTGGAGTGCAACTTGGTAAATGCTTGATACTTGTTAGGGCTCTTCATCTAGAAATTGTCATGGGGCCCTAGTCCACACCATTCATTTGTCAGTAATCTGATCACCATGAACCCTTTTCTGCTTACTTGTCTCTAATGCAGGAGCAGTATTAACAACCACTGTATGCTTCTTGCTCTCTTTCATGTATGAAAGCTTAAGTACTAAGAAGTTTTCACACCAACCACCACGTTCCTTTCTGCCTGAGGCATTTCTGAATGGTAAAACAGCAAACAGAGACAGTGAAAGAGAGAGAATTACACAGCACAGTCTTTAAGAAGCAAACACATTCATAGGACATGTAAGGAGTAGTGCGGTACGTGTCTGCAGGGGATTACACAAAAATCAAATAAAGAGGAACTAGCATAAGGCAAAACGCTATGAACCAGAATTGGCAAGTGCTGCCGTTGGTCATTGTCCCCACCATTCAATGGGTAGAGCTTTAAAAACTCAGCCAATCGCTTACTTCTTTCCAGGGGCTTTTCTTGCCCAATTTTTTTAAAGGAAGACTCAACACAATTCCAGGCATCAAAATCAAAAGGTTTCCCTTGCAGGGGCTTTTGGCATTTCTTTCTTGCAAAAAAAATATACACTCAACCTCCTGGCTTACATCTCTGGCATTACCCTTTAGGTCTTCACATACAAGTCTGGTTCATACACCTGGCCGCCCCTTGCTGCTCTGGCTTCCACCTCTCCTAGGTGGGACCCTCCTGACTAGAGATGGTCCGAACACCCCCCTTTTCGGTTCATGGTCGAGCATTCAAACAAAAGTTTGACCGCGAACTTTGAACCCAGGGGACAATTCACTAGTGGTATCTTACCGCATCCAAGTATGTGGTAAGATAACACGCTGCATTTTTCCAACAAGCCATTGGCATTCACTAAAAAACGCTACTAAAATACCACTTGAGTTATTTTATTAAGCCATGCAGTATTTTAGTAAGGAAAACATGCGTTAATGTTTCAGCTGTCAGCTGAAATCCCCCCCACCTTATCTCATAACAACCTATGACCACTATTGACTGAACAAACCCATCTCCCAAGATTGATGACCACTTGTAAACCTCTGTTTGACTATTTACCATATGTACTCCTTGACTTCCCTTCCCTAAACTGATGAGCATGCACATCTCCCTTCTATAAGTTATGACCAATAAGTAAACCCCACAGTCCATCCACCCACGACTATCTCTTCAGATTGTTGAGCACCAAAGCACCAGAAAATCTTTCATTACAATACCCTTAGTCAGATTAGAACCCATGACCCACACTCCCATGAAACCTCTCAGATGGCTAACCACCTGCAACACCTTCCCCTAGTTTATGGGCACTACCAGACCTCCAGACTGATAACCACGCAGAAATACTCCACCCAAAACTGACTCTATCATGTGACATTATAACATCATTATGTATTCAGACACTGACAGATACGTTTTGTAACATATCGCAGCAGCATCCACATAAATGGGCCATCCAGCAGTAGAGGTGATTTATTCCTCCACCTTTACACACTGGTACTGACTAGTATTCTAGTGTTTCTCTTCTCCCTTAGTTTCTCTCACTCTTTGATAATGTGACTCCAATGCGGACAGAGAAGGGCAGGATGCTGTGCAGGCGTCCTATGTCTTCCTTATCAACTGATGATATCATTGGTTGTTAGGATGCCAGTGGCTGGTCAGCATGGTGCCCAAGGTTGTAGTGCTGCACAATAAAACCCATGTCGTGCCATCAGGCTTCATCCACTCCCTGGCTTGTTGAAAATTTTTTGGGAAATTTGTGGCAATTTTAGGCATTTTGCCAAGGCACCCCTGAAGAACCCACAACGCATCCCAGGGTGCCACAACACCCTGGTTGAAAAAAGTTGTTCTACGCATTCATTCACATTCAGTCATTCACATTAAAACAATTTTTTGTTCTCAGAGGGATTGCTATTTTATTAAAATAATTACTGTTTTACAAGCAAACATGATTTTTTTTCCTTTGCAAGTTAACCGCTTAATAAACAAGCACGTTTGCTACTAGACAACAAAAAAAAAAGGTTTATTTCTGTTCTCCTACAGAGGGTGCTCTCATCATACAGCAATTCCAAGTAAAAGGAACAATAGGTCATCCTTTTAAGAAACATCTGTGTTGCGCACAGAAGCTTGTTTGGCTTCACGTTGTATTACAGTTGAACATATCCATTTTCATGGATTGTGATACTCCACTGCTAGCTATCTGAATGCCACATGCAACTCCTTAAAGCCATATGAATGATGACATATGAATTGTAAAACATCATGCATAAGTGAATGTAATTACAGTGTTAAAACTTGCTCCTTGGTGATGTGCAGCACAGCAAGCATAAGAATCTTTGGCAAGGAAGTGATAGATAGTCACCAGGTTTAAACATTTTTAGGCTACCAGCAGTGTGATTAAGTGATGTTTATAGTTATTTTATGCTAGATGTACTATGTGACAAGGGTAAGCAGCCTTAAGCTTTATTACTGGAACTGATGTATTCCATTTCAGCTTACTGTAATTACAAAAAACAAATCTATAACTAGTAATGATTTTACTAAAACCAGTTAAAAAAACTGATCTTTTCTTAACAAGTATTATTGAACAAGGTGGTGATGCTAATATACTATATGTTTTATCTGTTGTATGTTTACATTTATGCTGGATTACATTACAGGTTTGTATTGTATTTGTATATATTTTAGTAAAATTCTGCATTACAGTTTACCTAAAGGCAACACCTTTTTTTTAGTTTTAAAGATAGTGGAGAGGAGTTAGAGCACCTGTCAGTTTAAAGGATAAGCTCACCTTTTGAGACATGTTACATCCATATTCAGGGTGTAAAATGTAACATGTTACAGTTGCAGCAGAACCAGCTATCCCAAGATCCACAATTTTGACAGTGAGCAGGGGAACTTCTCCCTCTGCTCACTGTCACAATTCAAAAAACCCACAGGGCTCCACCCACCCAGCAGGATCATTCATTCACAGAGATCTGTTAATGTAAATGTGAAAACTACAAGTATCAACAGCCTTTTGTGGTTGTAGGCGTGTAGCTTCCAATGAACTACCAGGGTGCTGATGAGTGCCCTGGTAGTTCATTGAGTCTTCCCGTCAGTGTGTAACTGCCTGTCCATATGAGGTACGAGCAGGGGCGGACTGACAACTCATGGGGCCCCCGGGCAATAGGGGATCATGGGGCCCCTGTGTCCTTGCCCAAACTCAAAAAAGCTTATGAAAAAGGTACCAGGGGCATCTCATGGGGCCCCTACTGACCCCAGGCCCTCGGGCAGTGCCCGAGTTTCCAAATGGTCAGTCCTCCCCTGGGTACAAGCAGACAGCTTACACAGGCTGTCTGCAAGAGCCCTGTAATGCTTTGCAGGCTCATAATAATAAAAAAAATAATAAACTCACATTTTTTTTACCTGCAAAAAGGTGTGCATTTATTATTTTTTTTTGTTTTTTTTTTTGCAAAGTTGAACATATCCTTTAAATTGCTGGCAAATTACATTCATGGCCAGCTTCTTTCTTTAAAAAAAAAAGCACAGACTAAGAAGGATCTGCTTGCTCTTCTTATTTTAAACAAAGAATCTGGCAATGACAGCTGTCAAAGCCATTTGCCAGAAATTTTAAAACTTTTTTTCTTTGAAACTGTCAGTATAAAAAAAATCACTACTTCTGGCTGCATGTAATAAACTTTTTTTTGTTACATTGGTTATGTTGCCCAGGGCATTAATCACTACCATGCTATTATGATAGCTTCTTGCCTATTAGCCCAGAAAATAAGTATTTTTAATTTGAAAGATTAAAGTGTTACTAAACCCACAACAGTAAAAACAGTCTGTATATGCAGTAAAGCATGCTTGTTATACTCCCTGTGGAACCTAAGGGGTTAATCCTCTGCATTGTGTAAAAAGGCTGTTTTATCCTTTCTTCTCTGCCCCTCCTCTTGTTGAAATTACCATCTAATACAGACTAAGGTGTCCATTTATGACACACAGAATAGCTGAGATTCAGAGGATCGCAGCTATTCTCTGGTCATTCACAGTTTATGACACCCAGGAGAATATGTTCAGCCCTTCTCTGGAGATCTGTGTTCTCCCTCCAGATTCTCCAGCCCAGAGCTGGAGAATCGGAGGGACCGAAAACTAAGCAGAGATAATTTACCTCTGCTCAGTAAACTGATCTTTTACTGTAATCTCGCGAGATTATAGTAAAATCATCTGTTTTCCACCGTTTGTAGACCGTTCTCCCTTCGTTTGGAGAACTGATCTACACATGCTTCATAAACGGCATTCACAGGAGAACTGTGTTCTCCGAGAATGCCGGAGAACTGAGCAGCGATCTATTACTGCTGGTTCATAAACGGACACCTAAATCCGTAGTCACATGCACATGCTCAGTTTGGTGTGTATTGCTAGAGAGGTTTTTTTTCTCTTGGGAGAGTGCATGTGATCAGCACAGGGCCAAACAGCACTGTCCAGACAGAGGGTTTCACATCCTTCTAGAGCAGAAAGAAAACTTGTACAAGCTGTAACCAGTGCTCTGTTGAAGTCACAAGACTGCTCTAACTGCTGATGACAAAAGGTATCTAGCAGTTTATATTCACTAAAATAATAGCATTTCCATGTTGTGTGTACTGTGGAAGACCAGATATAGTGAATGCAGGCTCCTGGGTTTAGTATCACTTTAAGCTCCCATTGATTTAAATGGGGTTCAGGTTCAACATCCGAACTTCTTTGAAGTTTGCAGAACCCTTCCCGAACCAAACCTAGGGCACCTTCTTCTATCCAAACTGAAAAAAAGTTTTGACTTCATTCTTTATGTTGTAGTCATGCATCACTGCAGTTACTGTGTACCAACTTTATCAGATTGAGAGTGACCAATAATCAGATTTAACCTTGTAGATCCCTCATTGTCATTTTCCATGGCAGCTTTAAATCTGTTTTCAAAATGGGAAAATATGGCAGTTCCTAGTATTGACATTATTATACAAAAGGCTGTGTTTTCTATATAGCGTCAATGCTTTGGCTGCAGGTAGCAACTTATATTTCATAACAATGTCCTATTCAACTTCAGGGAATTACTTAGGAATCATTATAGGTGACAATAAAGCTCTTTTGTCAGAAACAATATTATATTATTATAGCTAAAACAATAGACTCCGAAGGTACCACTCACAGTAGCATAAACAGAAAGGGAAGGCCATTGCATTGCAATGTTGTGCTTTGATCGGCCCTCTTATTCTTTGCTTAGCGGGGATTACATATTTACACATTCATGCAATCAGGAAAGCTGACCACATCACAAAAAAGGTTTGATGAACAGAGGGTTTTTTTTAATTAGAGGGTGTATATTTTTTTTTTAATTTAGAGTGCGTATTTTCTTTTTTTTTCGCTGTCTGTTTTTTTCCTTCTGTGAAAAAAATGCTAAGTAGGGGATGATTTTCCTACAAAAACAGAAGCAGGATAATTTAACCACTTCATGTCCGGACACTTTTACCCCCTTCCTGTCCAGGCCAATTTGAAGCTGTCAGTGCTATCACACTTTGAATGACAATTGCACGGTCATGCAGCACTGTACCCATATGAATTTTTTAGCATTTTTTTGAGACAGATAAAGCTTTATTTTTGTGGTATTTATTCACCACTGGGATTTTTTTTTGCTATATAAATGAAAAAGTCCAAAAATGTTTTTAAAAAGTGTTTTTCATATAAAATTTTGCAAATAAATAATCTTTCTTCTAAATCTTGGCCAACCTTTTTTTTTTTTTTATATTATTATTTATGTTTTTTTTTTTACATACTGTCACCCTAACAGTACAGTGTCACCATAGTGACACTGTACTACTTGTGGGGGGTGATGAAGAGTTATTTTTTTTTACACAGATTGCTTTTACAACCATAAAGGCTGTAAAAGCAATCATTTATCCTCTCTAGCTTCAATCTTGCAGCCATTGAGAAATACTGTGAGTGCTGTGATTGGTCACAGCTTGTCACATGGTACAAGGCTGTTGTAAATAGCCTTGTACCATGTGATCTCTGTGATCATTCACAGATTTCATAAGTAGTAAGCAATGATGTCAGAAGTGACATCTTGCTTACACCTATTCATGTGATAACTGATTGACCAATCAGTGATCACATGATTTGGACCTCATACAGAGGTCCCGTTCAGCAATTGGTGTTCCGCTGTGACATAACAGGCACCAGATCTCGGTGCTGGGCACTCCCAGGGAGCATGCACAGTCCAAAATGGCGGGTGCCATTTATGAATGCCAACCCGCCCCTGCACTGCCACCTTCCAGCCATTTATATACAACGGCCTGACGGGAAGTGATTAAAGGAGATTCCGTAACCCTATGGAGTCATTTAAAGCCCATTGCACCCTAAAAGATGAATTACATGTTTCAATGCACTTTAACCCCTTCCCACCACCGCCTTGCAGCCCTTTAAGAGGATATAAATGCGAAGAGGAGGCCATTCCAATCATGTGAACTCTGTGATTGGCAGTCACAGAAGTCACATGATCGGAAAGTAGGGAGCATGCTCTCAGCACAGTAAAGCGTTTACCTAAATTCACATTAAAGCTCTCCTGCCAAGAGGCTAAATATATGGGTCAAGTCGCCAGGAAGCGTCTAATAGTTTCCATTATAGAATGATGAGGCTGCTGTGTGAGTTTATATATATTGTGGTAGCTTTAGCTACATACAGTATGCGGAGATGGGTTCCTTTAAAGTGTTACTAAGCTCACAATGGTAAAATGAAACTGTAAAGCATGCTTGTTAGACTCACCGTGGAATCTAAGGGGTTAATCCTCCACATTTTGTAAAAAGGATGTTTGATCCTGTCTTCTCTGATTAAGTAGAGTCAGACTAATTGCTTTTCCACCATTTAGGAGAAGTCTTGTGTTTTAATCAATTAATATGAGGCTTCTTCTGGTTGGCCGAGGTGCAAATCATGATGCCATCCACCCACTTCCCCACCTCGGTCAATTGGAGGAAGCATTGTGTTCATTGATAAAAATCCAAGCCATCTTCTGAATGGTGGAAAAGTATTCATCCTTACTCTCTTTAATTCCGGCAGCATATGAGAAGTCAACTGTGCAACTGCTGGAACATACCACTGCTTATTGTATGTAGCTAAAGCTACTACAGTATATTATAGTACACACAGCAGCCACATAGCTTAAGCTGGCCAAACATGGATTGAAATTCCACTGGTTTAGCAAGGACAGGCCAAATTTAGATCCACGTGCTGTATGGGCACCCTGGTTGAACAGACGTCGATCTAGCAATCAACTTCTGCACAGCCAGATTGTTGGGTTTTTCCCAGTAGATCAATATCACCAACTATAGCCGGCAGCACTGATCATTGTAATCTGACAGTGGGGAAGGCTCCCCGCCATCAAAACCTTGAATGTGTGGATAGGGGAATCGGGTCTTTTTTTTTTCAGTTGACTTGTTGGCTGAATTAAAAAAATTATAAATGTATGGGCTGCCTTAGTAAAAGAAATAGCTCATTTGGGAGCACTTGGCCCAATTAAAGTGATTCTAAAGGTTCTTTTTTTTTTGTTTTGTAAAATAACAAACATGTCTATACTTACCTACTGTGTGCAGTAGTTTTGCACAGAGCAGCCTGGATCCTCCTCTTCTTGGGTCCCCTGCAGCCTCTCCTGTCTGTCGGGTGCCCCCACAGCAAGCAGCTTGCTATGGGGCCACCTGCTGCTCCGTGTGCCCATTCACATGGAGCTGCAGCTTGGCCCACCCATCCTCTCTCTTCTCCTTTGCTGACTAGCTGTGATTGACAGCTGATGGCATCACCCCTACTGCAGATGTGTGTTTACACGAAACGCGTCTAGGAGGAGCCCCTGCACGCTTTGACGATACGCCGCCGGATCAGGAGGTCCGGCGGCCCTCATTAGATGTACACTGGTCAGTGCTTTTGGGTGCTTTTACTACTACTTGCAGCAGTTTTATACTGTATACAGTCATTCATGTATGTGTAATTTTGCTCAGATTTAAATGCAATAAATTTATAGTTTTACATACTACACTATGAGCATTTTTGTTCTCCGTTTCTGGCACTGAGCCTTCACACCTCAGCCCCAGTGTTTTAGGCACTATTGCGGATTTGGAGAAGTAGGCACTTTGAGACCAGATCGGTATCCTTCTCTTATACTGCTGAGGGACTACCAGAGGATCCCATCTCCAGGCTGTCTTTACCCGAGATCCGAGGATGCACGTGATCCAGATATGCGTTTCTATATTGGGTTTCTGGTGAGTAGGCAATCTATTCATACTACCACAACGGGAGACCGGATTGCATCTACAACATTAGAAGTTTAAATTGTGGACTGAGGAATCCGTATACTGATATCACAGTGGACTTATTTGTATTCCTTTTTTTTGATAATAAGGTTTAATTTTATATAGCGCTGCACTACTTGTTTTTATGATGTGATTGACAGCAGTAGAAGCCAATGGCTCCCACTTGCTGTCTCAACCAATGAGAAACCCAAAACAGCCGAGGCTGTCATTCACATCGCTGGATTGCGATGAGACTCAGGTAAGTATTGAGGGGGCTGGAGGAGCTGCTGCACACAAAAGGTTGTTTACCTTCATGCATAGAATGCATGAAGGTAAAAAACCTTTAGCCTTTACAACCACTTTAACTGTTTAAACTGCATTAAACCTGCAGTTATACTTTTAATACCAGTTTCATTTCAGCTTCCCCATTGACTCCAAAACAAATGGTGAAATTTTGCTGAAATCTATTGATTTTCCTCAAAATTTCAAGGAAAGGAAAATTCTCAGTTTCACTCATTTCTATTTAGAACTAGTCTAGAAAACACTGAATCACGACTGGATCACAATAAAGGCTCTTGCATACTGACAGCTGAGGTCCTCCAACATACATTCTGGTGTCTTTCCCCTGCACGGGAAGCCCAGGTACTGTATCTATAGATATGAATGGCTGTGTGCAAATGTACATGGCTGCAAATGTTTTAAATAAATAAAATATTTTCAGGAATTTGCAAAAATAGAACATTTTCTATTGTATTGGCCATACACTCAAGTATACTCACATTTTTGTAAGAGCTCTGGCTTAAACCCTAGTGGGTTTTACAGGTCGGATTGCTTAGCCACCCATGTGCAAGAGTCCTAAAAACATCACTTAGAATAGGTGCTGCTACAAAAATGATGACTTAAAAAAAGCCTAAAATTTTATAGACATGACACCAACATTCTTTTATTTTAGCTACAGCACAGCAAACTAGTTTTACTAACTTTATTTCAGGTAATTAATTAGCCACCAAACCAACTGTATAGCAACAGGGGTAACAGAGGTAGCAAATGCAGCAGAGCCCTTGGCTCTGAGGGAGGACTGAATTTAAAAGAGAGTGACAATCATTAAAAACGCCACTTTCCTTATATATTATGAAATAGTACAGCAAGTTTTCCCTTAGGTCAAAACTATTGTATTTAACCTGAAATGGTCAGATTTAAATAATACTACAGTATTAGAACTTCAGAAAAACAACAGCTCTTTGAGAAAAAAAATGATTTCTATGCCATCTAAATGCCTCTAATTGCCAGCTACGTGTGTAAAAGTTTAAATCTGTGTATTATGTTCTCTTTACTGCTTCACAGCATGTCATAGCCAAATGGAACTGAACCAGAAATAAAAGTTTAGGCCCTTTAGAAATGAAAGATTGAAATATCTGACAATGGAAAAAAAAACTTAGCAGTGAACTCCAGCTGAATCTTCTTTTTAATTAAATGAATAAGAGTTAGAACCGCTGTTAAAGTAGTAATAAATCCTCAGGGCTCGTTCACATGAAAGTGCAGAGATGTCAGGTTTTTTGCATGCATTCTGCAAGGGCACAACAAAATCAGTTGTTCTCTATGTGCCCTGTTTACATCACAACACTGGTATCATGTGCAGATTTTTTCGGCGCAGGAATTGGCAATGTGTAAAAAACTCATTGAAGCGCACATGAGAACTGATGTAAACAAGTGAATACTGTGCGTCAGCTTCCATCAGTTTTTCTGACCGTATGGTGTGAACAAGGCTTCAGTCGGTGTATTTTTTAGTTTAACACAATGAGCACAATAAAATAAACATTTCCCAGTAAACTATTTGCTAAACTTTGTACCCCAGCAGTTGCAGTTTACAACTTTCAATGGTTCTGGCTCCTACTTTTTTAGTACTGCTTTCCTGAATTTCTGGTTTTCACAGGAAAGAGGTAACAGGGGACAATGCAGTCCACAGCCAATCTGTTAGTTTGGAGATGAGAGGGGAGGGGCAGGAAAGTGTCTTATCATCCTAGTTTATGGACTGAGTTGGTCCATCCTAGAGAAGAGGACAGGACACAGGATGGAGCTATTTGAAGCTTATTATCCCCTTGAAGCCGACCGCATGCAAATTAGGGCACAGAGCTGTGCTTTTTTCTCTGGGACTGCTAATTTGCACACCTGTCTTTCTGCTGGGAGAGTGCTGCACGGCTTGCTCCCAGCACAAAGACCAGGGTTTCACTGAAAGCCCTGTGTCCCATTCTAACGATTGGCACCCGGAACTTCCGATTCCGGGTTACCCGATCGCTGTGATAGTCTCTGATTGGCTATCATAGTGATCAATCACTATGAAGCCTGCCCCCCTTGTTTTCTCTTTCTTAATGAAGGAGAGAGATACACTGTATCTCTCTCTGTCCTTTCAGAGAGAAAAAAAAAGTGTGTGTAAAAAATAAATAAAAAATAAAAAAATAAATAAATGAAAATAATTTTAAAAATAAACAAAAATACCTAGATCAAGGTTTGATCTAGGTCTGTGTCAGGAATGGACTCGCCAATGGTGGTGGGACTCATCTGCCATGTGGGCTGCAGTACCAGGGCTGGCCAGCGGGTGCTCTCGACAACCAGAAGCTCACTCCTGCAATCAGCCATCACCTGAGGCTGATTGCAGGAGGTGTATTTAAGGAATGGCCAGACCTGCAGTCAGTGCCTTGGTGTATGTTTCCCATGAGCCCCTGTACCTGCATCCTGTCTGCTTCCTGCCTGATTCCTGATTCTGCTTTGATCCTGACTCTGTATGAACTCCGCCTGTCCTGACCCCGGCTATTCCTGACCACTCTCCAGCCTGCTCCTTTGGTACCTTGTCTGCCTGATTGTTCCTGACCCGGCCTGTCTGACTACGCTCTGCCTGCTCCTTTGTGTCTTGTCTGCCCGATGGTTCCTGACCCGGCCTGCCTGACCACTCCACCTCACCAGCCCTGACTGCTCTTGTCTGTGTACATTCCGTTATCAGTGGGAGGTTTGGTTTTGTTATATTGTGCGTGTTATATTTGTGTATAACCTTTAATAAATTACATTGTTACACCATACTTGAGCCTGCGTTTCTCTGTGTCAGTTCACACATCTCTGGTCTTACTGGGAGCCCTGACAGTCTGTGCCAGGGCTAGTGTTTAGGTCAAGGTCAGGGTCAAAGGTCAGGGACAGGGTCAGTTTTTTTTTTTGGTCAGGGTTTTTTTTTTCATTTTTAAATTAGTTTCAGTGCCAGTTAGTGGCAAGATTAAAAAAAAAAACAAATTGTGCACTATTTTTTCTGGCCTGTACTATAGGTTCAAACAACAACTAACATATACACATCTGGTATCGCTGCGATCGTCAGGAGCAGGAGAAATTATTTTGGGTTGTTCTTTGGTGGTAGGTTATGGTAGTAGCAAGAAATATACAGATAAATTTAAAAATATGGGATTTTTTTACTACTTTGGGCCAGTTTTCCTTTGGTAATAAAAAAAAATCAGGCGATATCCATTACCATTTACCACCAAATGAAAGCCAAATTTGTCCTGAAAAAAAACAAGGTAGAATCCACCTGGATGTACAAAGTAGTTGTGATGATATGTATGGTTTTGCTAACACATGTCAAAATTGCAAAGTTGTGCTTAGGCTTTAATATTTGTTTTACCCTTAGGCACAAAGGGGTTAATATTATGGAATAATATTTGCGGACTGCATAGAGTATTTTTTGTATAAAGGTAAACTAACCCTTAAAGCCTTTATTGCTATGCTCCTGTTAGAGAGATTTTCCCTCTATTCATGTACCAATTATAGGGTGCTACAGGGACAGGAATCAATGGCAACTCTCTCCTAATGGGGAGAAGATATCAAAAGGGGGGGTTAGAAGCTTTGTCTGGACTTTATTACAGTATGCCTACCTTTCTCGAGACACCTATCTTCATATTCTTAGGCCGAGTCCTGTCCTAAGTCCTCTAACCATTCCCTGCTCTTTGTGTAAGCAGGCGGTAGTGCACCTTTTAGAGAGAGCACTCCCCTAGTGATGTTAGTGGGTGGAGTACTGTGCCCTTTATATTCTGGTGTGAGTGGGACCCTAAGAAGAAGGTGGATGGGGGCTGTTTACCCCTGACCTGCAGCATGTAGGTGTGTAGCCAGGAGAGAAGTAGGTCTTCTGGGCCTAGGTCAACGGAGAGACTCTGTGTGAGATCCCACTGTTGGGGGACTCATTAGAGAGCATTTGAGAAGCTGGCTGGCCTTTAGGAGCTCACGTGGCATTGAAGTGTTCTGTACTGTAAATGAGAAAAGATAAAGATGTCAAACTGTTTTGCCTATGTCATTCTTCAGTAACTTGTTGAAAAAGCATCCTGTGCAGACATTCTGTTGGAATGCAATGTTCATGCAGTTTTGTATAACAACTACATCGGTGTTAGTGTTCAGTAGAGATATATTCTTCAGCCAGTAGATGGCAGCATTTATAAGTTTGCAGCTGCACCTATGATAAAACTATGTCTTTTCTCTACAATAAAGTTCCTGTTTCCTGTTTATAGTGAAGCAGCAGATAAACACATGTGGACTGTGCATTGTCTGTTCTATAGGGCTTTATACAGAATCTCTAACACATTCTTTTTTCAAGAATGTGGGCTACGAGCTAGGATGTGAATAGTGAAGAGTGGGCCTTAGGCCTGGAGCATGTGTGACACACTATGGCGGAGCTTCTCCTAAAGTCAGGTATGTGTGCCTATCTCATGAAGATGTGGGACAGGGCCCCTGACCAGCTTGGCAGGGAATCAGCAGCTAATCCAGCTTGCTTATATATGTTAAACAGGAAAAAGAAGAATTGACTTTAGAAAGTATGAAATTAATAAAATATAACTGGGATCAAATCCACAATTTACTGTGCATTATGTCAAACAGAACTTTACAAAATCATGCATTTCCTGAAACACTGACATTATCTCCATGTTAATCTGGTAAAAAAAATCTAATGTCCCTTTGCTTGTTTGATTTAAGCAGAGGTATCAACTTTCCTGAATACATTCTTTATTTGTTTCAGGGAACATTTGGTCACATACCAGTTTGCAAGTTAAATAGCAAGGCTTTCACATTCCAACTGCTTTTTCCCAGGATATGTAAAGACATAAGACTAATGGATATTGAAGAATGGACATTTCTATGTATGCCTGAGCTACAGTCTGTCCATTTGTGTTTTATAAATGCTTATGTAGCAAGTTTATTTGTTTTACTTCCCAAATAGCTATCCCATTAATTACAGCAAATGTTGATGAAGAGTGATGTCATATCACATTCTCCGTGTTCTCGTAATATAATACAGGGTTGTTTCCTTTTAAGCTTTGCAGTGATGACTTGATCTGAATAGACCAACATGTACAACACCGCAGGACAGTCGATAAAAGAGAATTTATTTACATAAACAGACACTGAACCTATCAACATCAACCTTCTGCTAATGCATGGAGGGAGCAGCTATTCTTCAAAAGCAGGTACGGAGATGTAAAGCAATTGCTGGACATTTGTCAATTTTTTGTCAGACTGGAAATACAAGAAGTTAAAATATTCCCTCTATACAATGCATAAAAGAATTGCTACATTTTTCTTCAATAGGATCCCTTAAGGAGGCATGACATGTTGTTTTGTGTCTCAGCCCTCTTTCTCCTTTACCACGACCATGACCTGTTAAAGAAAAAAGTGAATGTGCTCACAAGCTATGAATCACTAAAAGGATAAGGTAGTGTGTTGTCAGAGAAATTATATTTTGAGCGATTTTTGCAGCATTTACCTTAAAGAAAATAATTATATCAGTTTTATAACTATGAGCTTGCTGGTCTTTATTTCTACACTGCTCAAAAAAATTAAAGGAACACTTTGAAAACACATCGGATCTCAATGGGGAAAAATATCATGCTGAGTATTTATACTGATATGGACTGGGTAATGTGTTAGGAATGTGTGGATGCCCCATCATTTGATAAAAAAGAAAATTATCAACCTACAGAGGATTGAATTCGAAGATACCCTGAAAATCAAAGTGAAAAAATGGTGCAGCAGGCTAGTCCATTTTGCTGAAATTGTACTCAGTAGTTTGTATGGCCCCCACATGTTTGTATGCATGCCTGACAACAGATGGTGTCCTGGGGTATTTTCTCCCAGATCTGGACCAGGGCATCACTGAGTTCCTGGACAGTCTGATGTGCAACCTGGTGGTGGTCCGAAACATGATATTCCGGAGGTGTTCTATTGGATTTAGGTCAGACGAGTGTGGGGGCCATTCAATGGTATCAATTCCTTCATCCTCCAAGAACTGCCTGCATACTCTTGTCAGATGAGGCTGGGCATTGTCATGCACCAGGAGGAACCCTGGACCCATTGCACCAGTGTAGGGTCTGGCAATGGGTCCAAGGATTTCATCCCGATACCTAATGGCAGTCAGGGTGCCATTGTCTAGCCTGTAGAGGTCCTCCGTGGAAATGCTTCCCCAGACCATCAATGACCCATCACCAAACCGGTCATGCTGAATGCTGTTACAGGCAGCATAATGTTCTCCATAGCTTCTCCAGACCCTTTCACGTCTGTCACATGTGCTCAGGGTGAACCTGCTCTCATCTGTGAAAAGCACAGGGTGCAGTGCTGGAACTGCCAATTCTGGTGTTCAATGGCAAATCCCGATCGAGCTCTATGGTGCCGGGCAGTGAGCTCAGGGCACACTAGAGGACACCGGGCCCTCAGGCCACCCTCATGAAGTCTGTTTCTGATTGTTTGGTCAAAGACATTCACACCAGTGGCCTGCTTGGGGTCCTTCTGTAGGGCTCTGGCAGTGCTCATGCTGTTCCTCCTTGTACAAACAAGCAGATACCGGTCCTGCTGATGGGTTAAGGACCTTCTACGACCCTGTCCAGCTCTCCTAGAGTAACTGCCTGTCTCCTGAAATCTCCTTCATGCTCTTGAGACTGTGCTGGGAGACATAGCAAATCTTCTGGCAATGGCACGTATTGATGTGCCATCCTGGAGGAGTTGGACTGCCTATGCAACCTCTGTAGGGTCCAGGTATCGTCGTATGCTACCAGTCGTAACACTGACCCTAGCCAAATACAAAACTAGTGAAAACAGTCAGAAAAGATGATTAGGGAAAAAAATGTCAGTGGCCTCCACCTGTAAAACCATTCCTGTTTTGGGAGCTGTCTCATTGTTGCCCATCTAGTGCACCTGTTGTTAATTTCATTAACATCAAAGCTGAAACTGATTAACAACCTCCTCTGCTACTTAACTGACCAGATCAATATCCCAGGAGTTTAATTGACTTGATGCTATACTCTGATTAAAAAGTGTTCCTTTAATTTTTTGGGGCAGTGTATTATCATAAAGAGCCTCCACTAAGAGAAACATGAAGGGTTCTTGCCCATGGATGTAACTTACAAAGCAAGCGGTGTGTTCCAGCGGCCATATTGGGATCTGTCTGTATTACTCACTGTCATCCTCTGCAAGTCGAGCTGTGAGGTCTCTGAGAGCTATTTGTGGAACTCTATGGTCTCTTTCCTATCGATGGAGGATAATACAACATGTTTTTATTCTATTTGGAAAATGTGAGTGGTTTGATATACATTTCTAAGGGTTGGTGATAGTTTGGCAATATTACACTATATGATATTTTCTCTTTGACACAACGCTGGAGCTGGTTTGAAGGTCCTGATTTAGAAAGGAGTGGAAGGACAACGCTGGCCCTGTACGGTGGAATGTTGGTCCGGAGGTTATAGAGGGGGTGTAGGATCCCTGAAATTCCTAAAAGGCTTACTACTCACCATTATCTGGTGAGTGCGGTTCATGTTGGTTTGCACTGGTGGAAGGTGGAAGCACATATGTACAGAAGATTTTTTCTTTTTTCTTTTTTCTATACACTGTGAAGGCTGGGAAAAGGATCTGTGGACTTTTTAAATTCCTTTATATATAATCTTTATGCACCGAAGTGCTTTGGGCACATTCACATTTATTATTATCATTGTATATTTTTTTTGTTTTGAGAGTGTCACATTCATTGGTAATTTTCTTCACATTTATGTATTTAGTGTGATTTAAGTGATTGGTATAGGTATTATTTGTCCTGGTTAATTTTGTTTTTAATAATAATAATAGCCTAACTAAAAAGAACAGTTTTGGCTCTACATACACTTACACATCTTTTTAACAGGTATAATGATTGAAACATAGGAACTCTGCAGAAGGTACTTTCCTCAAGGTGGCGCAACTGTATTTCATTTGTTTTCATTCTCGCCATGACTATTGCAACTCCCTCCTCATTGGCCTACCGAATCGCAGGCTATCCCCTCTTCAGTCTATCATAAACGCTGCTGCCAGACTCATCCACCTTACTAACCGTTCTGTATCTGCCACCCCTCTCTGCTTCCCATTGCCCAACGGATAAAATTCAAAACATTAACAATAACGTATAAAGCCATTTATAACTCTGCCCCAAATTACATCAACGATCTTGTCTCCAAATATCACCCAAACCGCCCTCTCCGTTCCTCGCAAGAGCTCCTGCTCTCTAGCTCCCTTGTCTCCTCCTCCCACGCTCGTCTCCAGGACTTTTCCAGAGCTTCCCCTATCCTCTGGAAATCTCTACCCCAATTTATCAGACTATCGTCTACTCTGCTCACTTTTAGGTGATCTCTGAAAATCTATCTCTTCAAGGAAGCCTATCCTGCCCTCAGCTAATAATGGAATCTTCTACACTTCCAACCAGTCCATCCCCCACAGTTACTACCTTTTGTACCACTAGCCCCTCCCTCCTAGATTGTAAGCTCCAAGGAGCAGGGCCCGCCTTTCCCTCTTGTATTGAACTGTATTGTTGCTGTATTGTCTCCCGTTATATTGTAAAGCGCTGAGCAAACTGTTGGCGCTATATAAATCCTGTATAATAATAATGAAATTAATGTCTCTATTTTTCACAAAGGGGAACTGACATTAGGGTAACGCTACTAGACTGGTGGTTTAATCCATCCATAGCTTAACTAAAAAAAATAGTATTGGCTATACATACACTTAAACATGTTTTTAACAGGTATAATGATTGAACCAGGAATTCTGCAGAAGGTACTTTCCTCAAGGTGGCGCAACTGTATTTTGTTTGTTTTCATTCAATTTTATAAACTTAAGAACATTATAGAACACATTGTACTTTTGTTTTTTTTTAAATACATTTGATTAGGTTTTCCATAATACAAAACCTGGGTGTCAAAGCACCTCCAAAAAGGGGTAGTAATCCCGTATACTTAAAAAGTAAGAATTTACAGAGGAGATTGATATACAGTAGCATATAACAAGCTATGCATAACCCATTAAAAAGATTTCTGATATTCAGGAGGCATGAATGAATTACTACAGGAGGAGGTTACCAACTTCAGGAGGGGTCCAGATATGCAGGCTACAAGCAATGCCAGTCCTAACCATAGTCCTAATGTGGGTGTGGTAGGCCTTGGTAATAACGGAATGAGGTGGAAAGGGATGTTGCATCTGGGATGGAATGGGTAGAGTCCATAAATACTTGCCACCTGGAGGTGAAGCATTTTTTGGAGGTGTTCAACGTCCAGCTTTTCCCAGTATAGAAGGATTTTCAATTAACTCTTAATACCTGTTATAGTTTGGTAGAAGATGTCCAATTCTTCAGAACGGCCCTGCGTGCCACCAGCTAGCATATTGTGATCCAATGCAAATGATAAGTTCTCTTCTGCTTAGATGTTAGCAATTGAGATATCGGGCTATCATATCCAAAGATCAAAAGAAGACGATCTTTGGGGATATGGCATTATGTCCCTCCATATATATAAATTGATCACCTGGTCCCAATAGTCCAAGATCGTCTGGCAAAGCCATACACTATGTGAGTGTTGGTCTCGCTAGGTCACATGTTGGGCAAAGAGCAGCCTGTGGATTGAGTTTGACAGAGAGGATGAAGGCGTGGCTCTGAAACATTGCCCTGTGTTTATCATTTGACCTCTAAATAACGCTTTGGACCCACTTTGAGGCATGCTTGGAGTGCTGGTGACATTTATTCACTTGGATTGTCTATGGTTCCCAGCTTGTGGTCACTACAGCACCCAGCAATACTGAATAGCCATCTGCAGAAACATGTGCATTGGGAATACTGCATTTGACAGAGAGAAATGGAATGTAAGCTCCATGGATGAGTTTGAGTTTTCACTCTCCCCATACTTCATTGGTGATCAAATGAGAGATTTATTGTACCTGCTCAGTAATTTATCGGAGAATGACTCAGCTGGAAAGTGTTTTCCCAATTTGCTGCTGATGACGGGCTGAAAAAGTTAGTAAATTGCAGGTTGAGAGGCTGATAGATGTCCGAGATAGAATTTGCTTATTTGTGTATGAGACAGTACATCAAGGACAGCTGAAACCTCTTGCCCCTGTCATGACAACAAGATTTTGCATAACTGACAGTTTGCCAATAGTGAAAAAGGTGATGTGTAGGTAGGTACAGTAGGTGTAGGTAAAGAGGATATGTTTGCTAGATCTTGAAAGGGGTATGAGTTGCCAGAATCCAGGTCAAATAATGACAAGACTAACGTTATTCCTATGATGCTCCAGGTCGTAAAGGCCTCATGCTGCATCCCTGAGGCAAATATTAGATCACCCTGTATCGGTAGATCGGTATCTTTCTCTCCATGCTATAAGACTATCTGTAAGGGAATTCCTGTGAGACGGCTGGCAAATAGAAATGCGCATGCGCACAGAAATATCCGGGGAATAGAGACCAGATGTGCACATGTGCACAGAAATGCGCGATTGTGCACACGCACGACAAATCTTGGCGCCGGACAGACTATGCTTAGTGCTGACTGGTCTTCAGCTGTCCCCGTGTCCTGCTGTGTTCCTGTGTGATTCCCTTGTTGCTGACCTGGCTTCTTCCTGACCTGACTCTTGATTCCTCTCCTGCTTGATACTCGTTCCTGCTTGATACTCGTTCCTGACTCTGTTCCTGACTTTGGCTTGCTTATGATTTGGTACCTTGCTGTCCCCCCATTGATGACCCTGGCTATTCCTATGATTTTGCTCCTGTCTCCCATCCCAGCTTCCTGCCTTGCTCTGGTGCAAGCCTGGTGGTCTACCATGCCAGCTCTGCATATCGCTACTGTTCCTGAATCGGTGGTTCACCAGTTCTTTAAGGACTCCAGCTGCAAGTTCTTCAGGCAACATCTGCTGGCACTCTTGTTCCCTGGTCCCTAGACACCCTCTGTTCCACTTCCAGCGGGGTCAGGGCTAGTGACTAAAGTAAGGCCGACCTCGTCATTTCAGTCTCCTATCTGGTACTTGACAGTATCCCATAAGATGAAATTATGTTGACGTTCAGCAGGTAGTAGTTTCCATCTGCTGTGCAACAAATCCTTCAGGGAATAAGGGAGTGCCATTTCTGACTCCAACAACCAGTTTGAATAGCAGGATGAGGCAAATACCCAGTTTAGCCCTATACGAATCAGACAGGCCAAGGTATACACCCTTATATTGGGTAAGTTCACTGCCCTTCACGTCTAGGGAGATACAATTTTGACAAAGCTTTTTTTGTTTTTTATTAGACCACAGAAAAGAGGTAATTACCCTATTCAACAGTCTAGTATCCTTATGTTTCAATAAAAGAGGAATGGTTTGAAGTGGGTATAGTAAATGTAAAAGTAAAGTACAAAGCTGACCATTTTAAATAAATGACATCTCCCTAGAAGTGAAATAGGCAGAACCATCCAAGTCTTTAGCTATTTAACAATTTTCTCTATTAAAGGCGGGAAGTTGAAAGAGTACAAGGATAAAGGAAGCCTCCCTAGGTTTATGCCTAGGGAATTGATAGAGGTTTTGGCTATAGGAAAAGGGGATGTCTGGTGCCAGTGTTTGAGATGAAGGGGCACTTAAGGGAAATAGTGGTTATATCGGTAGTAGGGTTGGAGGTGAAGCTCAGGACATCCTCTGTGACAAGGGCCATGCGTACCTCCTGCCTATGTGGACACCATGAAAGGGAGATACCTCCTAGATGTGGGTTCTAATTCAAGACCAAACAATAAGGGGGATAGTGGGCAGCTTTGTCTAGTTCCTTTAAAAAGCTGACTGTCATCTGATAACAGACCAGCAACCATCACTGTCTGTCACAGTACCCGTGATCCACATCTGTACCAGTAATCCATATCTGTACCAGTGATCCACATTTGTCACGGTGCACCAGTGTAAAATTCACATCTGCACCAGTGATCCACATCTGTCACAGTGTACCAGTGCTCATCCACTTCTGTACCAGTGATCAACATCTGTCACAGCCTACCAGGGTCAAAACCACATCTGTCACAGTGTACCAGTGTCAAATCAACATCTGTACCAGTGATAAACATCTGTAACAGTGAACATCAAAATGTCTAAAAAATTATACACCAGCGAGAAGGCTTTCCAGATACTGAGCATGACGGACGAGAGTAGTGGGGAACTCTTTTTGTCAGACTCAGATTTTGAGTATGAGCCAATTGAAAGCAGTGGGTCAGCAACGGATTCTGAGGAGGAGAGATTCCAAAGAGGTTCAGGAGTTCTGAGGAGGAGCAGGCATCCACCAGTAGCGCAGTGGCGAGTACAAGCAGCACAGCACTCCCAGAAGATAGGCAGGCATCCAAGGGTAATTCCATTGTCCTGGTGCTCCAGGGCCTTCAAAATTGTGAAAGGTAGTCAGGAAATAAGATGTGTAATTTATTCCTCCAGAATGCCTGTAGGTCCTACTTGGGCCTCTGTATGTGGCCAGGCTGTGGAAAAGCCTTACACATGTGGTTTTCCTCATACTCAGGAGGAGCAGCAGAATGTATTTTGGGGTGTCAGTTTTGGTATGTACATGCTATGTGTTAGAAATATCTTATAAATGGACAACTGATCACATGACGGCTGTGTCCAAGCACAGCCATCATGTGATGTCAACAAAGCTGCCATTCAGTTGAACAGCTCTGCCTCTCCTCACACAGAGCCTGTGAGTGAGCAGAAGCAGAGCCGATCAGTGAGTACACACAAGCACATCACCCACACATCACCCTGTCACAGTACCAGTATCTGTCACTGGTACTGTGACAGATGTGGATTACCGGTACTGTGACAGATGTGGACCACATCTGTACCAGTGATCCACATCTGTCATCCACACTGTGAATACTTTCTGGATGCACTATATGTGCTCGAAGGAGAGAGAGAGAGCGATAGACATTCAGTTGTATAGTGTTGTTATGGAAACAATGTGACTAGCATTGCAGTCCCAATGCATGTGGCAGTAACTGTCCCAGATTCCGGGAGCACAGAGTCCAGGCTGTATAGCAGCTCATCACAATATATGACTAATATAACTTATCAAAGCCCTGCTAATGCTGTTTAGGAGGGGTTTCTGTAGTGCTTACTTACTTAACCTCCCTAGCGGTATTCCCGAGTGTAGCTGGGGGTAAAATGTCAGTACTAAAAGCGGTAACCCCGAGCTACACTCGGGCTTACCATGCGGCGCTGCATAGGGAGTCCCTGCAGAGCTTACTTTGTCCTTCGCTCCCGCGATGTGTCCCCTGCAGCGTCCCCGGCCATCTCCTCCAGCCGATGCCGGCATCCGGCTTCTGTGTTCCGTTCCCTGTGACGTCGGGACGTACGGTGCCGCCGGCGGCGGGAAATTTGAAAATTTCCAAACAAATTTTACATAGTAAAACATTGCTGTTTCAACCCATTTCACATACATTTTGTCCCTAGTGCTTTGTCCTGCGCCCTGCCTGCATTTTGTCTGTTCTTTCTGCCTGGAAACTGAGAAAAGTCCATAGCGTCCAAAAAGCGTCCCTTTAGGTCAAAAGTGGTTTTAGTCCAGCTAGAGAACAGCGATAGTAAATCAGAACCACTTGCAGAATTGAGTGATAATGATTCGTGGGGAAATTCGTCATCAGACACTGAAAACGATTTTGCGCCTTTGCTCAGCGATGTGCGAACTTGGCGCTCTATTTCAAATGTCAGTGTTTTTGGTTTGATTATATTACTGAATTAAATGTATTATTATTATATTATTATTTTTTATGATTATTTATTAAATTATAATTTATGATTTCGTGTTTCAAATTTTATCATACCCGGGATGTTTAATAGACTCTTGTTCGGACAGATTTCAGTGAGTTATTCCTAAAAATTACAGGCTACAATAAAAAAACTACATATTTCCATGCAAAATAATGGTACCGCTTTCAGCACCAAAAATCTGAAATAATCATACCGCTAGGGAGGTTAATGAGTAAGTTCACCTTTTCATGAAAAATGAAAAGGTGAACTAACTTCAAATATTCTGGCCATCCGTTCAGACTGTTATGCTGCCGGTTTGTACACTATAAACCACCCCCGGAGGGACTATCTTTCATAATGCTTGCGATCGTAAATGCTTACTGGTTGGGGCAGCCACCTGACCATGCTGACTAATGAGAAGTGCATCTAAAGCTTCTATTTCTGGTAAGGTGTCCCAGAAGAAAGACGTACTTCTCATTGGTCACTTGCCCACATTATGATGGATACTCACTCTGAGGTTGTGTATTACATTGTATCATGTATGAACCACTGCACAATTTTCAAGAAAAGGTGAACTTATACTTTATTAAGTCCTTGGTCATGTCCACTACAGGCCTTAGGCCTCATGGCATCACCTTCACCCAGAGGGGACAGTACTTCTGCTGTAGTCTTCTCCCAGTACACAGCTCCAGAACAGCTCCTATTACCACCTTATAACAGTGCCAGGCTACTGAGGAGCACATGGTTATAGAGGACGTGATCCCACCTTAAAGATGAACACCTTCCTATCTATGGAAGAGGAGAAGAGTCAGGACTCTGTGAAGGAGTGGGTCTACAATCAGGTGAATGTGTGAGGAGAACCATGGAGAGTGTGTAGTATTGAGGGTGTAGAGGAGCAGCTGGAGGCCACATAAATGGAAGTAAAACATAGGCCGCAGGAAGACAGTGCAATAGAGATACATTAACAATAAACAATGTTATTCTAGCATGCAAGCATCTTTTTCATCTCAGAATAGTTTAATTATTTCAGATAAAAGGAAAGAAATCCATACCATAATGTTCTCAATAAAAACGTGTAGAAACAGAGACCTTATGCTGCACAACGTATTTTGAAAATACCATAAACTCTATGTGTAGCAACATCTGTTTGTTTTTTTTCTTAATCCTTACCAATTAAAACATCTAAACAAGGAAATGTTACTTGCAGTAATCTAATAACCGTACTAATCAAAACGTGCTAAACGAATAAGCCGAGCTTTGTAGGAAAACATTCAGAAAATGGGGTGAAATTGCAGCATAATTACATTTTATTTTATCCCACAAAGGCACTCTAACTGTAAGGCAAACTGCATTTTTCTGCCATTTGTTTGTATTCTTATCGGCAGGAGTTGGAAATTAACAGCGTTGCTAGTTTGCGTTTACTGTTAAGCCTGGAGAGCGAGAGATTGCTTTGCAAACAGCACAGTTATTATGTCTGCAGTTGGTACTCTTTGTATAAATTATTGATCAGCTGGCTTATTGCTCTTTCTGCTTAATGGATACAAATATCTGCTTGAGCAACTTTTATTACCTGTTGATAGATGAATTAAGACATGTTGTACTAGAAACGAGCAATGATGGCAAAGTACAATTAAATAATAGCGCAATGTTTGCCATCATTAATAAAGATAATGTAGTTTATGAACAGGACTTGGTTACAATTTTTGTGTATTTAGTACAGTTTATGATTTGCCTAGTGCCTGTATACAGTATATTACATGGACTGTTTCTGGGCGAACAGTTCAGTTTAACCCACTGACCACCAGAGAGGACCATTGTTGTGAATTATCAGTTATTGTATGTGTGTTTAGCACATTGTGTGATTAGCGTATTGTCGAGATGAGTGTGCCAGCACTGGCAGCAGCAATGTAAAACAACTGATGTTTTATGCAGCATACTGAAGTAGGCACTTTTATACGTCCTCTCTGTTTTAGGCTTTCAGAGCAGCCACCTGCTGGGAGAAAGCTGTACAATAAAGATCCAGCAATATTTAACACTAAACGGTCAGAAACCAGTGTTTGCTGGCAAAGCAATCAGTGACCTCATGTAATACTTCATCAATTAACCCAACAAATGTTTCTCAAGTGACCATGGCAGATTACTTCTTAGATGATTGCTATTATTGCCATCCTAGTGGAAGATTACATTCTCTTTATAGGAACATAGAAAGTATTTTAACTATTGATGGGCATATATGAGTAGATCTGTGCATGTAATAGATCAACATGATAGTTCATAATGATTTTCCTACATTACTCAGATGTGGGTTCCTTGTGAACCCTAAATGGCACCCTTTAAAAGTGAATGATTGCTAACTGATCTAAGATTGTTCAGTATACTGTAGCTATTACAGGGACATTTAAAGCTGAATTTCAGGTATGGATTTTATACCATAGTGATATGTCTCCAGCTGGGACCAATGTAAGTATGTAAGACTGCTATGAAAGTGGAAAAACAGGAGTAGTCAAGGCTACTACAGTGATCACCGCTGTCTTTAAGGTTCTGTGCCAAGCAGCTTCCATGCTGCATAGTAACCACAGGGCATCACTAGTTCAGAATGGGCGTCATTCACAGAAAGTCTTGCATTTTTCAATCATCCAATCTGAGAATGTTTTGCATTAATTGAGAATGATGCAAGGTGTTTTTTTTAATGTTGCCCATGCTGAGCAAGCAACCCCCTGTGGTTACTATGCAGTAGGGCAGTCATTTGGCATTGGACCCAGAAGACCGTGGCGATCACTGTGGTAGAGGCAACTACAGCAGTGATTCTCCACTTTCACAGTAATTCCACAGATATGGAATATGCATACTTACTTTGACCTAAGCTGGAAAATGTAACTATGCAATAAAATCCATACATGAAATTCAGCTTTTTTCAATGCAGGGCCTTGACTATCGGATAAATTCTGACAATTTAATTAATGATACATTCTCTTATCTTTTCTTCCTCTCTTTCTGCATACTTTCTTGTTTGGATCTAGATGCTTCAACGAACTGTCCTGTTTGCAGTTTGAAAAAAATAATTTTTAATGCATGTCCTATTAACTGCATCTACCTGGCTAAAAATCTCCAGTATGTAGAAGTGGTCTTTTTGAGACTGAAATGTATAATATGCAGTTCTGACACCTGTAAAAACAAGAGTGTCTGCCTCTGCTGCTATAACAAAATGGCGCACCTCAACTACAATTAAGCCCTTATTGGGAGAGACATGTCAGAGGGGTTCTCCCATGGGTAGGAGATAGAGCTGAAGCCATGTTTTACTAAGAGGAGTTCACTATATGGTGAGGTAGTGTGAAGATGGGTGCCATTTTGTTGTACTCATTCATGTGTCTGACGAACCTATAATCAACCCAACCAACACCTGCAAACATTGTGGCCAGTTAGCTGGGATAACAGATTAGGGAATTTGAGTGGTATCAGTTTTGTTCGGTGTAACGGAACCGACCATGACTGCACTAGGATATTTCCGTTAGACTCCCGCTTCCCTGTCCGAACACAAACCTCAGACACCACTCGAAGTAAAACCAGGAAATAGACTACTTTATTTTAACACAGAGACAGGATATATACACAGGGCCGGGCAATACACATCCAGTAACAAGAAACACATCAGCGGGCAGTCCCATCAGGGGAAAGGGCTGCCGGAAACACCCCCACTAGCCAATATACAAACACATATATCCCATAATAGTTTTCTCCCAAGCAAGACACACAATAGAACAATGGGATACAACCACATGGCATTAAATGATGAAAAACCCCCACCTATACATGTCTACACAATATCAGGACATTTCACCCTGCACCCCTAACAGGCACAGAGTGACTTACACATAAGTTACACATAAGAGGGATATGGGGAGCTGAGACAGGGGTCTCCCAACCTCTTCAAAGTGAGCTAGGTTCCATGGGCCCCCCACCCAATGTGACTCCCGTCACATATGGTTTTTTGCTCTGCTGTTACCCACTGTGGAATATTATTCCTTTTCTGCAAAATAGTACAGGGAAAATTGGGATAGCATTCATGTTAAGCCACTGGAAGACACACAATTGTAAGATTATTTAATACACCAACATCCAGTAGAAATAAAACGATAAATTGTGGGCGGCCTGATCTTTTAAAGTGTATCAAAAGACAAAACTTTTTTTATTGGTGTATATAAATAAGGGAAGGGGTAGAATTGTCTGTCAGGTTTTTACTGTTATTGGTGTCCCTGCTGGGTAGACCCCTATTTGTACTGGAAACCATTGTAACAAGGGCTGAAAGTGCTAGAATGTTCAAAAGTTTGAGTTGTCACTGAAATTGGAATAGAGAGGTAATCTTCCAATGGGACACTTGTTCTGGTGACCGCAGTTGAAGAGAGGACTTCACTCACGTTCAATAAATGTCACCTAGCTTCCAGCAGTATTAAAGGGAAGATTCCCTGGTGTAAATTAAATGCTAACAAATGACTTGACTGTTGTGCATTCTGTCTTAGTAAAGCTGGTGATACAGTCTGAAGGCTGAACGATAACAAGTCTTCCAGATTCCTCCATCAATGCCACACAACAAAAATGGACAAATCTCCCGACGAGGCTATTTTATTCTGAAAAGATGGATTCATCAACTGTCAGTAAGTGCACAGATTTTTCGTTATGCAGGTTAGGCAGGACAGGGAGGAGGGGGGAGGGACAGAGACAAAGAGGGTGCAGCTGGCTGCCGTGGACAAGTCCTGCACCGAGGACTGTTACCTTCACCACTGGAGAGCTGGAGCATAGAGTTGAGGTTGGCTACTTACTACCGCTGCCGCACAAGGCCCATCCTAAGACTTCTGCTGTGCCACAGGAGTAATCATCCGTCCAATTACCACAGGCAGCCATTTAGAATCTACAGCATCTTAAAGGGGACCCCCTCCATCAGAAGAAAGTCAGCTCTACAGATACAAAAGAGATGGTGAAAGGATCATTGACCTGTTAATTACCTATTTCTAACTTTGTGCATATCCATTGGGAATACTTATTACTCTAAACCTCTACTGTTGCTCTTCATCTGCTTGCTATTTAACACCCCTGTTGGCCACAGTATACATCCAGGGGTGGACTGACCATTTGGAAACTCGGGCACTGCCCGAGGGCCCGGGATCAGTAAGGGGCCCCATGAGATGCCCCTGGTACCTTTTTCATAGGCTTTTTTGAGTTTGGGCAAGGACACAGGGGCCCCATGACCCCCTATTGCCCGGGGACCCCATGAGTTGTCAGTCCGCCCCTGGCTACATCTTTACACGTTCCAATGTTTTCAAGGGCCCCAATGTTTCCATCCGAAGACTAAGTTTAAAGACTTTACATCGTTACTGAAAGGTTAAACACAGTTTTCATCGGATTGACAATCCTCTTGCACAAAGACCTAGGCTTAGCTTTCTTAGCTCATATAGTAACAAGAGCTGCAGTTTAAGCTGGTCTGATTTGAGTTTGCTGTGTAATTTAAAGTGACTCCTCAGCGTATTGTTCATTTTGATATTTCCACTGCCATATCTTGTTTACCTTATAACCACTCAACAATATGTTTGTTATCTTGCTACAAGGTCTTGAGTCTCATTTCAGGGTGATCCCTGGTATTAACAGAAATAACTAATTTTTCTCTACTAACGTTGAGAAAAGTTAGTTAACCATTGTCAGAATTATATAAAGAAAATAATAATAGTTGTCCAAGGCCAGCTATACACACCTATTGTCCATTAGATGGAACCTATTTATGATACCTAGGCTTTCTCACTTTGATTGCTAGCATTAAATCAAAGTTTGACTTGAGAGATTCACCTATGAACTGCTAGTTTGCTGAACACAATCTTCAGAGATGTGCCATCCATTTTGTTATCTTTTACAATTGATGGATTGTAATTGTATATAATAAACGTTTGTTATTACTCATGCATACCAAGTGCTATCAATGTATGGACCTAATAGACTGTGTGGAAGATAGGCAACAGTTGTCTAGTCTATCATGCAGCTAGTTTTAAAAAAATGAAGCTCAGATTTGTAGGGTTAAATTAGTTAATGCTATACTAAACAACACAGTCACAGTCACTTACAAGAATCTAGCTTGTCAATGAAGCAAGGAGCACGGCTACATTATCTAATAATTAATGTCACAGAAACAATAAAACGCTGGACTCTATTACTCTGATTTGCTCTTTGATTTGTTTACAGAGTTTGACTTTTATGCTATTTTTTACTCTGGATTACTTGTGCACTGTTTTAGTAATTTCACTGCAGGAAATGTGGAGTATTATCCTTGAATTACAAGTTTTTAAGGATGGAAGCTGTCAAACACTTTAGGTTTTAGTTAAGTGCAAAGATTGTCCTAATTTTGTTTATTTTATTTGAAAAAAGTGTTTTGCATGAACCTAATAAATTAACTGCTTATACAATGACTGTGAGCCTGATTTACTAAAGAGAATAAAGAAAAGCAGGTATGTATAACTACAGTATGCTTGCACTGCTGGCGGCATGGGCATGCAGACATACAAGCTGATAATGAACACATTGCCTGACCTTAGCAAATCATACATTGATGTGCAATGCATACAGTGCTGTCCTAGATTGCAATGAGCACTGAATATCTAAATAATGCTGCTTACGTGCTTTCTGTTCTGATTAGGCTCACAAAAGAATGTGTATGTGTCAACATTTTACTTGAAAATAAAAAATTAATATATGGTGACCAGATTGCTGAGTAGTAAAACACACATATGCCAAGCAATGCCAGGTAAAAGAATCTGCAGGACATGCTGTCAGAGCAAAAAAGTAGCGTATGTATGGATGTTTATTATTGGAAACTTGTTCAGAGGCAGCAATAAATGAAATTGTGTACAGGCATCAGCATGCATATCTGCGCAATGCGATACTTTCATTGCATCATGCACTATGACTTTTTTACGCTCACCCTTTTTTTTACATATTGTATATCAGTACTCATTTCATGCAGTTTTCCCCTATGTAATAGATACATGTAAATCCCCAACCACAGTCAAATAGACCCCAAAACCTCAATCACATTTTTATTTAGACAGTCCAGTTGCCTGGTCCCCCACTATGCTTAGATGTATGTACCCTTCCTCTGTCCCCTATAGTATGTGCAGGACACAGTAATGACAGAGGGTCAGTGAATAGAACCAGAGACTGTAGAGTTGGACCAGGCAACTGACACACCAGGAGTGTTTAACATGCTGGGAATCCTTCAAGTAGAACTATAGGCAAAACTTTTTTTTTTCATTTTGGATAGCGTAAGGGAGTGTTATAACCCCGGTCATATTCTTTTTCGCTATCTTTGCTTCATTGCGGAGTATTCCCTTCTTGTCCCATAGCCAAACGGGAAGTGAAAGGAAATCTCTGCAAATTCAGGGGACCCCAGGTCACCAGAACTAGTGACCCCATTGGAAGATTTCTCTTCTATTACTTTTCTGGAAACTACCCAAAATTTGGGATTTTCTTTTATTTTCACTTTCAATGATAATGGTAAACAGGACAAATATAGAAGGTAAAATTCCTTAATGGGGATAGACAGCAAAAAAAACCTCTGAAACCACTAAGCAACTTATTCACTCCCTGGTTATCTCTCGCCTTGACTATTGTAACTCCCTCCTCACTGGCCTACCTAATTGCAGGCTATCCCTTCTTCAGTCTATCATGAATGCTGCTGCCAGACTCATCCACCTTACTAACCGTTCCCTATCTGCCTTCCCTCTCTGCCAATCCCTCCACTGGCTTCCTGTTGCCCCACAAATAAAATTCAAAACATTAACAATAACATATTAAACCATTTGTAACTCTGCCCCAAATTACATCACCAATATTGTCTCCAAATATCACACAAACCGTCCTCTCTGCTCCTTGCATGACCTCCTGCTCTCTAGCTCCCTTGTCTCCTTCTCCCATGCTCATCTCCAGGCCTTCTCCAGAGCCTCCCCCTTCCTCTGGATTTCTCTACCCCAATCTATCCGACTACCACCTACTCTGCCCACTTTTAGGCGATCTGTGAAAACCTATCTCTTCAGGGAAGCCTTTCCCACATTCAGCTAATAACGGAAACTTCTATTCCTCCTATCAGTTTATCCCCCACAGTTATTACCATTTGTACCACCAGCCCCTCTCTCTTATATTGTAAGCTCCAAGGAGCAGGGCCCTCCTAACCCTCTTGTATTGAACTGTATTGTCTCCCTTTGTATTGTAAAATGCTGAGCAAACTGTTGGCACTATATAAATCCTGTATAATAATAATAATAAAAAAACCTGACAGGGGTTCTAATCCCTCTCCACTCAATCCAAAACTAAAAGAAAGTTTTGCCTTTAGTTATACTTTCATTTACAGTAGAACTACAAGAGAGTGGCATTCAGTTGGTGAGATAGGTCGCAGCACAGAATGGGGTTTATTTACTAAAGCTAGTTAACTCAGAATCTCGTGCACTTCCGCATGGAAACCAATCAGCTTGTAGGTTTTATTGCTAAAGCTTAACTGAACAAACCACTGGCCACTTGGCCACTGGATCACTTTCACCCTGTTCTTCTTCAGAATGCAACAGTAGACTTAGATGTGTGTTTTGGATCATTGTCATGTTGGAAAATTGCATGATGAAGGGAATGGAGTGATGGTAGCATATTCTCTTTCAATATAGAGCAGTATATCTGTGGATTCATGATACCATCAATGAAATACAGCTCCCTGACACCAGCAGCACTCATGCAGCCCCACAGAAGGACATTGCCACCACCATCTTTCACTGTAGGCACCATTCATTTTTCTTTGTAATCCTCAAATTTGCAATGCCATACAGTTTTAAAGCCATCAGTTCATGCGCTCTGGCAAATGATGGACAGGCTTTTTGTGCATGGGCTTTAGGATAGGCTTCCTTCATGGACAACACCCATGCATGCCAATCCTCTGCAGTGTACGCCGTATTCTGTCATGGGAAACAATCATCCCAGTTTGGCTTTCTTCTTCTTTAGCAAATTGCAGTAAACTTGCATGGTGATTTTCTTCAACCCTTCCCAACAGAAGATGCTCCTGTCAAGGTGTTAACGTCCGTGGATGGTCTGGATGTCTCTGTGAGATAGTTGCAGTTCCATCTTTTTTACATTTTTGTATTTCTTTTGCTACAGTATTATAACTGATAAGTACAGATTTGCTGATCTTCTTTTAGCCTTCACCTTTCTTGTGTGAAGAAATTATTTCTTTCTCAGGCCTTGTGACATTTCTCTTCCATGTGGTGTCATTGCTGACAGCATGAAATGGGAGGTTTTCTTTGTTAAGTAATGCCTTTTTATATTCAACTGTCTGCTGGACACCTGTTTAATGAATAATTAGACTCACCTGTAGCTGAATTGTTGTTAGTTAGGATTTTGTTGTTTAAAATTTAGCTTTGCTCCTAAGAATTTCATTGGGGTGCATTCATTTTTGCAACATGGTCTTGAATGAATTTGTTAGGAAAAATACTTTTTTGTGCGTGCAAATTAACAAATCTTGTTTGCAATCAATGGCCTGCATTTGGGGGAGTATTTTGTAGTATAGTGTCCCATAGAAAATGTTGACTCTGAAAGAAAAGTAAAGGTTTTATGACAAATCTGTTGGGGTGTACTCATTTCTCATTTATGCTGAGCACTATATATATATATATATATATATATATATATATATATATATATATATATATATGTACACACACACACACAATGTATATACATTTTATACATATATATATATATATATATATATATATATATATATTACAAGTGTAAATGTAATGTACACAACACATGTAACATGACTAACAGTTTACATTATGCTCATATAGCTCTAGTAAGGAACAGAATATCATTTATATAGACTTCACATTTTCTCATTTATCAGGCCCTCGTTTATCATCTAAGGAAAATCAATAACGGGTGTAAATAAGATGCTGTCTTTCCATCATGCACACATGGCATCGTCTGAATCCTGTTTATCTCATAAAGTTTATTATAGTAACACCAGTTTCCATGATCCGAATATTTAAACGTAGTTGCCTCAAATAAATATAGAGAGGAAATTAAAGGCTTCTTAATTAGTTCAGCAATTATGCTTTCTTGGTCGCATTTTAATCAGTGGAGGCCTTATCAAAGGACAAACAGAACGATTTGCAAGCCTTTGAATTTTAAACAGCCTTATTGATTTCAGTACAATAAGTCATCTCTTGACACAAGCAGGAAACTCAAATGGTTACAATTTGCAGCCCCGGCTACTATAAATTTGAGAGAAAAATGGTTCAGCTTGAAATTGCGACATCCAAACAAAAATACAAGGCTGTCGAGTAGTAAATAAAAAAAAATAAAAAAAAACAGCAGGGTGAGAAAACAAAACAGCAAATTATGGTAAGAACTTAATTTGCTATGGAAGAATGGAAAACATTAAATAGTGATCCTTTGACAGAATAGATTCCTGAAAAGTTTTTTGGTGGTGGAATAACAATCCATCTACTTGGTGGTTTCCATGTATTCATCGATTGAAGCTCTTGGGAAATAAGAACAATAGTAAATGAAGAACCATAAAGGGAATTGCAAGGTCTGAGAACACATTCCAGCAATTCTGTTGATTAGGTGTGTAATGTAGCCATCAAAGCTATATCGTTTTGTCACATGGATGTGTATCTTGAGTAATCATGACCATACATATGTATATTTGGTTCCTGCACGTGATATGGGTTTGTTTTGATAGCATATGCATAGAGTGTTTAGAAACAAAAGCATTTATAGCAATTTCCAACATTATGCACTCTGTACAATCCATTTGGCAAAACAGTGATAAAAGAAGTTTGGTTTTACAGCCTCTGTGATAGTGGGAAGAATAATAAATGCTCGGATAAGTACATCTTTGGATCCCCTGACTGCATAACCCCAAATGATTGTTTATAATTTACAAGTGATACCATTCCCAGTGATATGATGCCTGCCATGCCTCCAATGAAAAAAAAAAAAAAAGCTCAGATGTTATTGGGTTTATTACTTAGGAGACCAAGCATGTCAAACAGTGGGCCAAATTTAGTGGCCTTAGTCTTCCAGGGGCCATATTGTGTCAACTGAGGGTCACACCTATTTGGAGAAAAAAGATTATAACACTATCAGGGGCGGACTGACAACTCATGGGGCCCCTGGGCAATAGGGGATCATGGGGCCCCTATGTCCTTGCCCAAGCTCAAAAAAGCCTATGAAAAAGGTACCAGGGGCATCTCATGGGGCCCCCTACTGACCTCGGGCCCTCGGGCAGTGCCCGAGTTTCCAAATGGTCAGTCCGCCCCTGAACACTACGATAATTAATTTGATAGAAATCCTTGCATTTTACAAGATTTTATCCGACAAAAAGGGACCCTCACTCTAGTTTTCTTCTCCAAAGACTTCTGCTCCCCCTTCCCCACTCTTGAATGAAAGTGCAGATATTAAGTTTTTAAACTACCTTTTTTAGGGAGTGAAGCCCACATTTCTGCATTTCACACAAAGGCAAGAATGATGTCTGTAGGTGTCCGAGGCCTCCTGGGATACGTGCATTAAGCATCCCTGGAGGCTTTCGAGGCAATGCACAACACATTGCGCATGCACTTCCGCATGTTGACAGGGGCCGATTGTAACAACCCAGAAGAGACAGTCATATCCCAATGATGCAAGGAAAGAAGATGGCAATGCAATTCCAGGAGGAGTTGATGCTTGCTATTTGGTGTTGCAGAGTGCGGACATCAATTTTTCATGTTCTAATTCATGCTGCCATTGCCAAGTATTGAATATTAAAGGATAAATAATGTTGGTACCTTTTATTCAAATAGCCAACATTTTTATAGAAAGGAGCCATACAGCTACATAAATGCTTTGCCCCATTCACACCTCAGGGTTTCATTGCGCGATTGCCAAAGTGTGACAATGCTCAAGAATGAAGAATCCCATTATTTTCAATGGCCCCATTCACAGCTGATCATTGTCACTTGTCGTGTGAACCTTGACAAGTGCAAGAGCTTTTCTGGGGCGGAATCATGCATTTTCAGCCACCAAAGATTTGTGAGAGCACTTGAAAAATGTTTGCGTGCATGTCTGTATGCGTGTTTTTCAGATGCTTCCATTTTTGTCTATAGGATCAAAAATGTGTGATTCTGCTCCTGTATTACAAGACATGTAAAAACATGTGATGGATAAAAAAGTGTCTAAATTGCTTGACTACACTCATGCTAAGTGTGAATGGGGCTGCTCAACACTTCTCGGTGCCTGGATGCTGCACAGATTTATTTCTTGTGATCCAGTGTGTAGCAATTATTACACTGTAACAATAGTCCAAATACTGACAGTTTCAGCAGAAACATTGTATTATATCTGATTAGCACACTACTTGCATGTATCAGAGTTCTTTTTTTTGTTGCAGTCGATGGGTTCTCTTTAGGGTTCTTTCACACGGGCAATCGGATCAGATCCACCTGTTCATTTTTCAGGTGGATCGGATGGTCAATGCATTCTTATGGATCAGCGGGTGTAAATGGACTTATGTCCACTTATACCGCCTACCTCTAGGTCCAATCAGGTCCGCTAAAAAAAATGCAGTCCTCTTCCATTTGGGGGTGGAGGCAGCCTGGTGTCTGTGGAGTCTGTTTACTTCCCACTGCCCATAGAGCAGAGTGGGGTCAGTCCGTGTCTGATCTGCATAAACTGAGCAGCAATCTATGAGTGGATCTCCTGCCTATCGGACTGCAAATCACCCGTGTGAAAAGAACGTTTAGGCTTCATTCAGACAGCCATAAAATAACGCATATGCAAGTGTGTTTTAATTATAGATCTGAACACAGCTGCATTGTTTTCAGTGGAATCATTCATAGAGGTGTGTAAACATGTGTGTAACATAGAACATGCACTTTACGCACTTACGTGTTAAAACGCATGTATACGTGTTTGTAAATGCATACATTAAGTCTGAACAAGGGGGGAAAAAATGATCATAAAAACAAGGTATTACTGTCATTTAGGCATTTAAACTCATCTAGTGCAAATATTTTACTGATCATTTCACTGGAACTTTTCTCCTATAAAACACGTGTAATAACATCAGTAACATTTTTAAAACTGTGTGAATGAGGACTTTAAGAAGTTCTAATTCAGACTATATATATATATATTTATGTATACAGTGGATACAAAAAGTCTACACACCCCTGTTAAAATGTCAGGTTTCTGTGATGTAACAAATGAGACAAAGATAAAATATTTCATAACTTTTTCCACCTTTAATGTAGCATATAAACTGTACAATTCTACCTAATATATTTGCATTAATGTAAACATCCTTAAACTAATACTTTGTTGAAGCATCTTTGAGTTTATTCCAGCACTCAGTCTTTCTGGGTATGAGTCTATCAGCATGGCACATCTTGACTTGGCAATATTTGTCCACTCTTCCTTGCAAAAGCACTCCAAATCTATTAGATTGCGCGGGCATCTCCTGTGCACAGCCCTCTTCAGATCACCCCACAGATTTCCGATCGGATTCAGGTCTGGGTTCTGGCTGGGCCATTCCAAAACTTTAACCTTCTTCTGGTGAAACCATTCCTTTGTTGATTTGGATATATGCTTTGGGTTGTTGTCATGCTGAAGGATGAAGTTCCTCTTCATGTTCAGCTTTCTAGCAGAAGCCTGAAGGTTTTGTGCCAATATTGATTGGTATTTGGAACTGTTCATAATTCCCTCTACCTTGACTATGGTCCCAGTTCCAGCTGAAGGAAAACAGCCCCAAAGCATGATGCTGCCACCACCATGCTTCACTGTTGGTATGGTGTTCTTTTGATGATGTGCAGTGTTGTTTTTGTGCCAAACATATCTGAATTGGAATTATGGCCAAAAAGTTCAACCTTGGTTTCATCAGACCATAACACATTTTCCCACATGCTTTTGGGAGAGTTCAGATGTGTTTTTGCAAAATGTAGCCGGTCTTGGATGTTTTTCTTCATAAGAAAAGGCTTCCGTCTTGCCACTTTACCCCATAGCCCAGACATATGAAGAATACGGGAGATTGTCACATGTACCAAACAGCCAGTACTTGCCAGATATTCCTGCAGCTCTTTTAATGATGCTGGAGGCCTCTTGGCAGCCTCCCAGACCAGTTTTCTTCTCATCCTTTCATCAATTTTGGAGGGATATCCAGTTCTTGGTAATGTCACTGTTGCACCATATTTTCTCCACTTGATGATGACTGTCTTCAATGTGTTCCATGGTATATCTAATGCCTTGGAAATTCTTTTGTACCCTTCTCCTGACTGATACCATTTAACAATGGGATCCCTCTGATGCTTTGGAAGCTCTCTACGGACCATGGCTTTTGCTGTAGGATGCCACTAAGAAAATATCAGGCAAGACCTACTAGAACAGCTGAACTTTATTTGGGGTTAATCATAGGCACTTTAAATGATGGCAGGTGTGTACTGACTCCCATTTAACATGATTTTGAATGTGATTGCTTAATTCTGAACACAGCTACATCCAGTTATAGGAGGGTGTGCACACTTATGCAAACACATTATTTTAGTTTTTTATGTTTACTCCCCCCCCCCCCCACCTTAAAAGATTTCAGTTTGTTTTTCAATTGAGTTGTACAGCTTATAGATCACATTAAAGGTGGAAAAAGTTCTAAAATAATTTATCTTTGTCTCATTTTTTTACATCACAGAAACCTGATATTTTAACAGAGGTGTGTAGACATTTTATCCACTGTATATAAAATGTATTTCTAAGATTGGATAAAGACATAGTGATTTAGCCCTAGTTACAGAAAGTGTTATAATGCCATATATTATAAAAACAAGGTATCGATATTCTCACACCACCATGATACATGGAATAATTGCGCCCTGTCTGAAAAAGTAGATTGTCTTATACCAGCTTTTGCTGTTAAAATAGCAGCTTAGATAATTTATGTGTGCTAAATGATTCCTGATAATACAGGACAAACATCATCTACAAAAATACTTTCATCAGCCTTGTGAAGTACTCTCACCTTGTAAAGTGCCTGTATTTACATGGCTGTCATTACACTAGCAGTTGCCACAAGTGCATACTACAGCTATTACAAGATTCATTCTGAAACTGCATTGACTAAACCATTTTGTTCATAGTCGTACTATATATCTAAAATGCCAGATCTAAAGCAGATTGATGCATCCTGGAAAACCCTAAACTCATGCATTTTAAAGTAAACCGGCCATGAGAGGACTATAGGGTGCTGCCATTGCTCACCGTTCTCTCAAAATCCTCATTTTGAACTGTGTCAAAGCTATGTTACTGTCCTGATCCAAATATGTAGATCAGAAAAGTCAGAGCCAAAGCCTGAGGTGTGTATCTTTATATCTCTTCCATCTCTACTGGTCTAAAAATTTTGGGAAGTTATCAAGATAAAATGTGCTAATTCTTACAGATTTTGATTAGATGAATTAGAAAACAGGTGATAAAGGTGCTGGTTGGCTAAAGTTTTCAATATATTTCACAATGAATATTTATACGGAGGCGAGTATATTTGCCTACAAGAAAGGGAAGTGTCTGTTGATCATGATGCCTCGTAATTTCACGACAGAAGTATGGTAGAACAATAAAAATGGTACCACATGGAAGTGTATAAATTAATCTTTGAGATAATCTTGAAATCTAACTGTGAGACTAAAGATTATTACCTAACTGTAATTTATTGTTCTTTTGTTGCAGGGTACATTTTTCTTGGTCAGATCTATGCATTATACAGTTACATCTGGTGGTTTGTGAAAGTGTCATTGCCTAACATTTCCAAGGAACAGTTGCATGATATTATCCCTCAGAAGCCAAGATGCCTCAAAATTGTGTAAACATTTGTGGTGAGGTTACATTTGTATCCAGGGGCGGACTGACCATT